>NC_090921.1:1327484362-1327793688 GCF_040938575.1 Ambystoma mexicanum | reverse complement strand
CCGAGTTGTGCTGGTAAGCTGTTCCACCTCTGGGCTGCTTTCACCGGGAAGGCACGGCCCAGTCCACTGGACTTTTTAAATTTGTGACAGTTAATTAGGCCCTGGTCCTCTGATCTCAAATACCTTCCCGGTACATAAGGTGAGATCTTTTCCTTCAGGTACACTGGTGCCTTTCCTGATTCACATTTGTTTACCAGCATCAAGTTTTTGAACTAGATCCCATCTTCCATTGTCAGCCAATTCAGATCGTTCCTATCTATGTTTATGTGGTCTCTTCTAGCTTTTTTCTTTACGATTCTCACAGCGCTGTTTTGCAGGACTTGGCACAGCGCTGTTTTGCAGGACTTGGCACCTGGCGATGCAGCCTTTGCTTGCGCCAATCATGAGTGTGTTACCATAGTCAAACCTGGATAGAATTGTGGCTCTGGCTATGGTAGCACTGTTGTCCTCACTCAAGAATGGCCTGATAGGCTTGAGCAGTCGGAGGTAATATTGACAGTTTTTTGAGAAGTAAGAGACCTGAGCCTCGGAACCCATTGAGGCTTCCAGGTATAGATCCAGCGTCTTCACCTACTGAACCACGGTAATCAGGGAGCTTTTGATGTTAATGGTCTTATACTCTTCACTGAGCTTTGCACAGGCTTGTGGAGAACCATCATCATCTCTGTTTTATTCCCGTTAAGGCACATCCAGCTTTTCTCCATCCAGGCTTCAATGATGTTATAAAGGGATGTTACCTTGGCAGAGTCTGCAACGTAACACCCACTGGGTTCTATCACCTGCTGAGTGTCATCTGCATAGTTTGTAAAATAAGCTCCGATCTTATCGCGCACTATGCAGAGACACCTTAAATACAGATTGAATAACAGCAGTGATAGACTTGCGCCCTGGGGGACGCCGCACAGTAGGGTGTTTCGTTCGAGAAGGACTCACCCCAGTGGATTTTCGATTTCCTCTCTGATAAAAATGAGACGACCCATCTGGTTGCTTCACAGGCGCAGTTGCCTAGATTTTCCAAGGCCCATTGAAGCTGCTGGTGGTCCAGGAGGTCAAAGGCCGCGCTTAGATCCAATAGGCCAATCTTACTCCTAGCCATGATACTCAACATCTTAGTTTGTAGATCCAGCAATGCAGTCTGAGTGCTGTGTGCTATCCTGAAACCAGATTGTTGTGTATGTAGGATGTCATTGGCTTCCACATATCTTTGGAGTTGTGCTGTGGCAACTTTGTCTAATACTTTTAACAAAAAGTTACAGTTTGTTATTGGCCATAGGTTACGGGATCTTTCTGACTGAAGCAGTTTTTTTTTTTCTGAACACAATGTTGGTCTCATGGATGTTAGAACTCCATCAATATCCTCCACCGTGATGGAATTAAACTTAAATTGTTGCTGGTTGTTTCGTGGGAGGATGGGCCTACTCTGGTCTATTTGATTTTGGATATTGTCCTGGAATGTTCTTATAGCATCTCTGGCTTTTTGTATTTTACTGGTGAAGGCTTCTTGCACCTTTGCACAGTACTGTTGTGAGTGTTTGAAAGTTGGGGTCAGGGCTTTAGGTTTATCTACTGATTTGAGAATCTCAAACAGCTTTCTTGTGGAGTTGGCCGCAACTGAGATTTGGCCATTGTAGAACTCTTTTTTTGCTTCTGCTATGCTTTTTTAAATAGTTTCTGTCTATATCCCTCCATTTGTCTCGGTTACCTTTTGTGGGATTTTTTTAACCAATTGCGTTCCATTTTCCTTTTTTCAGCTGCTGCAACTCAATATTAATCCATTTTTGGTGGCCACTGTTGGCGCTAACTGCTCTCTCTTTATTCGCTTCTGAGTTTGTGAGTCAAAAACTTGTACTATATTTTCGCATGCATCTTCCTCAGTAGTATTCAAGAGGATTTCCTTTATGCACTGACCTAGGTGCACTGAGGTAGCATGCTTGAAATGTCTACTCAGGGACATTTTTTGCTCGTTATTTCTCTTTGGCTGTGATTCAGAAATTATTAGTGGTCAGTCCCATTTTGGTCTCAAGATTATGAGTAACCACCCAGTCTAGTTGATTGCCTTGTGGTGTTGTAGACTCTGAGTTGATAACCTTAAAATCAGTTCAGTCCTTTTTCCAGGAGGATGGCTTCCTTGTCCTTGGGATTACCTCACCACCTAATAAAATCTCCTATTAATAGGATTGCAGTGCTAGGATTTTTTAAGATGTTAAGCTGTTGGGTGATTTCGTCATTGAAGTCCGATATCAACAATGGTAGTCTATAGATCACTATTCTGTTGATACAGGTGTTGCTAGTTAGTTTATGTTTTAAATGCAGGACTTCACAGCCCTTGCATACTGTGGTAGACGGAAACATTCGATCCTTTGCATTCGAACATTTGACCTAGAACCGTACTGGTGAAGGATTTTCTGGCTTTGTTGGTTTTCCCTTTTGCACTCGTGTCCAGGCTAAAAGCGTGGGCTGCGTTCTGTTCTCCCGTATGGTTAATCGAGATTGAATCATCCCGCGTCCGTTCCCCTTTTTTCGCCATATCTTTATCAACCTATTGCTGGACTGTCGCTAATTGCTGTTGTTATTGAAGGTCCAGCAGCAATGGTATGATGTTCATTCGCCCCATTCTTACCTCCGAATAAGTTGTGACCTAAGCTCCGAAGTAGTAGCCTGTGGTCTCGTATGTCGATGTCGGCGAGGACCAAAGACTAGCTGGGCTCTGAAGCGCCGGTGCTGAAGCACCTGACATTTCCTAAAGAGCCCAGCTAGGACTTCTGGGAACCGTAGTTCCTGTGACGTGTTCTGTCTGGTGTTCGTAGCTATTCCTGCTAATAACACAATCTAATCAGTTTGAATTGGAACAAAATGCACTCCAATTAGGATCTGCTCAATGCTGGTATGTAAAGTCTGGGTGCTTAATCCCCCAAAATGTACTTTTCGATGAAGCGGGTTGCGCTGCACTAGTAAGCGAGAGAGTGCAAATACACGCTTTAATAAACCCTGCCGCTTTAAACAATTCACAGCGTGTGTGTGTATATTTAAGAGAAGCTCTGATTTTAAGAAATGGCAATAAGAAAACAACTTCACAATTACAATCGTGATGTTCTGCAATACGGGCTTACTCTTCAGGAAATACGAGCACCATAGCTTGTGGATGACTCGTACTGCGCAGTAGCTTAGCGTAAACTAGGTGCTGAATCAACAGAATACTCTTTCGAAGCATGCAATGTTCGATAGCTATAATTTGTATGGCAAAAACATAGTTCATTTCATGGACTTAATATTCTCTTGTGAGCGTTCTTTGAAAAATAAAAACACATGTTACATTGCAGACTATTGATGTTTTAAAAAAAAAAAATGTTTTGCTCTCCTATTTGGGGCAAGAAAGAAAAGTTATGCGCTGTGAGAGGATGTTTGTGTTTATTTTCCTGGTTCTGCATTAAGTAACGTTATGGCGTGGGTGATGACGGGGCTGTTTGGCTACACTGGCCACGAACGTCATGAAAATAGGTGGAGCATATCTTTTGGACTAGTCATGGCAGTTTGAAGGCCGGCGATTGTATTCTTGACGCGAGGGCACTTGAATTTAGGGATAAGATTAGCACAAGATGGTCGCGCCCAACCCGTTGTTTTCGCCTGTGTAAAAGTGAGGAAAACTAAGGTAAAATGCGTAGGAAAATTTTTTAAGATCGATTACAGTATGCTTAAAAATACATGCCCGAACGAGGACAATAAAACTTTTTAGCGAACTTCGGTATTCATTGCAATTTATCTCAATGATTAAAACTGATTACATCAAATTAAGGGGATTGATAAAAACTAGGTGACACAGTCTCACGAAACATCAGAATCATTTTTAGCACAAACATGTGGCCATAATATTGAGAATAACACATTTAACCAAAAAAAAACCTCTCGAGTCCCTGGGCCGATTGGTCTCTCTGCGCTGGTGCTTAAAGGTGACTGTGAATTATGAGCCATTGTTCTCTGTGATTTGTTCTAGAAGGTTTGTCTGGAACGGTAAATTCCTGCATCACGGAAAAAAGCCATCTATGTACCCGTATTTCAAACCGGGGATCGTTTGCTCCCTGAGAACTATCGATTATTATCACTTTTAGATACTACAGGAAAAGTATTTGCTGGGTTTTTCCTAGAACACTTGAAAGCATGGGTTAGTGAGAGCAATATTTTGCATGCATTGCAGACTGGTTTTCGCCAGGGAACCTGTACTACCCATAATATTTGTTTGTTAGATTCAGTTATGGTGCGTGCTAAATCCAAGAACAGGCCATCTGTATATATAATGCTCATTGATTTTCTTGCAGCATTTGATCAAGTTAATTGTGAGCTGCTGTGGAAAGAACTTTGGGCGCTTGGTTGCGCCGAATGGCTACTTCAGATCATAGTGACTTTACATTCAGGGACTACATCATAGATCTGTCTAGGTAACGATGGACTGTTATCTGGTAACATGAGAACAGGTAGAGGTGTAAAGCAGGGATGCAATCTTACTGCCCTGCTCTTTAACCTCTACATAGCAGACCTTCCCTCCAAGATGACACTATGTGCTAACGCCCCCCCAAGATTGGTCAATGTATTGTTAATGCCATGCTCTATGCTGACGATCTAGTATTATGTGATCATTTATTTTCAGGAATGAAGTTGAGGTTGAATACCCTTGCTAGTTATGCGGATGAGCACAGTTTGACTATCAATTTGAAAAAACAATTGAAAGGTAGCCCAATTTACAGGGGTACACCTTTAATTATACGGGTAACCCTAATCATGCTCACGCCAGATTAAAGTTCACGCCTCTAGGGAATTAAAGACAAGAGTCTTTATCTTGCAAGGATAACAAATTTAATCTGTACAGAAAATGAGGATGGGGGCAAAGAACTCTGCTCCCTGAACAGCATTCTGTCCCTAACCATTCCAAGCTCCTGCAGACTGGTGCCAAGCAGGAGCCTTATATACTGTTTAACTTGGTCACTGGATACTGGCATGGCTCATCCAAAACTGTCCTTATTCCAAGGGATGCTGCAGTCTTCCTTCCTGCATGGCCGGGTTTCTGTTTAGGGCAAACTACTTAGCATACTGCTAGCCTATGCAAGAATATATTGTAGCTCCTGTTTATCATCATTTTGCTATATTATAACATTCATATATAAACACATTTTCCCGTCATACTCTCCATACTTCACTCAATATACTCGTATTTTATCAGACCCAGTAATTCCCTTTAAAACCTTATTTTCCCGTAATTTTACATTGTGTACATGAGCCCCAGCCTGCCTGGGTTTTCTGATGGACAGGAAACAGCTGCTAAGTTATGTGCTGTCCTGCCAGCGCTAGCAGAGCACCAAGTAATGCCCGTAGTCTATTTTGAGCACAGGCTGCATTCTTTCCCGGGAAGGGATGGGGAGTATTTTTGACTCATACCGTGCTAAGAACTGCATAAGTTTTAACATTTATAAATTAATTTAGCTAATGGTTATTTACACCTTATATTTAAATACTAACTATCTTCATTTAGAGGCCCCCCATGTCTGTGTGTGATTATTTTTCCATGAAAAAGGCTTTCTATGTGCTCTACTGCTTTAGAAACAGTCAACAGAAGGCTTGCAATTAAAGCACTTGGGGGATGCCGGAAGACGCTAGCTCCTCCCTAACATTCCCCCCTTTCATTACTTCTACGGTAACAAACTCATCCCCACCCGACATATCTACAACCCCAGAAATATTAGTTTGAGTTTCGCTGTTTATTGTATGGCAAGGTGTTTTACATCCCGCAATTGATACCATCATCTTTGCACTATTAGGGACTATATGAAAACAACATCGGAGACCCAATTGGCACGTGCAGAAGAGGACCAAGAAGAATACGATAACAGGAATCAGTATTTTTACTGCTGCCTCCAGCCATGACAGGACCCAGTCAAAGGCAAGCGATAGCCAATCCGTGTTCTGAACTCCACCTTTTTTTCATTTGAACACCTAGATTGTGCACTGCCTTGATGACGTGGCATAGTGACCCATTCTCTGCATCCTCCGGGGGTATAGAAGTGCAGCAGCTGCTTGTACCCCAGGAGCGAAGAAAAATGAAAAGAAAGTCTCTGCAGAGCTAAAAAGTTGGTATTCCTCCGAGCAGTGTGGAAGAGTCTTTTGAGACAGTTTGAGCTCCCCAAGTAATAATGGTCTAGTTGTAATATGGGCAATTCTATGTATGAAACCATGGTCTCGCTTTCTACAGGGGTGGTCACTATTTCTCCCCCTTTACCGTGCCCCACTACTGTCCCTGTGTGCATCCGTCCTGTCACCTTGTCAATTATTTATGACCCATCAACATATACTATGTTTCCTTCCGTCAATGCATGAGCCATTCATCAGAGTAGGAAAATAAATAAAACTCATGTATATAATCCAGAGTTGCTAAAACAGGGGCCCTGCAACTAGCTTCTTTTAAGTCCTCAAATCGTCTAGTCATTTTGTCAGTCCATTCCAATTTACTTTTAAGTCTTCTGTCTTCCCTGGGACTTTGTAACAGTGGCCTTATGTAGACTGCATAATCTAGGACCCATGCCCTAAAATAATTACATAAGCCCAAAAAACTGCTACATTTCCTTCACAGTACTGGGCCTAGGAGTGGCGCGTACTGCCGCCGCCCTTTCTGGTAATATATTTTCCCGTTTGCAAAAATAATTGTTTTCCTGTTTGCAAAACTGAGCTGTTCCAAGTATTGTACCTACTGGTGGCAGTATTGTAGCTTCATTTTATCTGCCTTGTACCCTTTTTGAGCCAGCAATTGCAATAATGCAACAGAATCCCTCCCGCACTGTTGTTCATTTTCAGTACATACCAACCGATCATCCACATACTGGATGATTGTGCTAAGCACCTGACTTCAATGTAATCTGTACTGGGGTCACATCTCTCAGTAACCCATCATCATGTGGATTAACAGTGCATAATTGTGCTGTCACATATCGCATGTCCTCCTTAAAAAATAAAAAAGGCTGGGTCACCACTGCCATCAGGGGGCACTGTACCTTCCTATACTGCACCATGATATCACAGGGGATGCAGATTCCCAGAATAATCCCACATTTTGCTCACTGTCCTCAAATAACTCATCAGTCATTTTCTTCAATTGTGCTGTCGGGTCTACAAATAGGACTGTGCGCCTTCGCACCCGTCCTGGTCTGTTCCAATCAGGACTGCTCTTTTGTCTGACACTACTAGTCCTTATAAATCTAATGACAATATTGTCCCTGCCACGATCTCGGGTGGCACCATGGGTTGGAAAATAAAATCTGTGGGCACTTGCCAATACTTTGTCGCAATTGGAGGCACTGCTTTTACTAATACCTTTAATACCATAGAAATATATCTGGGACCACAGGAACTCCATGTACCACTGACTCACTTGCTATTGCATTGATTATTACCATTGCTCGGGCTACACCCATCCCTGGAATGGAAAACACTACCCCTTGATCTGTGAATGATATAGTTATATTTAGTTTACTGAGCAAATCCCTACCCAACAAGTTCACAGAGGAAATCTCTGAATATAAGGGGGCTCATACTACCTCCCCTCCCACTTTTATATCCAGCTCCTCAGTGTATGGAACCGCAGAAATAGCCCCCAGAGAGTCCCTGCGTGTCAAGAGTTTTACCTGATAATGGAAAGCCCCCCTCCATAATGCATAATTTAGTTGCACCTGAATCTACCATAAATATAAATTGTCTGTTTCCGATTTCCACCTCCCCCAAGGACTCCTCTTCAGGCTGTGCGGTTGTCAATAGGATTGAACACGCGGGTGCTCTCTTTGGGCTGTCCTAATCAAAATATGTGTTTGTCCCAGGGAATGAAAAAGGACCGCCCACGTCATTGTAACTCCTTGGAATGGTGCACCTGTTCCCCATGCCATCCTGTTAAACTGTGTTCCCTCACCCTGCTGTAGTTGTTGCCCACGTTGTCCTTGTCTGTCAGCCCTATAAGGGAACTGATTTTGACCCCCTCCCCCAAATTGCTGTTGTCCCATTCCTTGAGGCCCTTGGAATCCCTGCCCTGGAGGCGATGGCCCATAATTAAATCCCATCCAAGGCCTGTTCCTACATTCCCTTGCAACATGCCCCCATTTCTTGCAATACCAGCACTGTGACGTTCCCAATCCTCCTCCCCGAAGCCCTATCCCCCCAAAGCCTCCTGCTCTTGCTCCTCAAAATGGTCCTCTTCTCCTTGGTGCTCCTTCATACTGCCACTGTGGGTTGGGGTACTTCCCCTCTTGCTCCACCCCATTGTCCCTGTCCTCCTTCGCCCCATAGTGATGCATTTGTGGCATTCCCAATTTGTTGAGTGTCTCCTGTCCTTTCCCCCTGAGCCGGTGCAGTCACCAGTGCTTGGACGACACCCTTATTTAGTTTTTTTCCCACTAGTTTTGCCTCATCCGTTTGCCGCTTCTGGGCTGTCTCCCTGTCCTGCTCATTGATTCTCTTACAATGGTGGACTGTTATACTTCGTATCTCTGCCCATCCTTTGGCTTCAATTCCCACAATTTTATCTAGTGCCTTCTGGACCTCTTTTGGTAATCCCCTCTTTACGATAAAATTGAAATAGGTACTGTCTCAACTCTCCATATTTCCTGTAACTTAAGAATAAACCTAACTGGGTCCTCATCATCACCCATTGTGCACTCCATTAAAGAATTTAAGTCAGGGGAATCTGGGTACATCCTTCATAGGGCATCCCATACCCTTGCCCTTACCTCATTAAAGGCTGCTTCATCTTGTTCATTATCTGAAAGACGTACCTCAGAGTACCCCACCCTTGCCCATATGTCCTCAGCCTGGTCCCCAACTATGGTGACCAGTAAACTCTTAAAATATCCTAGTGCTAAGGGTACCCCCGTTTGTTTTCCAAATTCATAGATCCATTTACTAGCTCTGGCTATAAGCTGGGGGGGGGGTTTGATCAAATTAGTTTTGTCCATTTGAGTCCATGGCACATACTGTGTTATCCCTATTCCTTTGTCTATAAGAGGCATCTGCATATCTATTGTGTTTTCAACCACTTTTTTCTTGTGATCTTGTACTACCACCATTAAATCTGGTCTATTTCTTGGTCTGTCCCTCCTCACTGCCTCTTGTGGCAGGTACGGGTTTCTCACCACCTCCTCTCCTTGATCTCCATCTTGTCCTGCTTCTTCATTATTTCTACCACCTTGATCTTCCCCTCCATTTTCCCTTGTTTGTTCTACTTGTTGTCCCAGGACCGTCCATATGTTTGTTTGTTTGTTTATTTATTTATTTATTGTGCGCACCAGACCCGAAGGTATCAGGGCGCGAGAGGAAAGCAGGCGTACAGCTTGGTTACAGCAATTTTAAGGCAAACAATATATTTACAGTTTAGTCATACAAACAATATATTACAGCTTTGTCTGGATGGAAGACAACGTATTTACATTACAACATATTTACCATACCACGTGTTTACCGCAAATTTAGAGCTTAGTTGCGGAAGTAGTGTGGAAACAACATACGGTTGGAAATGGTCATGGAGACGATTTCTTGTTAGATCTTGAAAGGTGTGATTCATGGAGGTGAGTACAGAGAGACAAGTAAGTACAATGAGATAGAAGTATGAGGATATCTACAGTGGTAAGGGCATATGTGGAAATGTATGCACTGGCTAGTAGAGGGTGTACAGCAGAACAATTATTTACAATTGTACATCTGGCTAGACAAGATTAGTTGTCATTCTCTAGGAGCCAATTGATCATGTTCTGTCTAAATTTAGGGAATGTTTGGTCCATTCCCAGTGAGGCTGGAAAGGAGTTCCATAGTTATGCCACTTTGACTGTGAACCTAGTGCCTCCAATAGTAGATAATTTGAACCGAGGCACCTGTAGACAGTTGGAATTAGTCGTTCTCAGTGGTCTGGTAGAGGTTTTTCTAGAGACTCTGTCGATCAAGAAGCATGGTGCCTTGTTATTGAGGCATTTATGGGTTAGAGAGGCTATTTTTAGTTGGATTTTCTCATATGTAGATAGCCATTTATATTTTCTTCTTGTTTCCGATATGTGCTGCATACCATCTGCCCATCATCTTTTTCAACACAAACATTTCTTATTGCCCCAGGGTCAAACCTAAACTAAAGATTTCCTGACTTCCAATCTACTTTTTTTTTTTTCACCAGTACACTTCTTTCTGGAGATACTTCAGGTTCTTGTAACCTGACCAACCTTTCCTGCAATGCTCTTAACTCGTTGTCTATGTCTACTTGTGGACCCTCTGGGTACACCGATGCTACAGACACATCAGTGCTTGTGGATGGGTTATATGGAGGGGCAAAAGCTCTCGATCCCCCCTCCCCCACCACTAGTTGCTAGTTCTGATAATCCTGTTCACACTCTCTCTACCACTGGAAGCTTATAGACTGGGATTTTATACCCTACTGCAGGTTTAGGCGTTACAGGGCATAGCCCCTTACATTGGATCTCTTTTTCACCTTCCTGATCTTCCATATCCTTGAATAATTTCCAGAGATCTAAAATCTCTTTTCTTTTTTGGGACTTGTTCCCTTTATATTTTACTGCTAAAAATAAGAAATATTTTTCTAGCATAGCATGTTTCTGTTATGGGAGCCCTGATCTGGCCAGGAGCAGGATACCCCCCCTCCTTTGTTTCTACTATACATTGTTTATTTATTCTGTAACAGTACAGTGGCAGAACCCTATGCATGTGTTTTATTGGAGTTTTTTCCTCCATAATGTTGCGCAAGTCCCTAATGCTTCACTTAGACCCTATTGCTATGCATGCTCCAGCTTTTTACACAAAAATACAGATCAACCTACTTTTTCCCCCACGCCCTTTATACTTTCTTCACTTTGATTTCACACACACGGACCGCGACTCATCAACCTTATATCCTTTTTTACCACAAAAGACAGCAAGAGAAAATATTTGAAAAAGTAAATGACTAAAATCCAGGCCCATTCCTTATACCAAGCCGCCACTGTTTTTCTTTGTATCCTTTGTAATACAACTTTCCCAGCATTTTTTCATATGCTAAGAATCCTATTGCTTCTATCGTCATAAAAGAATAATGCGTGGTACTACCTTCTCAATCTGTTATGGCCGACGATCCCTTACCTCACAGTCCTTATAAGCTGGGGCTCCCTTTCATCTCAGTCTTTTATACGCAGAGGTTCCCTTTCATCTCAGTCTTTTATATGCAGAGGTGGCCTTTCATTTCAGTCTTTTATACGCTGAGGTTCCCTTTCATCTGAGTCTTTTATATGCTGAGGTTCCCTTTTTCCATTATAAAAAGTAGAAAAACAGATATACGTGACAATTTCAATACATAACTCTTCTCCTATCCAATCTACTCCTTAACACATCACCTGAAATCCTATCCAATCTATTCCTTATCACCAAAAATCCTATTCCATAATACATCACCAAAGGTCCTATTTCATAACACATCACCAAAAGTCCTATTCCATAATACATCACCAAAAAGTCCTATTCACCCTGCTATCATTCACATCACCAAACTTATTATACATGCATGTTCCCATGTTGGAATCACTTGCAAGAGTATACTCACGTGCGTGTTTCACTTCAGTCTACCTCCGTTACGAAGTCCCCATGCTGGCCTGTCTTTCTGGAGCCACGCTCTGCTTCAGTGAGCGGAGAGGATTTCTTTTAAAATGGCTTCTACTAAAACCGCTCGGGAAACGCGTGTTGTTTGATTTAGTGGACGGTCACTATAGATGGCCGTGGCCGACTGGTCTGGGGCTTTGCAAAGTATGGTGGCAAGAAACTAAGATCACATTGGGGTCACCACTGAACGGTAGCCCAATTTACAGGGTACCCCTTTAATTATACGGGGACCCCTAATCACGCTCACACCAGATGCAAGTTCACTACTCTAGGGAATTAAGGCAAAGAGTTTTTATCTTGCAAGGATAACAAATGTAATCTGTACAGAAAATGAGGATGGGGGCAAAGAACTCTTCTCCCTGAATGGCATTCTGTCCCTAACCATTCCAAGCTCCTGCAGACTGGTGCCAAGCAGGAGCCTTATCTACTGTTTAACTTGGTCACTGGATACTTGCATGGCTCATCTAAATCTGTCCTTCTTCCCTTACAAGGGATGCTGCAGTCTTCCTTCCTGCATGGCAGGGTTTCCGTTTAGGGCTAACTTCTTAGCATACTGCTAACCTATGCAAGAATACATTGTAGCTCCTGTTTATCATCATTTTGCTATATCATAAACATTCATATATAAACACATTTTCACGTCATACTCTCCATACTTCACTCAATATACTCATATTTTATCTTATTCAGTAATTCCTCTTAAAACCTTATTTTCCCATAATTCTACACTGTGTACATGAGCCCCAGCCTGCTTGGGTTTTTTGATGGACAGGAAACAAACCTCCTTTGACTCTCGCATATCCGAAGCCAAATCAAATATGAAGGAATTATTTTCCATCCTGAAAGAAGTAGAAACCCCCATAGTACCATTAGATACCTGCACCAAAGATAAAAACAGGTGCTCAGAAATCCAAAATGCCCTAGCTAACAAGATTGCTACCTACAAAACAAAATCTCTTGCAAAAAAGCCTCCTTGAACGACCCCCTACCGTCCAAATTGCCTGACAAGCCCACCCTAAGGGAAACCACCCGCTTCAAATTCTCTAAAGTCAACACACTTGAAGTTGAAAAATCATCGTATCCCTGAAACCCTCCAACTGTCAGGGAGACCTGTGCCCTGCACAGCTTATTAAGGATGCTGCCCGTGACCTATCCCCCTTCATTACGAAGTTAATTAATGCCTCCTTCTCTACCGGCTCTATCCCTACTAATTTAAAACAATCCTGGGTACTTCCATTACTAAAAAAACCCACTCTAGACCCAGCCACCCCTACAAACTACAGACCCATAACAACCATACCATTCCTCTTAAAGATCTTGGACAAGGTCGCTTACTTACAAATACAGAAGTACCTGGAAGAACATCACCTTCTAGGAGCTAGACAATCAGGCTTCCGTCCTCTACACGGGACTGAGACTGCTCTTATCAACCTCAAAACACAGGTTGACAATCTCAGAGACAATGGCCAACCCGCCCTACTCCTCCTACTAGATCTCTCTGCAGCATTCAACCTCGTCGACCATTCTGTCCTGTGCACTCACCTCGACACAGCAGCTCATTTCTCTGTTGAGGCCATTACCTGGATTATATCATTCCTTAATGGCAGAACTATGTGGGTCTTTTCACCTGCAGCAGCAGCAGACCCCATACCAATTAACAGTGGTGTGCCCCAGGGTTCATGTGTATCCCCCACACTGTACAACATATTTACCAAGCCCCTTTTCGATGATCTGGATCATCTCGGTATCACCTACACCAACTACGCAGATGATACCCAGATCCTCCTTCCGCTTTCTGGAGATTATGGGAAGGATTTGGCCTTGGTGAATAGAGTGTACATCACCATCCAGGCATGGATGGCCACACATGGACTATGCCTGAATGATGATAAAAACGAACTTATCATCCTGGGTACTACTGCCAGTTTAAAGAAACTAGGCCCTGACTATTCCTCCTTCACTATTGATGGCAATAGCATCAAAGTAGAACAAGTGGTCAAAACGTTAGGTTTTTACCTGGATTCTAACCTTTCTTTCAACAGACACGTGAACTCTCTAGCCTCTTCCACAGTTTACACGTGTAAATTGATCCGTGCAGCTAAACCCTTGCTGTCTGACACTAGCTGTGTGACCCTCGCTAGAGCCCTTATACTGTCCCGCCTGGTCTATTGCAATGCCCTCTATCTTGGTTCTGCTAAAGCCACTACTAACAAATTACAAACTCTTCAGAACAACGCTCTCAGAGCGGCACTGGGCATCCCCAGGAGAGCTCACATTACTGCACATAGCCAACAAAACAACTGGCTTTCTATCAATGAGAAAATTCTCTTAAAAACTGCATCACTTACCTACAAATCTCTCAATAACACTGTACCAATTTACCTGATTAACAGATTTCACAGACAGACCTCCCTGCGACTTACAAGAACAGCATACAAAGATTGCCTCTCTGTCCCCAACTTTAAACGCTCCACCTTAGGGGGTAACAGCTTCCCAGTGAAAGCAGCGAAACTGTGGAACTCCCTACCGCCAACCCTTAGAATGGACCTGCCGTATCAAAACTTCCGAACTAAGGTTACTTCTTGGTTGAAAACGCAGTCCTTCCTACATACCTAGGTACCAAGTCATCATATTCTTATCTGCTTACACTGCTTCCACTGGCGCTCATGTACACATTTGTACATTATCTTGTATAGTTATGCTTTTACCTTGATTGTGTGTATGTACATATTCCACTTGCGCTCATGTGCACATTTGTACATTATCTTGTATAGTTATGCTTTTACCTTGACTGTGTGTATGTACATATTGTTGTTGTCCTAACCAAGCTTTGCATATCCTTGTATCTGTTGCGCCCTGTTACCCCAGGGTATGCCGGCGCATTACAAATAATAATAAACAAACAAACGAAAAAGCTGCTAAGGTACATGCTGCATTCTTTCCCGGGAAGGGAGGGGGGAGTATTTTTGACTCATACCGTGCTAAGAACTGCATACGTTTTAACATTTACACATTCATTTAGCTAATGGTTATTTACACTTATATCTAAATACTATCTTCATTTAGTGGCCCCCCCATGTCTGTGTGTGATCATATTAGCATGAAAAAGACTTTATCCGTGCTATAGTGCTTTAGAAACAGTCAACAGAAGTCTTGCCTAATTGTAAAGTGCTTGGGTGGTGCTGTAAAGGCGCTAGCTCCTCCCCAACACAATGCTCGCCACAGCACACTGTGTAAAGATGCAACCCATGACAACTGAACTTGGGTGTATTCAATACACCCAAATATACAAATACCTAGGAATAGAAATGACAAACACAATAGGCTATCGCGAGACTGTTATATGAAAATCTCATAGAGCCAAACAAATTTCTTTCATGGTACGTAGATTTGCACACCAATATGCTTGGTTTTCATTGTGCGGCATTCATGATGTTTATTAACAGTGGGTTTCCCCCGAAATGTTATGTGGGTTGAAAGCACTGGAGATCCATGATTTAGAGTGGCTACAGGTGCTTAAGGGGGTTTTATGGCATTGTGTCCTGGGACTACCTCCATCTGCTTCTATTGAATACATACGCCTTGAACTGGGCCTTGTGTCATTAAAATCTCTGGCGCTTAAACGCAGAGGGGAACTCTTCCTGAAATCTAAAGCATCTCCTGTATGTCCACTACTAACACAGTTAGGTGCCAATTAGTGACTTGAGCATGCACCTGAAAAAGACAACGGGTTCATGAAGTTGGTAAAAGACCTGTTCCGCAAGCTTCACTGAAAACCAGATTTTAGGCGGTGTCCGAACGTTCAGAAATTGAAAGGTGCTTTTACACGCCGCTTGAAAAAATGGGACTGGACCAATCATTATGAACACTTGCAGACACTCCATTGTTATAGCCAAGTTGAGCAAGCTGTACACAAACATATGAAACCGCAAGGTTACTTGCTACGCTGTCCTGATCCTGAAGTTCGACGATTCAGATTGTTAATGCGCACGAATCAGCTCCCTGTAAGAGCCATTCGTGATGCACAATGGAAAATTCCGAAGGTAGGTAGTTTCTGTAGAGTGTGTGAGAGTCCAAAATGTATCGAAACGGTAAGACATCTACTTACGGAGTGCTCTAAATTGGGCCCTATTTACATGACCCGATTAGGCCATTTGACTCACGATTAGGAGTCGACAAAACCCTCTGAATTTTCGATTTACTGTTTATACACTGAAAGTGGGTCGACACATATTGGCCTGTACAGAGTATGGCGCCGAGTGAAGAAGTGCTTTGAGGGCTCTAATGGCTGATATACTATGTAAAGAATGTTGGGATCGATAGGGAAAACACAAGTCCTTATAGTGCTAAAGAGTATTTTTATTTATTGTTATTTACTTTTAGTATGAATGAATTAATGTGAAAATTGTAAATATGCCCTATTATAGGTTTTGGGTGATGTATTGAGATATGTATGTATTACTTCTTTCCTGGTGTATGTTTGATAAATTATGTATTCTCAATACATTGTTATGAATTCACATCCTCATAGTTTTGTAAAAGGACATTTTGAAATGAATACAAATAAATGAATTGAGAAAATCTTTCTACAAGTTGACAGCAAATTGTCATGGTGGGTTCCTCTCATGTAATGTGAACATATTGCCCTTAACCACACACAGGCGCAACAAAAGAATCTACAATCAATGTTCGCTAACCTGCAAAGTCATATGCGGCACATCTGATAATTGTGTTCTTTTAAAGGTAGATAAGACATGCATGAAATCCAGAAAAAGCTGATCTAATGTGAAAGAAAGCTTGGGAATAGATACAGGCTAAGCACTATTGAGGACAATTTTGCAAGCATGGATACATTATTTCAAAACTCAAATCTTAGGTATGAGGAACGATTTTTAAGAAGGCAAGGGAGGAGTGGAACGGCATACTAAAAAAACAAGTTTGGCAATGTGAAATCTGGAATTTTAAAGTTTGATGGGCATATTGATGAACAGGGAATGAATGCCATGCTTCTATGTTATATTAGTAAACATGGAATTCTCATCTCATCAGCAGACAATCATGAAAATCCACAATTTCTATGCCCGATTGCACTGCACCTGTGCAGGGCCAGGGACTTTCTTTGGTTTACTTAACTTCTGTTATGTTGCGTTACACAAGATTTGTAGAACACCTCTCTGCCATTTGTAAGACCGTGTGACAAGGATTACCATCTTATGTGGTTGTCCAAGTATTAGTCTGGATTTCAAGTTTGTGAACGGATCATGGCATGAGTCGGTAGTTCTTTGAGTAGGGGCTTGGAAGGGAGTGGAGATCAAGTGCATATGCCTATCACCTCCTACTTTGTAGTTGACTGGAGTCTGGCAAGGGTGGTGCAGTTCGTCTGGGATGCACCAGTATTCTCAATTTAATTAGTGTTATAAAGAAAAGTGTAGCATGCCACAATAGCTAGAGAGTTGTGTCCTTTGCTGTGGGAATTTTGGTAGGCATGATTTGTCACTTCTGGTATATCATTTATAAAGACCTCGAGTAAGGATGTGGATACAAACATCTCTTAGGATGCATACATTAAACATGATTTCTTGGAGCACCCAGTGTTCATGTTTTTTTCGCATTTGTAAGAATTATGGTTTATTTGGGTACCCCCTCAAACCCTCTTCACTAGTGTGAAAAGGGTATCCTTTCGCCAATGGGAGAGAGACACACATTATTTCCAACCCAAATTACATACAATATCTAGTAAGAAATAATGCCAGGAGACTTCACCTGACCACAACCATTCTACTCCACCTTTCTTATTTCATTGACTGAATATGCCCAAGTTGGTCATTTCAATTTTCTTTATAGCCAAGCCTCTAAGGTCCTTTCTGGCTAAAGAGGGAGTATAATAACTGATCGATCAAGAGCAAAACTTGCAACACTACATTTTCAGGAAGCGTGATGATAGGTGTAACGCCCACATCAAATCAAGCTTACCTTACGCTTCAAAAGGCCATTGAAATGGAATGACAAGCCTTGCTGAGGTGGAGCCTGTAAGTGTTCAGAAGAAGACGAATCAGGTGGATTTCATGTGGAAACTGCCATTTTTGATTTAGCAACAGTTAGTGGTGAGTGCTAAGTCAATGATTAAGCAAGGAAAGAATACAAATAAATGTTCAATAAAGCAGATCCACGAGCAATCAGTCTTTTGAAAAATGTTTATTTGCAAATGGAGCACGAGTTGAATAAGGCTTGAAGCAAATAAAGACAGTTTTATTTTGCCCACTTGAAGATCATGATTTGGGATACAGCAGAAGGCAGACAGGTATAGAGGAAGAGGAAAGAAAGTAAAGGTTTAAATGTTATGTTAATGGGCAATTGTATATCGCCTGTTACCATTGGTTTGGCCTCAACGCTCTGTAGGTTGAACGCCCTCAGGGACTGCAGTTCAGGTCAGTGGAGATAGAGCAGCAAATAGTGCATGTGTGCACTGTGCATGTGTGCAGATAGACCGAATTTCTGGTGGTGGATAGCCGCATTCTAATGCTAGAAGTAGTGTGCAGGGTGTGTGAGACAGGTAGTATGTGTGTAGCTATGCTGAATTGTCGTAGGTGTAGCTGCATTATAGTGGAGGTGGTGCTAGTATGTGAGATCATGTGTGCAGCTATGCCGAATTTATAATGGGGATAGCTGCATTCTAAAGGTTGTTGCGGTTTGCAAAGTGGTGTATAATTATGTGTGCAGCTAGGCCAAATTGATCATGGGGAAAGCTGCATTCTAGTGTTGTAGGTGCTGAGCGCAGAGTTGGGGTAGTGGGAGGTATGTGCGATTATCCGTAGTGATGGAAGAGGCCTTCCTCTCTCTGATTGCCTTCCTGTGCCTACCGAATTAACTATACTCCCCTTTACAGGTGTCTACGGCATCAGAAACCTCTTAAGTTTAGTATGAACTCGGCTCTATCTGCAATACATGGACGTACCTTCCCGGGCCTAGTACTTCGAGCAATGCTGCGTTAGGCCACCTTCCAACTACAGTACTAGGCTAGTAGCTTCCAGGTGCTGAGGAATGTTGAATAATCTAGCTCTGGGCATGGCTAGGGCTGCTGAGTGTAGTAACAATGCTAGGGTCATGCTAGTGCACTACAGGACCAGGGCGTTACAGATCTGTTGTCTACCATCCCTGTATCTACCTAACAGGTTATCGCTCATGGATTATAGGATTCTGGATAGGCAGATACGTCCATGTCAATGCACATTTTGAATACTTCCTGCAATACGTGACTGGATCTTCCAAGAACCCAGAGACTCAGGTGTTGAAACCATGCCATACTCTTTATTGCTGTGTGTGACTGAAAGTTTTGGGTGCTTTGGATGGCGGAGTATTCTAGGTGCAGTGCATGGCTAGAGGTTGCTAGGGGCAGTGCAACGCTGTCCCTTACAGGAGCCGTACTTGCCAGAACATCCCGATCTACATAGCGTAGTAAGTTTCCAAACTTCTAAGTGTGGTACAGAACCATGCAAGATTTAATTGCTACTAGGCCAAGAGTTCCGTATTCTGGGCATTCTTACCTGTCCGTTGTAGTGAGTTCTTGGTCTTTCCCTAGCCGTGGGTAGTTGACTTGGAGGCATGGTTTTGCAGATGGTCAAAATACAGGTGTGTCCTTTAGCACAATTTAGGGAAAGACCCAGGTCTTGAGAGCTTTTTGGAACACCATGTAATCTTGCGTGTTATGAATGAGGGGAGCCTAGAGTTCCAGATTGTTGGCGCCATGGTTGAGAAAGTGGACCTGCCGATCCTGGCTGATTTGGGGGGAGGAGGGCTACTAGTAGGAGGGCAGTGCTGGTCCTCAGGTTGCGGTTGGAAGGTAGGGTGTAATATTCTCTTTTAGGAATTTGCAGACGGTTTTGTGCATGGCTCTGTGAGTAATGCACAAGATTTTGAAAGTGGCTTGTCGCCCAATCGGGAGCCAGTGTAGTGTGCGGAGTGCCGGTGTAATGTAATCCTTTTGGCCAAGGGCAAGGAGGAGCCTAGCTGCAGAGTTCTGGACTTGTTGGAGTTTGTTTTTTGGAAGACAGGTGCACTCAGGTATAGGGACTTTGCATAGTTGAGTCTAGACAGGACAGTGGTGGAGAAAGGGGGAAAATAAGTGATTTGGTGTCTGTTCGTGAGGAACAATGCAATCCAGTTGAGCACAGGGTCTTGGATTCTGAGGGAATGTAGTCTGTCAAGGATGATGGTGTGGTTGACAGTGTCAAAGGCTGCTAAGAGGTCAAGAAGAATGAGTGTGGCACAGACTTCTGAGTCTTTAGTGACTTTGCAACATTAAATTGCCCATACACTCATCTTCTGGGTAACTATTAGCAAAGCCGGGAGGATAGCTCAGGGGCAATGCGTTTGTCTTGGAAGCATGACAACGCATAGCAACACAGGTTTGAATCCCGCTCTCGTGTTTAGAAACCTCTCCGCTATTAAGCGCGCTATAAAAGAATAATTATACAAAGTGCCCTCGCTAATTTTAGAATTAAAGAATAACAATAATAGGTAATTGCAAGCAAAGAAGGGAAGTGAACTGGTGAAACCTTGAACTCTATCCTTGAGAGAATTAAAATAAAGCCAGATATATACGTTGGTACAAAAATGTATTCAGGCATCTGATACACCTGCTTTAAAAGGGGCATCATCCTGTTAGCCACGCAGCTTTATGGAAGCCCGCATTCTGTTCTTCTGTTACATTTTTTTTTGTTTGTGGCGACTTTGTTTCATCAATTAACGTGGGTCCATAATAGACAAGCATTGCAGTATTCGACGAAGTTCTATCAAACCACAAAGTTCAGCCATCTCATGGAATACCAGGCACCACAGTTTTCATAGAACTCTTTTCTAGGTGCTTGTCCCAGTTCAGCAGAAAATAAAACACAGCTGTCCAATAGCCCTAACTTGGCAAACCGGCTCTCCGATTTACCAAAAAAATCTGATTGGAACTACCACTTTCTTTGCTTGATATCATTCATAATACCATGCTGGCTAAAAGAGGGCTGGAGATCTCAAACTGTCCCCAACCTGGGTATTCTTTGGTAACACTTTCTACCTACTTACCAACCATGATTGAAAACAACATACCTTTTTTCCAAGCCCAATTAGGCTACCCTTGGTTAGACCGCAGAATAAATTTACAACACTGGACAATGTTACTTGCAGTTGCTAAGCATTCAGTCAGCTACCACATAGAAAGTATCCATAATGTAAGGACATTGGACAATTGGCCTGTTAAGCATCAAAGTGCAAGCTCACTCTTTACCCCTTAAGAGGTAAACAGCACTTACCATATCAGCCAATTAATTTCTGAAGACAACACAAAGCTACTCCTTTTCTGCTCCAATTCTGAATTCCAAAAATCTGCTTCAGTTCCAACAGATGACAGACACACGTATCACTTTTACTCACCATAAAAAGTGGCAACGCATTTCTTTTAAACCCGTTTTATTTACGTCATCTTGTAATTTCGAATTACCTTGCCTTGCGAAACATGGCTTGGTCAGGAGTGTTCAGGTAGGCAGAAACGTACACTTCAGTTTCCTTTCCTCATTAATGCCTATCCTGTATTACTTTGGCTGACTTGAGGGGGGCGGTATGGTGCCTAGGAGGAAGCTGTTACTGTGTGAGAATAGGTTTAAAGCTGTAAATGCAGATACAAATGTTTGAGCAATTTACATAACATCCAGCTTTAGTTCAATAAGCAGGAATGTGATTTGCACCCTGGTCTTCCTAGGAGAGAGCCAATACAGACTCTGACCAGGAAGAGTCAGTTATGATCAGAATGCCGTTGATATGTATTAGGGATAGGCTGCTGAAAGAAGTAAAGAAAAGACATGGCTACACAAGACTCGAAAAGATAGGACTTGGTCCTTTATCAACAGTTATCCATTCATCTGAATGCCATTAATTAGTTCAAAAAATACAAATTTTAATAGAAATTGCAGAATTGTCTAAAATACATGATTAAACCCTCTAAAAAGATGTGTGTATTGTATTAACAAATTACAACAACACTAAAAAAGGACAACTAGAGAGCTATATTTAGACCTCGCAAAATGGCAGCCGAAACATAGACACGAACCACAACAGGCGAGAGCACCTATGAAGGAGGATCTTGCAGAAGGAGCTAATTGCAGCTCCTAGAAGACACCAGCTCACAGGGATACCATTTCACCCCTCAGCGGCACCATTAGGAATAACAAGAGACCAAGCAAGAGGTAAATCACTATACACGCAGCAACCCGCTCCGAGTATTGAGCAAATTAGAAGTAAGATAGAACACAGCATTTGATTTGCTAAATATTAGCTTTAGAACTGCTGTGAAAGGGTTTAACTGCAGCCCTTTTCGGTCTGTTTTCAGTAATGGAAAACAGGAATCCCTGTATTAACTAATGGACGTATTCCTTGTGATTTGGTTTCAGAAACCATCTGTAGAAGCCTCAATACAGAAGCTAGAAAATTATTAGCACATCCGCAAAACCCAGCGACAAGGAAAACCACGGAGAGAGCTCTTTGACTAAACCTAATGGTAAGCTGATAACACGCGACCTTTTCTAAGAGTCTATGCACAATGGAGATGCCACTAAGGTTTCGCCACAATATTTAGAAATCTATATAAATTAGTACCTATCACTATTGAAAGAATACCACAACTCTTTAAACTATATGACCCCTCAAAGGAACTACGACCACCAGAATACATTGCGTTTTCTAACCTGAAGGCTGTAGTAAACTTTCTTGCAAATAAAACATTTATCTGTTTGCAGATTCTGTAGGAAGATTCTTCCTCATAAGAAAATAACGCCCAACTTATGTGGACATTTTTTCGCCTGCTAATCAAGAAAGCCCGCACACTAAGAAGACCAGATAACCAAAAGGACCCTGTAGTCTTCTTTGACACTTCTAAATGTGTCCGAAGAAACATAAATTGATTCTTTTTTACCGTTTCTTTATCAACAGTTACTATCATCTTTAAGAGAAGGCCAGAGGATTCTTAACTTGGCCGAAGCCCATTTTCAACCCCTCATATTGACCACTCCTGAAGAAAGTCCCAAGACCCACATAATGGACTGAAACATGTCGAGAATCCTTTGTCAGTCTAATTAATTAAATTGTCTGAGTGAATTGAAAATTCCAGTGAAGGGATGTTCTAATTCTAATAATTGAATAGAATTAGAATAGAAAAGATAACAATGAATTATAATCGTAACTCTGATTTAGAACTACATAACAGAGATTTAATTAGAGATTAGTAACGTCAGTATCTCTAAGATTTTTTAGAATTGATTGTTCATGATGTTTGTCTTTGTTAATATGATACACATGTATCTTTTTAGAGGGTTTAATCATGTATTTTAGACAATTTTGCAATTTCTATTAAAATTTGTGTTTTTTGAACTAATTGATGGCATTCAGATGAATGGATAACTGTTGATAATCTTTTCGAGTCTTGTGTAGTCTTAAGTCCCAAAAACAAGATAGGACTCCACATTCGTGGAATTTGGGCTCTCTCCATTGTATTCCGTAAGACACATCATTTAGCCAAGCCCAATAGGGTTGTCCAGCAGACAGCTTTAAGGAGCAAACTAAAAAACCTTGTCAGACCAGGATCCCAGGAAGGCAGGTGCAGAAGGAACTGATTTTATGCCTGCGGAGGTGTCAACTGCGCATACATACGAGATATTCTTATCGTGCTACCACCAACAGGCAGCTTTGTCTCATAGGCGAGATGTAGGAGTGGCCACTGGCAGCCTCCTAGAGATGGGGTATAATTCAAAGTCATTTTCTTAGCAATGTTTTTGTTCTTCTCGGCTTCACAAGAGTAGATCCTAAGATGGGTCATCATCTACTTCTATAACCCCTCCCATTGTCAACAGCTTTGGCCTGGGGTCTGACCCATGTGTCAGGAGGTGTTTACTCAGTAAGAACATGCGGCTGAAGGTCTTGCTGCATAGTTCGCACTTCAACATCTTGGCTCGGATGTGTTCCTGCTGGTGTTTAGTTAGGTCGCTTGACTCACTGAATGCCTTTTCACAGATGGGGCACTGGAATCTAAATTCTGTGTGGGTCCGCTTGTGCTTCTCAAGACGCGAGAGCTGACGGAAGGTCTTATTACAGAGGTGGCATGTAAACTGCTTGTGGGTAGCGTGGGTAAGGTAGTGGCGGCGAAGCCCAGCCAGAGAGGTAAAGATTTTAGCGCAGAAGTCGCACTTCCTGGCCTTTTGGTGAGCTTTGGAGAGCAGCTTGCAGCAATGGGTCTGTACTTCACGTTGCGTCTTGAGCTCCAAACCGCACATCAAACACCTCACCATCAGTGCAAGCTTGACGTGCTTAGAAGAAGATGTTGAATTTGATTGAGGAGACCATGACAGAGATGGAAGTCTAAGGCGAGTGCAACCCGGGGCCAGATGCTTCTTGCGATGTCCGTTAGCGTTATGGAGGTGAGTGAAGCTCTTCATGCAGATGGGACAGTGGTACGGCTTCTCACCTTTGTGCACGTGTTGGTGCTTCAGCAAGTCACTGGTGTCTCGGAAGCCCTTTGGACAAATGGAGCACTTGTATGGACGCTCCCCTGTGTGTACCATGTAGTGGCGCTCTAGGTGGGTGGCCTGCCGGAAGCGCTGGTCACAGATCGTGCAGGTGAAAGGCTTAAGCCCGCTGTGGATGATAGCGTGCTTGTGGAGGTTAGAGGAGTTGTTAAAACACTTCTTGCACACTGCACACTCATACAGTTTCTGTCCTGTTGGGCCAATCTTGTAGTGTTTTGGACGGTGAACTTCCAGCACGCTCTTTTTGTAAAAGGAGAGGTTGCAGATCGAGCATTTGAACTTTCCAGGAACAGAGTAATCCTCACTAGCACTGCTGGAGATTTCCTCATCTCCTTTAGTCTCCTCAAGGGCAGCTGCTTCCTCTACCTCCTTATGCGTTTCTTCGTGTCTCTTCAGGTAAGAAACCCGTGAGAAGCCACGTGGACACAATTCACACTTGTAGGGCCTCTCCCCTGTGTGTTTCCGATAATGTACTTTCAGCTCGGTGGAGTCCCGAAAGCCCTTTGGGCAGAAGGCACACTGGAAGGGGCGCACACCTGTGTGCACCAACCTGTGCCGGTCTAGCTGTGACTTCTGCCGGAATGTTTTGCTGCAGATCTCACAAGAGTAAGGGCGCTGGCCAGTGTGAATGTTTTTGTGCCGACGAAGGTTTGAAGGGTCGGAGAAGCTGCGGCTGCAGATTTCACACTCAAAATACCTGCGCCCATCCAGCAACATATCAGGCTGCTTGGCGGGCACCCCCCTTTTGCGCATGTCCTCCACTGTGTAGGGTATATCACCCAGAACTAACTGGACACCATTATACAGTTTGTTGTGGTGTGCATCCTCTCTGTTGGTTCCTTCACTCAGGAGATCAAGACACATTTCTCCTGGGTCTGCCACTGCATCCTCACTGATGTCTTCCATAATACCTTCACACTGTATAAAAGACAGAATGGGACATATATCAGGCAATCCAAGATTACATCACCAAGTCATGTTCAAAATCCATTCAAATTTCGATTATAACCTTAGTAGTCTCATAGCAGCAGTGTTATTTAGAACAGGGCTCTGCAACCTATGGCTCTTCAGCGGGTCTACAATTCCCACGATTCCTCACCATTGACTATGCTGGCTAGGGCTGATGAAAGATGTAGAACAAAGCATTTGGCGAGCCAAAGGTTGCAGACCCTTGATCTATAGTAATGGAAAACAAATATTCTACCTGAATTATTCATGTATTTTCATGTGACTTGGTGACTTCATGAGTTTCTTCAATCTGTAAAAACATGCACATTTCGTTAAATAAGTTAAGTGGCCTGTGGAGCAAACTATCTTGGCTGATCAACTGAGCCAAAGTTTCAAATGCACAAAAAACAATGATTTATTGGACTTCTTCCGGTCTGTTGGATACTGCTGTTACGCCTCGGCATGCCCGGAGGACGATTATTGCCCTCCATAAGGGTATGCGTCACATTGAAAACCCATTCTACGCCCACTGGCAACTGCCCTGGAAAATAGTGGCTTTGGCTCACTCCGCAGCACTCTGCGGCAAATTGGACTACGATTCCCAGCCTTCCGCCTCCCGCTGTCAGCGGTAAGGCGATGATGCGTGAACCTCGGTTTCGTCCAGTTCCGCCTTCTCCTTCCTGATTTAAACCTCAGAACCGGGCCAAACGCTGCTTCTGATTAAAGTTGCATCCCGGTGTTTAGAAGTTCCGTCTTCGATCCCACTTTACTTACCTGTGTACTAGACCTGTTTCCTCCTTCACGGACTGCTTTTGCCTGCCGCTTTTGGAAAACCACTTACCCGTGTACCAGACCTGCTTCCTCCTTCACAGACTGCTTTTGCCTGCCGCTTTTGGAAAACCACTTACCCGTGTACCAGACCTGTTTCCTCCTTCACGGACTGCTTTTGCCTGCCGCTTTTGGAAAACCACTTACCCGTGTACCAGACCTGTTTCCTCCTTCACGGACTGCTTATGCCTGCCGCTTTTGGAAACTTGTGATCACGGTATAGGTAAGACTCTTCTTTTTCACCACTTGTTAACAAGCATCTCCTGTACTCATTGTACCTTGCCGCTGAACTGCATCACCTGCAATACTCCAACTCAATTGTGTCTCCTATTGTTGCTGTTACCATCCTCTCCACAATCAGACTTCCATTGGACATTCTTCAGTAGTGCACAGGGACGCCTTGCAGATAGTGCACCTACCCGACTCTAGCGCGGCCCTCGTTCCGCCCGGGTTCAGTTCCCTAACTAACCTACCCGTTTGTTATTTTGCACCTCCGTTTTATGAACTCTTTGGGACAACACAGACTCAACAGCACATCAGTGGTAAGGGTTTTCTATTTATATGATTCCATATTCCTTAGCTAATCGACCACTATAGTTAGTATAGGTTACATTCTCCCCTCTTCCTTGTAGGTGGTTCCGGTTGCCTTGAAACAAGGGGAGGGCATAGTTCAGGTACTACTAGAAAGAGGTATCGAGGGAAAGGGATCTATCTTAAATTTCCAATTGCTCACCTCTTGTTTTTCCTTTAAAGCTGGGTTCTTGGCGGCGTGTCCTCCCCGCCCTTTTGAGCGATCAGTCCCTCTGCCTGGTCCTACCCAGCAGAGGGTCATATCGTTAAAAAGGTCTTGTGCCCTCACAGAGAGGAGGCTAGGTTGGAGGCCCCGACCTAGCTCTTCAATCAATAGTTCAATCCTTTGTCTTCCGGCCACCGATTTGGTTTACTTCCCGTCCGGTGAGTGACAACTGCAGCATTTTAGACCTTGAGGACAATTACTGGCCACCATTCATGAGGTAATGTTCACAATCGAAAGGGCAGGCAGAAGGTCTCTGGTGTTTAGTAAGGACAAGAATTGATTCTCTTTTTAAAAGAGGAGGGCAGTGATACATCTAGAACTCCCATGCATGGCACAGTCCCTGGTCCTCTAAAGCCCTTAAGTGCCAAGGACGAGTATGTTTGTCCTTTTTGCATAGACTTGCATAATAGCCTGGCACTTAAGCCCTGACCTGTTAAATATAACTTTGGTGCAATTGCCTGCCAGATGTACTGTTTACACTTTTGGAGGACCCTGTACATACAAGCCTGTACTTTTGGAGGGCAAAAACAGCCAGCCCTCTACATATTCTAGGCATACCACTGGAACGTAGATGTACTGATAGCTTATACCAGGAGGGAAATGTCCCTGTCTGAAACCAGGCGAGGAACTAAGTCATTTTACATTTTGTGCAATTGGTAAAAGGGATGCCAATATACAAACCCATGGACAACTGAGGCACAGACTTTTATAGTAGGACTGGAGATTAAGAGTACTGTAGCACTTTTGGTGACCTGAAATTGATTAAAGGAAGAGACCAGCAATCGGGGTTCAAAAATAAAAGTTCCAAGCTACTAGCCATCCATAGAAAAGTACTTGCCACCTCAATACTATAAATACACACAGCTGCTAAATTATGATTTTGGGGTTGAATAAAGAGTCCTCCTGACCCCCTCAAGAAAAGAAAACAGGGAGGAGTAGATTTTTCAGCATTGCTCGCTCTAAATTGACTTGTTCAAAATAAGCTGTAAAATTACAGAAAAGCAAGGTGGGTGCGGTACTAGACTATGGTCTTACCTCAAGTCTTTTCCTATTAGTGAGTGAGGAGGCATGAACAATTACTTCACAAAACAGATTATAAATTAACGTTTTAAATAAGGCATTGGGTGGAGACATTAGCTGCGTTCTGGACAGGTTTTTGGGCCAGTTGATTTGATCCGCACAAGCAGCTCAGAACCACAGACAAGTGCTCGAAAAGGATTTTGGTTTGTGGAGCTTTTGTAGGGCACTAAACCAACAGAAAGAGGTTTCAATTTCTTTCCATCAGTTCAACGAACACATTTAAATATGGATTTCTTTGGATATCACCTTTTCAGACCGAAATGTTCTTCCTGCCCTTATGGTGCGAGTCCAGGAGCATTTTTATTTGAGTTGACGTGTTTTATCCAGCATGTCCCTCTTGTGAGAGCACAACTGAGTCCTGACCAGGGAGGTAAATATAGACTGTGCCCATGGGAGACCCTAGGTTCAAGGCCCTCTATTTCCTGTGTGAGCCTCCTTGCACAACTGGCTCCGTGGCTTCCAAAAATTGGAGCAGTCTTTGTTAGATTCTAGTGTGTTAGAGTGTCTGTACCCCAGACAGTGCCACTACTGGGAACCCCTGCTAAAATCCAGTACTCAACCCAAAAGGGATGACATTGCTACAAGGGAGTGAGGAGGAAATGGATCATGCCATCGTGAGTAATGGCCACTGCATGCTTCCGAAAGCAAGGGCTGTTTGTTTTGCCAGAACCATTTATGACCTGCCCATGAATGGTGTTTAGAACAAAGCCTACATCCATGCATGAGAAAGGTCTGTGAGGAAGCCTGCAAATGTTGGATGGTGCAGCCACCTGTGATTGCATGGCTGTGAAAGGTTTGAATACATGCAATCGTGTGACTGTTCTGGGCAGAGTTACTCCCTCAGTCCCAGATCTCTGAAATAACTGGAGGGTCTGCAGCCTTAATTCCTTACTTTGATAAACACGGGACAAGTACTGAAGCGCAAAAGACAACAACTGTAGAGACATTGTTCTGCTAGTTACTGAACGGTTCTATGTATGGACGGTGGAATTCGGAAGGTGGAATTCAACAGACCAGATAGGGAGAGACTAATGCACGATTCAATTTTCCTTGGACCAGTAGAACCAGATGAGATGTTAAGTCTTGTTAGACCTCTCAGGGACGTTTGACAAAGTCGGTCATCACTTCCTACATTATAGAGTGGCACAGATTGGTGTCCAAAAAGCAGACCGTGGATAGATACTATTATTCTTAACTGACAGGGAACAGTCTCTCGATTCCTCCCTCCAGGTGGTCTTTTAAGAAGAGCATATGTGGAGTAAACACACACAATCCTGTCATTTTCTAGCAACGGATGTAGCGGACAGGTGTACATTTTGAGCTTTATTATAACATGTATGGCAATGAAATCAATACTTCTGTATTCAGCCTTTCTTGTTTTCCTACTCGAAACAGCCTGCAGAGAGCATCCACACTGTTGTTGTTCATGTCGTGGGTGTGCTTTACCCTCTGCAAGAGGTTCTCCTGTACAGCAAAGGACTAACATTCTTTGGTTTCCCAAGAAAAGATATGGCATCACACCTATTGCCATCTACAACACCATAACCCACCTCACCTTTTCTGTAGAATTTCATGGAAAAGGCAGTGACAAACCCCACGATCAACCTATTACTAGAATCACCGACTTGCTGATCAATCCAGTTTTCACCCCTGATGATGTAGATAAACAGAAACTATAAAATGTGAATGATGGTTTGATGATCACATTTAAGGGTCTACTAGACTTTTCACACTGTCCACAGTTAGCTGACATAGCTGCTCTACCTACGCACCTAAGAATGACAGCTACTGTAAGGACCAGGAGGATAGCTCAAGGGCAATGAGCTTGTCTTAGAAACAAGACTGCTCGATAACTGGCCCCACGCATTTTAAGCATTTGGTTTACCTCTGCCATCTCAGTCAACAGTATGTGCAGTTGGATTTATCAAGAGCCCCGCCCACACACACTGCCAATTACGGAGGCCTCGGGGTGCCATTTTGTCTCCAATAATTTTCAGATTATGCATGAGGTTTTTGAGGGTTTAATGATGCAAGCAACTTCTCACCCTACTACATTATGCCAACACAGTTCTTCCTCACACTATTGTTATTTTGAGACATACACCCTCTCAGAACGTTCTGGGATGTTCATAATGTATATCACATTTGTACAAGGCGCTTAACAAAACAAATACCCCTAGTGAAATACACAATATTTAAAATATCACTGCTAATGCCTTCCAATCAACTATACAACCTTTATTACCACCATTAGGTGGTAAATTGTCACTGGAAGAATTTGCTGTTGCCTTCAGAAATGCTATGAATAACGCGTTTGATATTCTTGCTCCCTCTTGCCTGGTTAAAAACAAAAAACACAAAGGATAGAAACACCGTTTTTCTCCTGAGCTAATTTCTGCTAGGAAAAATAAAAGAAAGTGTGAATGCCATTTGCGTAATCACCCCTCTCCTATTACCCTGGCATGTTACAAAGCAGCAGTTGAGAAATATAAGGACTCTACATTAGAAGCTAAACAATTATTTCTTAATGAAATAATTGAGAATGCTTCCATTAAGTCCAAAGAACTTTTCTCAGTTCTACAGGAGCTTAAAAGCCCTGTCATAGAATCTAGATTAAATATTAACAACGACTGGTGTCAGGATATACTTGATAGTTTTTGTAAGAAAACGCAGCTTCATCAAGCACATATCAAGGAAAAAAATTGTATCACAATCCTTAGTTGATGATACAGTGATCCCAACTATGAGGGGACCTGCTCAAGAGGTAGAACCCTTCTCCTTCACTAAAATGTCAGAACAGGAGAGCATGGCGATTATAGAAGGGCTCAAACCAACATTGTGCAAGGGAGACATATTTCCCTCTGCACTCTTCAAAGAATTTGCTAATATTGTTACGCCATGGGTTACAGAACTTGTTAACCGCTCCTTTGAAAAGACAGTTGTTCCTACTGCTATTAAGGAGGCTTGGATCACTCCACTTTTGAAGAAGGATAACTTAGATCCCACGGCCCCAGAAAATTATCGACCTATTACTAACGTTCCGTTTATACTTAAGATTCTGCACAAAATTGCTTACATTCAGTTTCAAAAATTCGTTGAAACTAATAAGATTCTGGCTAATGAGCAGTCTGGATTCAGAATTAATCATGGAACAGAAACAGCTCTCCTGGATCTGAAGGCCAGTATTATAGTAATCGTAGAGGAAGGCAGTCCTGCTCTTCTGCTTTTGTTGGATCTATCCTCTGCATTTGATTTAGTTGACCATAATCTCTTGGCAGAGAGACTTCTGAATATAGGCCAATGCTCTCCAGAAGCAGTACTGTGGCTAAAGTCATTTCTTGGTCCTAAAAGCCATGTGTAGTCAAGGGTTCCTCGCAATCCCAGAACGTTTCTGTTGATTGTGGTGTCCTTCAGGCATCATGCCTATCACCATTACTGTTTAACATAAAATATTAAATGCCTATGTGACATGCTAAAATCCATGGGCATATTATTTGCAAACTATGCCGATGACACCAAGATAGTTATTAAACTATCTGGGGTCTATAAAGATGATCTTGCAACTATCAATAGAATCTATGAGGCCATCCAGAAATGGATAGCTTAAATTCTCTTGCTCTTAATGATAAGAAAACTGAGCTATTGATTATTAGCACGTCTCATAGGCTGAAAAATCTAGATGACTCTTATAAGACCTTTGAGATAGATGGCACACCGGTTGTGGAAGTAAGTAAAGGGTTGGTTGTGCTTATTGGAACTGAGAAGTGTCACAGAAGCATGTCAACTTTTTTCTGACATTAGATAGGCAAAGATTTCTCATATAAAGCAGCAGCACATTGATGGCTAAACTTTGCGAGTTAGATTAAAGATGGAGTATATTGTATAAATAAAGAATTAGAAAAATAAATAGGAATCATCACACTTTTATGTAACTGTTACTGTTTTTATCATGTTTTTAGAACCTGTGAAACAACTCTGGGGTACAAGACAGTATTAGTACCGAAACAAAGAAATCAGTTCGTCCTGAAGAAGGCCTGAAATAGTAATGTGTGTAGTGATACTAGAGATAGTGTCTACTAGAATTTGTAATGGCCGAAACATGTCGACAATCTGAAAAGATCTCTATTTTGCTAAGAGTCTTTGAGAATTGAGTTATTGTCATGCCCACACGTTTGCTGACCCTTCCATATGTCCCTTCCCAACCATGTCCCAGACCGGGTACTAGTTCTCGCGTACAACCAACACCCATTCCCTCTTATAAGATTAGGTCTCCTGCTGGTGGGAGGAGTTGAGGAAGCCATTGGAGAATACGTCAGGTGAGGGGCCATCGCTTAGATCACAAATGGCGTCTCCCCTGGCGTATGTCCACACTACAGAATCGGGCCGCCTCTGGCAGACAACTGCTACGGGCACCAAACCTGCATGACACCCAGAACGTCACCGGGCCACGGGATATGGCTCCCGCCACCCATACCTCAAAACAACAGACGGGCTCATCTGTTCATCACAGCACAGCATCACCAGTCACTGTGACAACGGCCACGCCCCTTCTGACCACAGCGTCTCAATTGGAAATTGGATCAGCAACACTCAAGCCTCTACCAGCCAACGTGATGATCACGTGACGCGTCCCCAGAAACCATGTGATATGTCTCCCAGTATATAATGAGCTCCAGGTTGCTACACAGCGCTTCTCAGCTGTTCGCTTACGCTGTTTGGGAGCTCACTCTTTGTTCTTGTTGCCTTGATCTACTGTTTTGACTTCGGATTTCGTATTAAGGACTCCTTTGCTATTCCCTTTTGATACTTTGCTTGGACTTTGGGTTTCTTGGAAATACTGACCACGGTCTGCCTCTTGGGTAAGCTTCAGTTACCTCCTTTGGCAAAGTTATACCCGGATCTGCTTTTGACATCCTTTTGCTCCAGCTTCTAATTTCTAGGAACATCCTACTCAGGTGTTCCAGTGTGGAAATTCCTCTCTCCTCCTCTGGCTTCCCTGATCTCAGCCCACTGATGGAACATGTACTACCCCACCATCCTGGCTTTTCCATCTAGTGGTTCCTGGTAGGTGACACTTCTGCTTCTTGAGATTCTGCATTGTTTTGCCCTGTGTGATCTTGACCTTACCTACCTTTTTTTCCCCTTGCAGCAGTCATCTGGACCAAGTGGGTATCCTGTTTCGCCACCTGTGGCCCTAATCCTCGAACAGCAAGTGACTATTTTCTTGCTGTTGATTGCTTAGGGACGGAGGTATTCTTGGTCCTCGCGACTATCAAGTCTTGAAAGTTATACTGACCCTTGTATGAACTATATATATTTTTAACTGACACATAGAATTTTTGTGTCCTGATTTTGTTTTTGATTTTGTGTGGTTTAATGAATTATTAATAAATCAAAATCTTTTTATAGTTAATTGATTTGTATGTTTGGATCCTGTAGATGGTTTCTCAATGTGTGATATACTGTTGATTTAACATGTTGCCGCTGTAAAAGCACCACCAACCCTACCTTTGACTGTGAGAGAGAGGGGTAATCTTTTCTCACCTTCATAGTACACCTATACCTTCCTCCCTTTTGAGAAATAGATCCCCCTTAAAAAAAAGAAATTGGAAGTTTACCTTATGATAGGTATTATTTCTCATTACAGAAGCTTAAATCAAAATCATTTGTTTAGAGGATGACACGTCAAAAGCACACTGTCTGACCTAACTACAAGCCATTCATACCTTATCTCTAACCTTATCTCTAACTGGCTTTCCTCACCAAAGCAACCACGTCCATCCAGGGAGCAAGACCTCTTAACAAATAGACAGCTAAACCATTCTTACACCTATACTGTTTCCAGGCAATCAGGGTTTTCTAAGTTGTAGAACTGCAGAGAGGCCCCCCACATGTTGCCTTAAAGTGATCCATATGTTCCTTTGCCTGCATTGACACTTGTTCCAGAATAGCTAGCGTGGGCATCAGCTCCATCAAATCTTTGATTTTCAGTTTCCTCTTCTTCTTTCAGTGCAGCAGGGCTAGCTTCTTCCACAGAAGGATGGGCCGTGCGACCCATTTCCTGGCAAACTTCACAACGTCCTTGTGTTTGGACATATCATTGAACAGTGTCAGTAGCTTTGCATGTCTCAGTGCATGACCATCTATCATCTGAGCCCTCATGGCCTTCTTGCATCTCCAGCACACGCCCTCCTCGGCCATGCCCAACTTCCTTTCTTTTTGGACCAGTAGATACGCTAGCACATCTTTTGTTGCATTAGGGAGTATCAACATGTCCACACTAGCCTTATGTCACAGATGCCCTCAAAAACATAACAACTACCAAAGACAGTTCATGAGATTTTAAGTTTCTGGAAAGGGGATCTAAGGGCCGTCTCTCTCTTATCTAGAGAAAGCAAGACCCTCACTAACCCAGGCATCCCTACTCACCAGGTTACTATCTACCGATTGTTTAGCCCCACTGTCCAGTTTTTACCTTCCTGTTCATGGGGGGCCTAAAAGCAACCACCTTATCTATCTAACCTCAATCTGGGACTCCCTAGGTGTGACCTACTGTATCTGCATTTTAGTTCCAAGGGGTTGTGCCTTACAGACACTCATGCTGGACTCTATATTCTTCCTTTCACTCCCTGAGTTTCCTCTACCTGTGTTTCTCTTTTACTCTAACCTCACTCCGCTGCTCTCCTCTCTCCAACTAGACCCACCTTCTCTCCTCTCTCTTCCTGCATCTTCCTCCTCTTTCTCTTCAATGTCTCTTTTTCTATCTCTCTCTCCAGCCTACCTCCACCCTTCTATGTTACTCCTTCCTACTTGCTTTGCTGCTATTCTCCCCTCTCCACTACTACTTTCCCCCTCAACTCTGCTACTAAACTCTCTCCCTCTACTACTAGTCTCTCTACTCCATCACTCCTACTTATTCACCCTCCTTCCACTCACTCCCTACTCTGCACTTCCATTCTCACACCTTACATGCACACTCACAAAACAGTATCACTTTCTCTCTGACCAATACCTCACCTTTTCTAAAGAAAATCACCCCCAGAGCCCTGTGCACTGTCCTTCCTCCTTCTGGTCTGGTCTCCTGGTCTGCCACCTCCTCCCCCTCCAACCTCACCCAAACAAGCCACACCATCCCGTTTCCTATCCCCAGCTTTATCATCCCCCTCCTTTTCGTACTGGTCCTCTCCCCCAAGACAATCTTACCCTGTATTGCCCGCTGGGGAGTTCTTACTGACAACAGAACATATGAAAAGGTGGCTAAGCCTCACATTTTTTGCTTCGTAGGTCCAACGTGCTGGGTTAATGGTGGCCTGCATTGGAAAAGTTTCCGATTTGTGTCAGGGACCAACACCTTGGTGGACGGAGTCAAAGGTAAGGTTTGGAGTGTCTCTTGATTTCATGTCAGGGAGCTGCTCCGTGGCAGGTTGGAAAAAGTCTGTGTTAGGGAACTGTACCACAGCTGCTTGAACGCAGCATGGACTGGTATCAGCTGGTGGTGCGTACCGTTGCTTGCGGTTGCGTATGGTTGCCACTGCTCTGCATCAAGGTTCTCTTTCTACCCAGTGTCTGAGGAGATCTGGTGACTGGAGCCATCTGTCTGGAGGCTCTGATGGGAAGGCATGTTGTGTGCGGTTTGCCAGACCATTGATGGATATTGTGGCATGCAATGAAAAAAAGAAGACACTGGCCAGCATCTTTCTGAAGAGGTATGCCAAAGCACATATTGACCCCCGCTCCCCTGCCACCTTCTCCTTCTGGGGTACGAGTGGTTCTAGCTTCGACCGCGGTGGGCCTCCCATCCCAGGCTGAGTGGGGTTCCCCTGCCTTCTTGACAAGGTCAGTCTACTAAACCTGTCACACTAAGTAATATAGAACAACAAAGGCACACACTTTCCCTCCATAAGATCCTCTGACAATTCTAGTTTAAGCTGCATTTATCTGACTTGGTCAGTGGTACAAAAGTACTTGTAAATTTGGTGCCTTTTCCACTCTGAGCCATCCCCTACCAGGATAGTTTCTAGTTCAGTGTCACACCACAAAATACAAGTCCAAGAGATTTAACTTGCCATGTCAGTGTCGTATTTGCCAAAATCTCCAACCTATGGAAACAATAAGTGATCATCAGCCATTTGAATGTCAGTAAGTTGTGCTACAATGGCAATCATTATTTTAATCTACTCATCACAATGGACAATACAGTGCCCATCTTGTAGCAGCACATTGTACCATACGTATGTCAAATTGGTCTCACACAGCGTTGTTCCAAGTATGCCCCTGAAGTCATAATTGTCAAAGTGGATAATGGAGGATACAGCTCTTTGACTTACACCTAAGGACATGCACCAAGGCCACCCCCCTTCTGATTTAGTCTGTTTCCATCTCGACCCAATATGTCTGCAATGCCATGGAGTCAGGAAGGCTAGAGCCCACTTTTTGCATGGGTACATGGGTGCATATAGTCATTGGAGTGACCGTAGCAGCTTGGGCCCTCCATACAAAAGCATTTTCATCAGGCATTCTACTGTGGCATAGCTCCTCTCTGGGACATTTTGCCAGACTTTGGGAGCATGTATAATATTTTTGGAAACAGCATTATTTTATTTTGATAATATGTATTCTGGCCTACAGGTCAAGATTAAGAAACAAACGAAACACGCAGGTGCAATGGCTGGCATGCTTGGAATAAATCAGAACCATTGCTCTGGACTTAGTTCCACCCCAAAAGGGCGAGTACGGTGGAAACTGCTAGGTCACATCCTTCTACACAAGACCACAAGCAGTCCCAGGCATGTTTCAGACTCACTGGGAGTCCTCAGTGAGCTGTAGCTTGGGTCTCAAGACACAGCCGGCTCAGTAACCACACCTGGACACGCCTTCCCACTTAAGGTAACAAATGCAAGAATGATGAGCGATGGCTGGAAGGCTTGTAATAAGTCACAACTACAAGCATAGCTCTGGGAAACCCAATATACCATAGTATTCAGCCTACCATGCGATTACAAAAGAGGAAAGATGCTATGCAAATTAGGCTTGGTCCAACCTCAAAGGTGGCATCAAAGCACAGCTAGGCCACATCCCTTCTGCACAAGGCCACTAGCAAAACCAGCCATGTTTCAGCCGCATTGGGCCTCACCCGCGTCTGTGATTGTGATTTAGTCCAAGCTTTCCGAACAACACTCTTCTAATGGAGGACCAACAATTGTTTATCTCCTCGACTACATTTCTTAGTAGATTGTCCAAGTTCCTTGACAGCGGCTCTTTTTCTCAGAAAACAGCTCCCAAATACCTTATAAAACCTACTGTTCTTTACTAGACCAGTTCTGGCCGGTCAGATCCTGCTTTCATTTTACATCAGCTGGAGGATGGATTTATCCCTGGTCACTTTGACTCCTGAAAGGTGCCCAGATTCTTTGATTTCATCACAGACGGGGATGAGGCCCATGATCACTTGTATGGATGGGTCAGGTTCAGTAACAAACAGTAGTTTGTCATCGGCATAAGCGAGGTTCTTGAACAACCATTGCCCAATATGGTACCCAAAGTATTCTTGACTGGATTCCAATGTACTCGTGAGGGGGCCTGGTGGTAATGTCAAATAACGGGGGCTGGAGGAGAAGGATAAAGAACAGCCCAGCTTGGTCCATTGTTCTAGCTAAAATAGCTTTGAAAGCAGACCATTAATGGTCACTTTTGCGTTTGTCTTTTATATTTGATATGGAGAGGGCTTCCCAATTCCTCCTCCCTACAGGTTTCCAGATAATGTTGTGGCTCTGTCGTAGCCTTATGAAACCCATTTGGTATTTGCTCACAAGGCTCCTTACGATTCCCTTCCAGTTTGATGGACCACATCCCGGTGGGGATCTTAGCATCTACATTAATCCAGGAGATTGGCCTATAGCTCCCACATTGCTCTCGATAGATAACTCCCTGGCTTGTAAATCACTGGCAAACTAGCCTCCTTTGTTGTGTGGTTAAATTATTTTCACTTCAGGCAGTGTTCATGAAGCGCTGCAAGAAGTAGAACCTGTCACGTCTCCCACTGTGCCCATTACTAGGCAACCCACTAGGCAACCCACGATCAGCCCACATTTACCTGGCACATTTCTCACTGCACATCCGGGCACAAGGAAACGACCTTCTGTTCAACACTGGAGAAGGATGACTGGTTTTCCAGGTGTTTTCCGACCTTCATTGTCCTGGCAACTCCAGTGGAAAATTTCGTATACCTTACAGCACCGCCGAGGAACACAGCGATTCACGCGTCAAGTGAGATGAACTGCTGTCAATCACGTTTATCCATTGCCATCACGTGATTTTCCAGTCTGCCGCGTTTTTGCATCATGTGACTACAACTAACATTCAAAAGCGCCGGAAACCATGTTGGCAGCGCTTCTCAGCTGCTTCTCGTAAGGACTGTTTGGCGTTATTGTTTTCATCAAGGATTCATTGGCTCTACGACCACGGACTGTTTTTTGGATACTCTACTTCTTCCTGGCTTCATCTGTTACCTTTGCCCTGGAACTTTCTTGCTTGGTTCTAAAGGTATTCGACCCTGCACCTTCTTCACGGATTGCTTGGATCTTGTGCTTCGAACTGGTTTCGACCCCATTACGTGTTTTTGGACTCCTCTTTTGGACTCTTGTTGTCAACCTGCCCAGGTGTGGAATTACCAGCCTAGCCTCTCTGAAACCCGACCCATTGTCTCTGCTGATTGTCCCTTTTGCATTACAACCTGGCCCACAGTTCATCTAGGTAAGCCTTGCTTCAATCAATTCCTTATTACTGTGTCCATATTGCATTAGTGTGATAACCGTCTATTGCCTTACAGCAGTCAAAGGGGTTCTTCCGGCGTTTCCTGGTTCCAGTTGACGGCTCACTACACCTGTGGCCTCAAAGATTGCACATACAGTATTTGGTCATTCTGTCTGTGTGGTACTTGGGGACGGAGGTATTCAATAATCGGCACGACCATCAAGATCAGAACAGAACCACAGATGCGTACAGCATTTTTTAAAATTCCACAGGGAAGCCATCTGTCCCTGGGGACTTACCACAGTGCATGGCTGATATATCACTCTATTACCAACTCACTCACGTTGCCATCCATGAACTTCCATTCCACTCTGCACAATTTAAGTATATTCAAATTCCCCAGGAATTATTCTATCTTCTTACATATTGCCTGTGAGAGTAATTTCTAAAGATCTGACTAATGGGCTTGTCTGTGTATTTAGAGGCTATATGCTCATCTTTAATTGACTCCACTAGAATCTTGTTCTGCCTTTGATTCACACTGCAAGCCAGAAGCTTTTCAGATTTCTCTCCATGTTCACAATATTTGTAGCAGAGTCTAAACAGAGCATATTCTCTCTTCCTCGTGTAATGTTTCTTTACTACACCCCTTTTCTTTCGTTTCTAGTTTTAGCTCAGCAGTTCTCATATCCATGTTCTAGTCTCCCTTGATTTTGAGTCGAAGTTCCATCGCTCCCAGGATCTTCGCCTGCTCCTTCAGTTCCTCAACGAGACAGATATGTACATTACACTTAGGTGTGCATTCATGGCTTGCCAGAATGTATTTCGGCACAGAGATTCATTTCCCAGTCTCACGCTGCACACAGGCGTAGTCAGGATTGTCTAACAAATGGGGCCTGAAGCTAATGTAGTTTGGCCCACCGCACTGACAAAAACATCTGTAAATGCTCACACTTGAGTGGGCATTTACAAATTTTGGGTGGGCCTTGCCCCTCAGGCCCTATCTTTCTACGCCTCTGCTGCTGCAGGTCCTGGTCTTTAAACAAAGGCACATTAGGGCACCATTGCCTCACTGTCTGTGCCCCCATTGCATGACCAACTTGGAGTATGACCAGAGAATGGTCCGAGTTATATATACCCTCTATTTCAAAGTGGGCAATATATCACGTGTCAATGATTTGGAGCACAGAAAACTCTATTTCCAAGCTGTCATACTCCCGTTCACAAGAACCAGACGCATATCCTCAGAGTTCCTGTAGTACCCTTTTGTCCAACTTGTTTGTCCTACTAATCAGCTCACGGCCAAGCAATGAGTCGGGCCTGGTTAAAATGGCCCAAGGATGACTTGCTAACCATGATGTTGGGCTAACAATATCGAGAGGGCTCTTATAACAGGTTCTGAATTCACATTAGGTAGGTACGCATTACCTCGGAGCAGCTTTAGTCCATAAATGTGTGCCTCTGTAAAAAAAAAAGTTCTGAAGACATTTTCCGTAGGTTTGGATTGGCCTAGTATGATATGAAGGCTTCTGCTTTGCTAATCTGAAGGGTGAAGATAATGGCCTTATAACACAATGGAAACCACCCTGGTGCAAACCCATCTAATCTAGCGATCGCTGCTACGAACACATCTCTCATCTCAGCCCGACTCCTGCACTACTTCCCAGTCAGGGCAAGGAGGCTTTTAAGGGTGTCTTCCAATGGTCTAACAGTATGCCCCAATACTTTCCTGGCTGCCCACATTAAGTGCAAAAAAGGTGACAGCTCAGAATTTGGTTGGCTATGGGCATGAGTGATTGTGGCGACGGGAGTGTATGATCTGGTTTTCTTTGTCTTCAGAGTGAAGGTTGCCTGGCAACAGCTGGCTTATACAATACCTCTCAGACCCACCCTTTCAACATATGCCTAAACAAAGAAGAACCCACACTGCAACACGCTACCCTAAGAGAACCATCACCTTCACATCTCGCTACCTAGAATAGTATGGCAGGATCTTTAAAACAAATCTTCCCCCCTCCCCTCCTTCTTATCTGCGTGTTCCAAGAAGAGTGCTAATTCATAGTGATTAACATGTTCCTCTATTAGAGATTGCAGGTTTCATCTCTGTATTTGAAGAGGTGGGATGGGGGCGGCGGGAAATCGCCCTTGCAACTCTTTCTTGCAAAAAAACAAAGCCGAGCCATTTCTGCCAACTCAGGCAGGCCCTCCTTGATTTACTGTAGAACTGCATGCTCATTTGGTATGATGGAAGCCCAAGCAAAGTCACAGACACAGTGCAATACCCACTGCACTTCAAGCAAAGTACCATACTTTAGCTCACAGGCAACCACTAGCAGGTTCACCCACTGGAGACCAGCCTAGCATCTCAGAGCCCCTCAACATATCCAAAGACTCCCGTCTCAGTATCTACCTGGCAGCAGCACTGTTCACACATTTTCCCACACACTAACAGCTTGTGCGCAAGTCTTGCATCCATCCTGCGCACTGTTAAGTGTCCTGTTGACATTCAAACATTTCTTTATAGTAATAGATGCATGTATAGATAGTAATTGTCAGTGTCTGTGGCCCCTCCCTTTTATTTCCCTATATAAGAAGCTGTTATAAAAGAAAAGTGAGCCATCAACACTAACCAACAGTAAGACTATGCTCCAAAGTACGAGATACCCAATAAGTGAGTGAAGATATATATGGGTTTTGTAACATTTTCGTCTTATTCGAGAATTTCGTAAAACCAGTTTAAAAAGAGGATTCAGGGCCTTTTCAGTGACAGTTTCAAAACTCAAATCTATGTGGAGTAACATGTCAGGGTATATGAACAAGAATTGCGAAAGCCAACATACCTTGCTCTGTGAAAGTGTCTGTGTGTGTGTTTTGTGTTGGGGGTGCGGGGTTGCAGAACAGGAGGAACGACAAAACAGAAGGAGTACTGAGTGAGTGTGCACGTTCAACAATCTGTTGCAAAGGGGTCTAATCATTTAAGAGTGGAGGGATAGGGTCACTGGGCAAAGATGCTTGAGACTCAATGAGCACCAAAGGGTCAGTGGGAGAGGAGGAGGGAGAGAGGTCGAAAGGAGCACTGAGGTCAAACATTAGCTTGAAGAAGCATGTGTAGGTAAGGAAAATGAGAAATTCTAAAGAAAAATGGCCAAGCAGCATTTGTGCAAGCAGTTTTACTTGTGTTCTATCTTGGGGCATAAAGGATAGGAAAGGAACATATTTAGTCCTACTAATTCATTGATCTAAAATGCGAGAATAAGGATGATTACAACGTTTGTCAGCTTTCAATAGTGCATCTTGTCATAAGTCAGACATAGGAGACGGACAAGTTTAATTTGAAATAAAAGAAAACCTTGTTTAAGCCCTACCAATATGAGTTCCCTGCTCTAAAAAACACCAAACGGGTGCAGGTCAGGACGCTGACCAAATAAACTCGGTCCTATGTCAAAACCTAAGCTATCCTAGCATCTGTCCTACCACTATAAAACTAAAGGAAAACAATCTAAATCTTAACTTAAATTCTCCAAAAAGTATCTTCTGGTTCCTGGTTGGGTAGTTCCAATGGTTATCAGCCCTGTGTGGGCTATGGGCCTGTCTCACTGGTCTACACCCGCCATTTGTGCTCGATTTTAAATCGCAAACTGGAAGAATGGTTGGTGTCAACTGAATCAGGAAGCCTAACAAATATGTTGAACCCTATGAGCCTTGTTGAGCTTCTCTGGAATTTGGATGCACCAGGTACACGTCCGGGCCTAAGATCTAAGTCACACCTGCATAATTTTGATGCAGAGACCAGAGATAGAAAGAGTGAGCGCCGTAAAGGGCTTTGAATTCTAAAAAAAGCAGGCCTCCCACTAGAAATATTCCTTCCGTAGAAGAAGTCCATACGAAATCAATATATAAATTGGTCCAGGAGCAAAAAATACGAAAGAAAGCGCAGAGAGAGTCTATCCATGTTAACAGCAGTGAAGGAGAGTCATTTCCAAAATTTTTGGGGCCTAATTACCCCGCAATCCAAGGAACAAGCAGCATTGCAATCAAATATAAATCAAGGAACAGACATGGAGGGATTATTTCCCTGTGGTTTTTGAAAAAAAGATCTCAGTAAAATGCGAATTAGGCCCAGACGTCGAGCAGAACATCCATTTCGACAAAGGAGACTTTGAAGAGTTGATAAAAAACGTCTTCGAGATCTAAGGCCGCTGGCACAAACGGTTTAACTAATGAAATGATGCTCGAGTCTGTGGGCACCTGGATGACTATCATGTTCAACCTGTTTAATAACACCGTAAAAATAGGAAGGTGCTCGGTCTCCTGGAAAAATGCCATGTTAGTACCAATATATAAGAAAGGAGATCAAAAAGATCCAGCCAACTATCGCTCTAATGGATATCGAGAGTAAAATCTTCTCAAGAATTAAATTGAAGGAATTGGACGACTGGGCAGCAAAAGCTAACATCCTCTCCAAATTTCAGGTAGGTTTCAGAAGGGGTCTAGCGACTATACTAAATGGTTTAGTCGTAAACATCTTATTTTTAAATGTTTTTATTGGCATTTATGCATAAACAAAAAAGCATTTAGACACAGGTCTTGTATCTTAACATCAAGTTTGTCTCTTATTTACCAGATGAACTATAAACAACAATAAACAAACAGTAACTTTGACTGTCCTCCATCCCGCTGCTGTGTGGTCGTCCACTTTTCTCATGTAAGCCTCCAACCAGGCGCAGGCGCGTTGTTTCGTGGGGTTGCAACGTCCGGATGGCCATGAACATGTCCTCCATTTCAATGTTTCATGCTCGCAGTTCATATCAGGGGGTCAGTTCAAGGGTGCTTAAAGTTTGTTGAGAAGATCATGTCTCTCATGAGGGCTTTCCGGGATTCCAGCGTTGCACTCACATCCTCCCCTCCCCGGCTGTTCCCTTCCTCCCAAGCTCTGGTTTCAGCGGAGGTCCATCTCTCCATTTCCCTTATCCAGGGCTCGTATCTGGGGCCTCCCGGCGATTTCCAGGCCATTGCGATTGTTCTCTTCGTTACTATGCACACCATGTCAATCAACTTAACTATGTGCTTAATTTTGCTCAGTCTGGGGTGTGTGCCCATTAGGCACTCCTTGGGTGTCCACTCGTATCTTTCCACTCCTGCACTCCTATAGGTCCATTCAACAGTGGACCAAAGTTTCTGTGATTTGGGGCAAGTCCAGAACATGTGGATCAAGTCTCCGTGTTCGCTGGTGCACCATGGGCATGTTGACGGGATTTTGTTGTTGAATGTAGATACCCTGTGTGGGGTCATGTAAGTCCTGTAGAGGACATTCAGCTGGATGAGTCTGAACCTGACGTTCCGTGACACCTCCTTCGGATACATCAGGGCCCTTCTCCATTCGCTCTGTGATTTCTGTCCCCAGATCTTTCTCCCATCTTTCTTTCAGGTGCACACTTTTTGGGTTAAGTCTGCCCTTTATTTTGATGTATAGCCTTGATGTCGGTTTCCAGCCGTCGCTCAGGTTGTACATCTCCTGCACAAGTGGGTGTGTTTCCGGTTCCTCAGGCCATGTGCTCCAGTTTCTCGTAGCTGCATGTTTCACCCTATGGTACCATAGGAACTGGCCTACAGCTAGCCCATCTTTTGTTTGGAGTGAGTCGAGGTCCCTGAATACTCCATCCTCAAACATATCTCCCCATGTGTAGAGGCCGTAGTTCTCCCAGCTTCTCATTGCCGGCAGGTCGGTGGAGGTCTTGCAAACGTCGGCAAGCATGGGGATTTCAGGCGTATATGGGCATTGCAATCCGAGCGATGAGCCGACCTTGTTCCAGACTTGTCGGCCCAGTTTCACTATCATAGGTGGGTCGGGGGACCCAACTTGTGCGCTCCATATTACTTTTTTGGGGTACATTGGTGTCACCAGTTGTCGGAGGAGGCCTGTCTCGGCTGTTGGTTCATCCGATACCCACTTAGCTACATGAGTCAATTGTGCCGCTAGGTAATATTTCTGGTAGTCGGGCAGTTGGATGCCACCCTCCCTATAGGGGAGTGTGAGGATGTTTAGTGTGAGTTTGTGTCTGGTCGAGCCCCATAGGAAGTCTCTGATTAGGGTTTCTAGTTTCCTGAAAAAGGGTGGGGGTATATAGTACGTTATGTTGGTGAAGTAATACAGGAATCTTGGAAGTATTATCATTTTGGTGATTGATGCTCTACCCATCACGGAGAGTGGAAGTTTTGACCAGAATTTGGTGGACCTGCGCACCCCTCGCATTGCTACTTCTGTGTTGCACTCGTGTGTGGCGGCAGGTGTGTGTTTAATGGTGAGTCCAAGATAGCAGAATTCTTCCACCTGCCACTGGATCCCGATCTCAGGTAGTTCTTCGCTTTCCTTCCCTCTGAGTCCGGCGAGAGGGAAGGAGCATGATTTCTGTCTGCTGAACTTTATCCCAGAATATTTTGCAAAATTGTCGAGGATGTCTAGTGCTGTTGGTGCATTCATTCAAGGGTTACGCAGGTATAGGAGGACGTCAACCGCATAAAGCGAGATGATGTTGTCTGTCCCGCCTGTTCTTATCCCTGCATCGAAGAGCTGTTTCCTAAAGTAGATTGCTACTGGTTCCAGACCAAGGATATATAACATTGTTGACAGTGGGCACCTCTGTCTGGTTCCTCTTCGGATAGCCCAAGCTCCCGACACCGTGCCTCTGGTCTTCACTCTCGCCACGGGGATGTTGTAGAGCACCCTGACCCACCAAATGAAATGTTCGCCAAGTCCAAACTCTCTCAGGGTCTCGATCAGCCACTCCCAGAATATCGAGTCCAACGCCTTTGTGGCGTCTAGCGAGAGCACCGCTAGGTCTTCCTTGCTCTCCTCGGTTTGAGCCGTTATGTGCTGGAGCCTCTTTAAGTTGGCTGTGGTGTTTCGACCCGGGACAAACCCGTTCTGGTCCTCGTGTATTAGGGATCCTATCACTCTCGACAGCCTTTTTGCCAGTATGGTTGTCAGGATTTTGCCGTCGTAGTTAGTCGTAAACATCTTAAAACACTAAACGGAAGAATGACCTGCCAGATTATGGTGTCTGGATTGACCTATCGAGTGCCTTCGCCACCACAAATAGAGGCAAATTATGGCATAAATTAAAGGAGTGGGGCATTCCAGAAGGCCTATTATCAATCCTTATCCACCTCCATAGTCATACTACAATCCAAGTAAGACTGTATTCAGGAGGCCACCTCTAATTGATCCCCACGGATTGGTGCCATGAGAATTACTGGGATGGCCTACGCGGATGATGTGGTCGTAATAGACCACTCACTGGTAGGCCTCCAGTGCTTGATATCGGCATTTGAAAACTATGCCTTATCAAACTATCTCATAATCAACCCCAGAAGACAGTCGGAATGTCTTACAATCAGGCAATCAATAAAAAGACTGTTGGCTTTAAGTGGAAGCTTGTGGAACAAAGCCTACCACTTGTGAAGGAGGTTAAGTACTTGGGTTTCATGATTAGATCTAACCCGACCATGGCGGCCCTGGATGCTGGCTTAGAAAAAAAGGTCTGTCAGCTTTTTTGCCAGATGAAAAAAATACTTCATTCCTACTGCGGTTTCAAATTATTGCCACTACTCAAATTATATAAGGATAAGGTGATACCAACCTTAATGTACAGAATTGAAATTGAGAGATTGACACTAAGGATTAATTGGGTAAGAATTAAAGGAAGTATCTGGAAAAAGGTTATCAATCTTCCGGGCTCCTTGCCAATGGCCGGTCTGCGCTATGAATTAGGACTACAGTCCCTCAAATGGCAGCCAAATGGATAATGGTTTACAGATTGATCATATGCCCCCTAAAGAACTCTCTATATGAGGACATTAAGAATACGATGGAGAGAAGTGCAAATGATTTTCTTATGGGGTTGAAACTTGAGGCTGCTGAGATACTATTGAAGTGTCAACTATCAGAAAAAGACCTAATAGATAATCCCCTGACGTTAAAGGTAATGGGATTGAATGGCTGGATCCTAACAAGAACCTCATTTTTTGGGATGTCCTTTTATAAGAACTTCCCTGTAAATGACAAAACCCTTCACTATGTCTTGCCCTATTTGAGAAAATTTCCACAAGCAAAATGGAGGGCGGATTTCCCTGAGGTTCCGCTTGAATTTATTCAATACTCAAGACTTGCAGGTTATTAGGAACAACGCGAATGTGGTGGAGGGTCTTCGCAATCTGTGTCAAATGGGTGAGCAACAAAATGTAAAACACTTGATATCATGTGTAGCTACAAGACCCATAAGGGTTGACCACTTCCTACACTTTGTCCACACTGTCGACTGGTTAGAAACGGAAGAGTTTTGGGATAGATTGTCGGCAGGGGAAACCTTGCTATCTTTAGAAGTTCTACAGTTCTTAGCCAAAATAGAACAAACTATCAACGTTCAACCTGGTTGAAAGAGGGGTAATGATTCGACTTAATCATTATCATAGGGATTAACTATGTTGAGATTAGAAACTTGAGTTTATATACTCACCTTATATTTTTCTCATCTTCCTCTGCCTCCTCTCCTTTCTCCTTCTTTTTACCAGTCCTTAAACATTCTATCTTCTCGTTCCTTAATTCTCTTCTGTTTTTCTTTCTCCTTATCTGTCCTTAAAAATTCTATTTTCTCGCTCTTTCATTCTCTTCTGTTTTTCTTTCTCTTTTTTCCTCTTCTGTTGTTTTGCCTTCCTTTTGTTTTCAGACTCTTAACTAGTTTAGAGTACCTTAGTACATGTATGGTGAATTTTTTAAGACTTGTGCAGATAAATTATTATGTACTCTGTATGTTTTTTATATGAATTGTGAACTTGTATGAATACGTATAGCAAACCTTTTAAAATGTTCTATGTATTGTGAAAAATCACATGTTGATTCAGTCACAAATAAAAAATAAAATAAAAAAAGAAATGTGTGCAACACTGCGTTCCTTTGTTCCTGTGGCGATGCTCGGTTTTGGAGGTGGTTTTCCTCGAGTGTGCAGACTTGCGTTCTTGTCCTGGCTCTGGACGACGAAGCCGGCTGCTTTGCCTCGGTTCTTTCTTTCTAGGTTGAAATGACAGGACGCTGATAAGTCTTCCGTTTCGGGAAGTGGTTTTCTACTGATGGTTCTGGGCTCTCTACCACTCGTGAAGAGGCAGTGCTTCACAGGCTGCTTTGGGTCCCTGCTGGCTTCCTACTGTGGGATGGGATTACCTCCTTTGCCCGCCACCGCAAACTGACGTCTCTAACCTTTTGGCTGGTCTCCCCTTCTCTGGATCTCCTGGTGCATATTAGACCACCACCCCCTCCTTGGAGTGGAGGGAGAGATCCCATTGGTTCTGGATTTTACAATGAGACTGCAACAGATATATGTCAGAGACCAAGTCATCCCCCATACAATGGCCCGGCACATGGGTATCCTGCTCAGTTCCCATATACCCAACAAATGCTTGGGACACAGCTTTCATGATTATGCACTCTTTCCGGATAACACATCAATAGGCAGACACAGTGGCCCATCTAAATACTGTTGGAAGAGCTGTGGCAGAAATCTAAGGCTCTTTGTATCAAGCACTAAAAATGATGTGGCAACAAGTGGAATGGTCAGGAAAGAAATGTGGAGAAAGTGAGAGGGAGGAATAAAATACACATGGTCAAAGTTGATGGGAAAGAAAACTATTGTGTGTTTGTGTTTTTACAGACTTCTTTCCACTGGGATGATCTTGGAGAAAATGGTTCTCTCTCAAGACCAGGCCATATATTCACAGAAAATCAGCACATCTACGTCTAACAAATATTGGCAAAGATAATAGATTTGTGTTTCTGTTAAAAGTGAAAAGCATTTGCAGGTTGAGTTAAACAAATATATTAGTGTTTTGGTTGTTTGAATGAATGCAGTCCTGTGATTAGGCCGGAATTCTCCCCACAGCGCTAATTCCCCATAAACATGGGGGGTCGGTTTCAATTATCTCTAGAACTTTGGGGCAAGTCCCAGAATACAGAAATACACACTGCTGAGAGGAAAGTAGAAGGGGAAGCACTGCTGGAACCTCAAACCTTCCAAGACCACTCCTGAAGGAAAAGCTACCCCAGCGACTCTGGTGCTGTACTTCCCTCTTCCTGTCCCAGATCAAGGTTGGTGCTCACTGCCCTTAAGCAGCTTTGTTGCAAGCCTTGATCCATATGTACTCAAGAGTATTTTCTTTGCCTGCTCACTGTGCAGAAACCAACAACAAAGAGCAAGACCAAAAGAATCAAGACACGCCACCAGCCGACAGATTCTGAGACCTGCAGCTGCTGAAGATACCAAACAACCACACTTAGTGCAAGTACAAAGAGGGGTGTTTGCCTTACCAGATTACACTGGCACCCATTCCCCACCACCAGAGATCCACCTGCGCCTTCACTTAATTCCAGCCTCTCTTCTTGCTTTGAGGTCCACATGAAGCAGTCGCCCAACATCACTTGACTGTCAGAGGCCATCCTCCTACAACTTCTGACCAGAGCCAGGCATCAGAAAGCGCTGATTATGGAATCACCCCAAGGATCACCGGCAGCAAAGTCATTGAGCATTTGACACTTCTTAAGGAGAATCCCAAAGGACCTTCTTGACTGCTTTGTCGCCTCGAGATTAACAGTTCTTCCTGAGTGGGCCAGAGTTTCACCTGCCCTTCTCATCTAATCCTGAATGCTTGTGATCCATGCACTCATCAGGAATGTGACACTGATTTGCCTACCAGAGACCACACAGAGTTACTGTGTGTCAATGGCACCCTGTTGCCTGTGCAAGTAGCTTTGCACAGTTAGCCAATTCTCACTTTGGTTAAAATAATGTTGGCCTACTTGCCTTTTACCCATGTGTGTATTTTTCTAGAGTTGAAAAATGGTATGCTGTTCCCACTTTATTCCCTATAGCAGGGTGCATAATTTGAAATCACCACTGGCTAGTAATATTGAATTCTTGGTGAGTAAGAAATGGTGTGCTGTGTGCATGTTTAGAATTGAGGTGGTGAGTGACTTTTTTAATGGTTTTATGGCTGGCTAGTAGCTTGCACCTTGAATTGTTTCCACCCTTCCTGTGTTAGAACTCCAATGTGATTTTCTCAGCTAAATCCGGTTACCTTTGTGTGAAATAAAACTGGCGGGGTGCCCATATTTGGCCATGACCTCCGCTTGCAATGGTGTCTGGGACAGCAGCTGGTCGAGGCCTGATGTGGCTGGTGAATGAATAGGATATCTGTGACTCCTGACTGGAATCCACATCTTTGGTGAATGCCCAGGAGGGAAGCCAAGGATAGTTTGAGTGCAAAAGCCCCCAAAGTTTGAAAGGATGCACCTTGTTAATTTTAAAGTGAGTTTACATCCTACTTCCAATGTTACCATACAATCTGACGTCTACATCCTTATACTGTCAAACCCTTGGACAAGTCTAGAAGAAAATGAAGATGTAAACCAGAGACCTTTATGGGAAAGCCCTAATGCTGGCTGCATCATGTCTAACTGCACATTTCTGCCAATGTCCGAGACATCTGCAAGGGTGCAGAAGTAAGGCTCGGATACAATGGTGGCATGTTTTTGGGCAGAAACGTTTTAAAGGGTTGGAAATGCCTCTATGCCTAAATCTACTTAGGAAATTGTCAGAATGTCCAAAACTATAAAGTCCATCACTGTCATGTCTCAGAAGGCCTACCTCGGTCCCTAACACTAATAACTTAAACCAATTGTGCAAAGATGATCTCTTCCCAAAGTAAAGAGTTCTTTGTAGATCCAACCAACAGAAAAATTCCCAGTCTCTGAGTGAATAAAAACGAGTGTAAACAAAGACATGTTCACAAATGTAGGACCTAAGGCTAGGGTCATAATCCTTTCTCCTGGATTCCTTTTTGTTCTACTTTCTGTCCTTTTGGGCAATTCGGGTCAGTATTTTCTTAATCAAATGTCAGTGGGTAGTTCACAAGAATATACTTCTTACATTTCGACTGTCTTTTTTAAAATTCTGCTTGTGTTCATTCTGTGTGTGTTTAATCGATGTTTTTATCCAAATAAATATATTGATTGATTTTATCTAATTTTGGGTGCGGGTCCCAGACTCGCAACATTCACAACGGCTTGGTTTAATCTCTTGCCAAGCCCTTGTCCTCTCATGGACTGTCTGTCCCTCTTTGGGTGCGAGTCCCAGACTCGTAATATTCAGATCTGCTTGGTTTATTCTCTTGCCAAGCAATTGTCCTCTTGTGGACTGTCTCTCCTTGGGTTCCATCCCCAGACTTTTAATTCTGAATGTGTTTGTTTCCGTTTCTCATATAGGTGTGGGTCCCAGACTCGCACTTCATCCCCACGGGCCCAGACCCTCTTATTCTAGCTTCTGCCTTCACCGCCTTGCTTCCCCGGCCCTCCAGCACCTCTCGGGTCACTCACGTACCCGTTTGCTTCTTTCGTGCAGCTGCTCGAGCAGCATTTTCCGAGCTGCTACTCCATCTCTTGAGGCTCTGATAGCATTCGAGGCTCCAGGTGAGTTCTGTAGCAGCACCTCAGATTTGGTGCAATGTCGCCACCCAAAAGGCCAGCCATGCACAGTGAACATTTTATTTGCCAGCTACTGCAAACAGAAGTTGGTTTGCAGTAAATGTTTCAAACATCCACTGCAAGGTCGAGTACCATACAAATGGTACTCGCCCTTCATAAAATCCACTCGCCAATGTGAGCGGGCTAGTAGATTTTGCGAGCACCGCTTCTATATGGGTAATGATGTTCACTGTTCTAGGAGATTCTCCCTCTCCAACTGGGGGTGTGGTCTCTCTGATAGATGTCTGACCCAGGGCATCGCTAACTCTGGAAGAGGGTCGGGTTTCTTTCCTTGAGGATTTGACGTCATCAGGGAAGGAAGAGGCTTCTCAATTGTAATATGCCCTTCCCCAAATTCTGTAGGGTTATCTGTTCGCGGGGTCAAGAGACCTTCCTAAGATGTTAGGGAATTGGGGAGGTAGGCATCTTCCACTGAAGACTCATACTTGGCTATAATATGACCGGAGTGAGATGTTGGCTCCGTCTCGCTTTCTGAGGAATAGAAAAAAATGTTCTCAGGTCCTATTTTCACCAGGTTGGTTCTTAGAGTAGTCTTCCTCCCCCCCCCCCTAAGCTCTTTCCTCTTCTGTAGGCTTTTCGGTTTCAAACTGGGAGTATTAGTACAGAGTTTATGGAATCTAACAATGTGGTGTGGTTTGGCAGCAGCAACGGCTTGCAGTTCAAAGGAGCTGGGAAACAGGCAGTCAATACCAGGTCGGTGGAGCTTGAAGACTCAGCAGCTCTAGGATGTGGAGAAGCGAAGACTTACTCAACTGTTTCAAAACAGCATAATGGTACAGCTGTGGCAATGGCTTTGGGCAAGGAGAGGCTGATTATCAGCAAGGCAGTTTCGAATCAGGGACGCTACAAGGCTTTTTCGGTTGCGGATGCAGAAACAGCAGAACTTCGGCATCGAGAAACTCTGTGATGCTTGAAACGAGTCAAAGCGTGGAGGACAAAAGTGGCTCTTGCTGGTTCTCACTGCGCTTGAACACAGTTCAAGAAGCCCAAATTGGCAAAGCGATTTGGAGATTCAGGGAGAGCCAGGGGCTACTTCCTTGGGTCCTGGGGTCCTTTGGTACTTCGTACGGGGTGACTTGGGGCTTCGTCTGGGTCCCAGAGGAGAAGCAAAATCCTTGTTCTGCCCTTACCAGCCAGGAAGGTTGTCAGAGGGCACTTGCAGGGCTCCCACATCCAGTAAGCAAAGCATTTACAGCAGCAGATCTTGTCCAACAGCAGTCGCTTCAAATGGTCATCTGAAGTTGGTGAGGGGATGATCTTGCTCCTTCCTTACCTGGAAGTCTTTACCTTCATCTCTATGGCAGAAGGCTTTGGACAGACTGTACCCCAGAACATTCCAAGTGAAACCTCCTTATTCTGTGGTCCAAAGTGATATTGGGTCCAATCCTGGCTGCTTTGACTAGTGATGTCTGTCCCGAAGGGTTTCTCTGCAGGAAGTGAGGAGGGGCACAGGATGAGTGTCTGACCAAGGTAATTCCAATATAGTGCAACTCCTCTCTTGGTTGCAACTTATCTATTGGGTTCTCTAAACCACCCAAACTCCTGTCTACCCTACATCAGATAGATTCCAGTCACTATCCCCTGGTGTGATATCCCCAGTGTGCTGGCAGAGCTGTCTTTGAAGAGGAAGCTCCCATACACAGCTCCCATGGGGCAGAGCCTGTTATCTTGGGAGGGTATCAAGCCTTCCCAGAAGAGAACAAAAGGAGAGTGTATTGTTGGACACAACAGCATGATGTTGGGTGAACACAGCCCTAGACTGTAAACAAATGAATTGTGTCCATTTAGAACTGCAGCTTCCTAAAAGCCACTGTCTCAAAATCAGACACAGCTTTACATCTATTTATCAATCTGCCACAAGGCCATGGGTAGCTACAATTATATATAATTTGGATCATGGGTGCCACTGATAAAGGCGGTCAATGGCTGGAACTAATGTGGGTTCCAGCAGGCTGTTCATCAGGAATGTACAATGTGGCTGCCTTGCTGCCAAACTACATAGAAGTTGGCTGGTGCATCAGTAAACAAGGCTCAGACAAGAGAACACGTGCACTATACTTTGCAGCATACAATACTTAAGAAAGTGAGGTCCGATTGGAAGAGCACACTTTCTGAAATAGAATTACCAGCATAATTTTGTTTGACAAAAATCAAAAGCTTGGGATTGCCCACTCTCGCAGATGACATTCTGCCACACCCACCCTCACGTGCACATCTCTGCAAAAATCCAGCCAACCAACCCCATAGACTCGAACACTCCACTGCATCGCCCTGCCTAGGCAGTTTACTCCCGTCCACCCTAATCGTAGAACCACCATCCAGCCAAATCCTCAAAACTGCAGTACCCTTACATTTCTTACCTGTTCCTCAGAGGGACAGCCCACATCCACATAGAAAAAGCACCACCTTTTATCTATGCCCTTAAAGGCACAAAATTCACTTCCCCCCAGACGACCCAACACCACAAGAACAATGGGAGAACAGGAATTAAAGGGGGGGCAAAGCGTAAAGGAGGCAGCATGTTCCCCTTTTTCTTCGATTGCCTCCTAAAAGTGATGCTGTGTTTGGCCTAGCATCTAAGGATACTGGCACACCTGAGGTTTGTCCACTCCTGGGGAAGGAGGCATAACTCAGCGTGGTCTGCCCTTGTGTGAGAGACCCTTTTCCTATTCATGTTTAAAACTTATTGGGCCTCATTAGGACCTCAGCGGTAGCCATGCCGCTACTGGAGGCATAGCTGCCGCCGAAATCGCGTCCAGGTCCTCAAATGAGGAATTACCGGGCCATTCTGAGTTCGGAAGGCCCGGTAATTCCTCCCTCCAAGGACCCGGACCCAGTCCTTCCCCATTCCCATTTCAGCCCCCATAGGGCTGAATGGGAATGGGAGAGGGAGCAAACAACGGGCCATTACGAGTTGGCCCGTTGTTTGCTCCCTCTTCCCCTCGCGGGACCCGGTAAGCACGCCTGGTTTGACCAGGCGTTGCTTCCTGGGTCCCGCGAGGGGACCTCGTAATGAGGCGGTACGGGGTGAACGGCGCCGGCACCTTTTACGGCCACGTTTACCCCGTACAGCCAGGGTCGTAATGAGGCCCATTTTCTCAATATAAGGGATTCCTTGGTTCCCTACACGGATCTTGGTTAAGGAGTTAATTCATTTATGTTTTTCATGCGATTAATTTTAGGTAACGTTTAGACTAGTGCCACAAGCAGAGCCTTTTTTTTTTTTAACAGGACTCAGGCCCTTCTGTTCAACTGTTGTTCAGGCCGTGCTTTCTAAGAGTTTGGAAGAAGCTGCCATTTGCATGTTTCACATTGATCATTCCATTTCATGTTTAATGGCACATGTTCTGTTCCGCTCCCCTTTGATGTATGATCAGATTGGCTGCAGGAATCCAGACAAATGCACTGCATATGTTGGTTTGGCTGGAGGGTAAGGTTTCACCAGATTTCAGATGGCATGACTTTGCAGGATGGGAAGATTCACTTCTCACTGCTTACAGTTCCAGCTCCGTTACGATAAATCACTTCACTGTTCTCAACAATCTTCCTGTCTGTTGTTTCCAGGTATTCAATAGCGACAATTACCCTTGGGTATGGTGTCATGAAATAAATTAGGCTCCAGCCAATTGCTGAATGGCCTAGGGCTATACACCAAAAGGCAGTAGAGAAGGGTATAAAAGGACAAAGGATTTGAAATTGATGGTGCGATTTAGCTCATGCTTGTAGATTAGGAGGTGATTCTGGTTAGCTGGATACCACCAAATTCCAACAGGTACCTTTGACTCCCTAAGCCAACTGATGCCCTGTAAGTTTTGAACGCACCCATTATAGTGCGGCGACTGCTGCACTATTGTTGAGTAGCGAGTTTCATAGGAACCCCAAAAAATGATTAGCTAATACCATTTGACTCATATGAAGGATTTGGCTGAAAGTTTGCAAACAAAACAGTAAAAACAGTTTCGGCCTTGTCCCCGTTCATTTTCCCATATAGAAAGTCAAATTTTTGCTCAAGCGCACAGCCAAAACCACTGGACGGAATTGGACCAACTTGGGCCTGGAGCGTTGACTCGATTTCCGAGAGGAGTCTGGGGTTATTGCATCCAGTAGTTTTTAAAATATTTGAAGCAGAATGGGGTGGCCCCTTCTACCAAAATTATAGCTATATCTCCCATGGTGCATTGCAACAGAGAGTCTGACAGGATTTTCAGAAATGAAAAAGCAGCAATTTTTCCCCCTAACGTCTATTGCTAATAACTTTTGACTTGCTGGATGGATCTGGATGAAATTGTCTAAACAAAAAGCGTGTCAAGTCCCCCCTCTACCCCACCCCCTCCTAAAATGCAAATACTGGAAACATTACATTATAAGATGAACACAGTTACAAAGAAAACAAAACACCGCAATTTCACAGTTTTCAGCCCATTCATTTTCCCATAGAGAAAAAGCACATGGCAGATTTGGACCAAATTAGAAATAATTTGGGCACAAAGAGTTAATTTCCTAGACTGGTTTGGGGTAAATCCATCCAGTAATATTCGACAGAGAACGGGGTGCCCACTTACGCCTTAAAAAATGTATATCGGTATTGGTGCTTTGAAGAGAGGCGAATAACTTTTTACTTGCTGAATGGATTTGGATGAAAGTTTGGGAACAATTTGTCAACAAATGAAAATGTTATTCAGAATAGTGTATAGTGGCCACGGTCACCTAGTGCGTCCAAAAGAAAGGCCTGGCTAAAAAAGCATTTATTTTCACAATTTTTCCGATATCTGCAAGCGCAATGACTACAAATAGCCGCGGTTATCTGTAGTTCATTAAAATTTAACAGCGACTATAGAAAAAAAGTTATTTAAAAAATCTATGACGTGGGGGGTGAAAAATCACTGAAAGCCTGGTTGTGTTGTAAAATATACAGTGGGCATGGCCAAAAGCCATAGCTAAACACCATGGCTAGTGAGCAGGGAGTGATTTAAAAAATACAGTGGGAACGGCCAAAGGCTGTTTCCGCTGGTCATGGTGGAAAGGCCATGATAGTGGCCAGTAAGTGTTTTAAAATACACAATGAGCACGGCCGAAGGCCATGGCTAGCTGAGCTGAAAAATATACAGTGACCATGGCTGAAGGCTGTGGCCACTGGCGATGAGTGGTGCTGAAAAATATACAGTAGCATGGCCAAAGGCCATTGACAGTAGCGCTGAAAAATATACAGTAGGCATGGCTGAAAACCATGGAGAGTGGTAGTGAAATGTATACAGTGGCCAGGCCTGGCTTAACGCAGTGCGTTCCGATTGTAATGCCCGATGAATGCTGATATCTCATAAAGCCTAAGTTCCTTGCTCGTCATCTTTGGCCCTTTGCAAACCTTCCTGATATACATGCGTTATAGGCCTGCTCCTCTACACTTTTTTTGTGCTTGTATATAAAGTGTATAGTGATAAAATGGTCCTAACAAGTGTTCTTGCAATTTTCCTGGGACCTTAAATATTATCCATGAATAGTATAATACGCATTACGATAATGCTTACAAATAAAGTGCTTATTTTATTTAGTGAAAGGTATATATATGGAAAAAACTTGAACTAAATTGTAGTTATGGTGTCTGAAATTCACTGCATTGGGAAACTCGGGACCAGTTTAACTCAGAGCGTTCCCATTGATCTCCACCATAATGCCATATCCCCCATAATGCCATTTTGTATGGCATTGTGAATCCCTTTCTCTTAGAATATATATGTGCTGTTGGGCTTTGCAACAGGAACGCACCGAGTTAAGGCGGTCCCGAGTTTCCCAATGCGCTGAATTTCAAGGGTTTTGCTGCATTATGTTTAGTCACCTTACCTGCACTTTAACTAAAGTGTTTTCCTTAATTTCAATGGTTTTATTATACCACCTTTTTTTTCGGCGCCACTGGCCTTGTCATTTGGCAATGGCCAAGGCCTTTGGCCGTGCCAACTGTATATTTTAAATAAGAAATGGGCCACTAGCCATGGCCTTCAGCCGTGCCCACCAATTATTTGAAAACACTAACAAGCCAAAAGCCAGGCCTTCAGCCATGACCAGTGGCTACGGCCTTCGGCCTTGCCCACTGTATATTTAAAATCAGTAATGGGCCACTAGCCATGGCCTTCTGCCATGGCCAGTGACCACGCCTTCAGTTGTGCCAACTGTACTATAACCAGTGGCCACGGCTGCATGGCCTCTGTATTTTTTAAATCCCTCCCTGGTCAATAGCAGTGGCCTTTGGCCAAGGTCAGTGGCCACAGCATTCAGCCGTGCCCACTTTATATTTTTTTTATAAATTAACAGGCCACTGGCCATGCCAGGCCTTCAGCCGTTCAAAACGCTACCAAGCCACTGGCCATGGCCAGTGATTTTTCACGAGGTCCCGCTGTAGTAGATTATTATATTTTTGTTCGTTATTTTTACTTTTTCCCCCCATAACCACGGCTATATTAGCATTGTACTGAATACAGCCACAATTATAAGTAGTTTCGAATAACCACTGTTATCGTGGAAAACTGCGAGAAAACAAATTGCCCTGCACCCCCACTCACTCACCAAGTGCCCCTCCCCTCATGGCAAGGTCCCTGCACTCCAACAAACTCCCATCTGCCTCCCTAACCCTCTCCCATACCCTCAGAAACCTGTTGTTCTGTGTGACTCACTTTCATTGCCTAAGCTCCTTTTCTCATTTTCTCTGGTAGCCGTGATTATCGGAACCGAATAACCGCAGCTACAGGAAAAGGTTGACGCTGCAATCTCGGTTCCTACTCCACCTCCAACTCCCAAATTCCACATGGTGCCCTACCCCTCCATCTCTAGCCTGATGCCATTTTAGTTTTCTTCTTTTCGTTTTCCGATATTCATGGGTATAGGTGCGACTATCTCTTGCATCAGAAAAATAAAAAAGATGCAGTTTTTCCATTTCTGAAAGCCTCTCTGCTGCAATGCACCATGGGAGATATCTTAATTTTTTCAGAGAGAAGGGGGCACCCCCTTCTCTGTCAAATATTTAAAAAAACTACTTGTCAGAATAACCCCAAACCACAAAAGGATCGCAATTCAATGCCTCATGCCCACGTTTTTTCAGACCTGGCTCAAATCCGATAAGTGGTTTTCGCTGTACACTTGATCAAAAATTGACCTTTTTTTGTCTATGGGAAAATGAATGGGCACTAGGCCGAAAGTGCTTTTTTAGTTTTCTTAATAACTTTTTTTTTCGGAATCTTTCTCAACCTTTCCAGCCTGGGGCGAGGTGGGTCGTGACAAAGTTTCTTTTTGCAAAATTTCAGCCAAAGCCACTGTCCAAGTCAAAAATGATTAGCAATAAATTATTTTGATTTCCTATGGTACTCAGTACTCACTTTAACTATAGGGCAGCGACCACTGGCCTATAATATATAAATATATATAAAGGACTTAGTTGCCCTCAGCCATGGGCAGCCTTTCAATGTAGACCTTTTTTAAAAAGGTCCCGACGGGGCTATTGAGGTGAAGGAATTTTGTCAATCTGCCTGAGATCCCATCCATGGTCGGTAAGCCTAACAGACTGTGGGCTTCATTACGAGGTGGGAGGTAAGGGATTACCGGCACCGGTAAGGGCACCGGTGCTGGTAATCCCTTACCGCCCTACTACGAGTTCCCTTTGCGGGTCCTCCCTTAATGCCTGGTTTTTCCAGGCGCTAGGGACGGGACCCGCAAAGGGACTCTGGAGCTAATAACGGTACCGCAATTTGAGGTACCGTTATTAGCGCCTTCCCCATTCCCATTGAGCCCTAGGAAAGGCTCAAATGGGAATGGGGAAGGGCCCTGGTGAATGGGGAATTACCGGTCCAGCCAACCTTGGAATGGACCGGTAATTGCTCCATTCACCAGGGCGGAGTCGGTAGGGTTTTGGAGGAAGCCATGGAGCTAATAGCTCCATGGCTGCCTCCAACTTCGTAATGAGGCCCAGTGAAGCCTATATTTAAATCTCACTAAGGTTGACAAAATGGAGCAGTAACATAACATAGTTCAAGCTATTACAGCCTTAAGGGCTGACATGAATGCAGCTAACAACCTTCTGCATCAAAGACTTGACAATTTACAAGCCGCACAACATCAATTACCCGATGAGGATGACCAGCCTGCCCCTAACCCCCTAGCTGTCCCAGCCCCTCAAGCAACACCCACACTATTTGTTCCCACACCATTTCTGTTAGCACCTTCATAAAGGTTCGCAGGGGACCCCCAAAAATACTGCACCTTTGTGAATCAATGTAAATTACATTTTCTCTGCCGCCCAACTGCCTTTCCTGATGCCACCACCAAAGCTGCATTTATGCTTTCTCTTTTAGGGGGTACTGCTGCTGTCTGGGCTAACCCGTTAATAGAAACCAATAGTCCTGTTCTGTATGATTTTGACCTTCTCTTACAAGAAATGAACAATGTCTTAGACACATGTTTTAAAGCACAGGCCAGAGACATTGAACTATTGGAATTAACACAAGGCAAGTCGACACTATTGGAGTATGTCACACGTTTCAATCAACTAGTAGCTGAAACAGCCTGGCCCAAAGAAAAGAAGGCTGCAGTCTTGTATAAAGGTCTGAGCGACCAACTCAAGGATGCCCTATATGTGGTTCCTACCATTCCTGTGACTTAACCAGATTTACTTGAGTTAGTCCTTCAAGTGGAAGCCCAGAGAACAGAACGAAAGGGTGAAAGCACCCAATTAGTTAATCCCTGTTCACCCCCCCGCCCCAACGTCCAGACCAGTTCTGCATACCAGTTCTGAATCTACACCTGAGCCCATGCAGATTGGGGGTATAACAGGGCCCCTTTCTCCTTTGGAACAAGAAAGAAGACGTACCTCCAATCTTTGTCTTTAAAGTGGACAGGCAGGGAATTTTATACAGGAATGCCCTAAAAGGCCTAAAAGGCCCTCGAGTTTTCTGAAGGCTCGCACCTAGAAAGGGGTTTACGAGTGAGCTGTGTCAACAACTAGACCCCTGATTCTGCTCCGATGCATCTCTTTCTTAGCACCTGTTTAACCGCACCTGGTTCAGTCCCGGTCCTGAGATCAGTAATGGTAGACTTGGGTGCAACGGGTAACTATATGGATATTACAACAGCCAACAAGTTGGGGATACCCAGAGTAAGAAAGGCCAAACAAGAACCCATTAGAGCCGATGATGGGACAGACCTGTCTTCGGGTTTGGTCCTCCACCAAACCGTGCTTCTATCCATGTCCTTACATTCAGATCACCAGTAGGAACTCACATTCTATCGCATCGCTGCCCCACATTTCAGTATTATATTGGGCATTCCCTGGCTCCAACTTGATAACCCCCATATAGATTGGGTTGCAAGAACTGTGGAGTTTAACTCATCTTACTGTCTCAATCAGTGTCTCCTATCATCCACCCCTACTTCTTCACCTTGTCAGGGTATTTTGTCTGCAAAACATTCTCTGGGAGCCATAGCCCCTTGCTTACCCACTGAATATGACGACTATAAAGATGTATTCGATAAGAAAGAAGCAGACCACTTACCTCCTCATCGTACATACAATTGTCCCATTGACTTTATTGAGAATGCAGTGATACCAGCGGGCAGGGTGTATTCCCTCACTAAGCAGGAAGTCAGATATTGAAAGAATACAGTGACACTGCTCTTCGCAACGGTTTTATCCGTGCGTCCGCTTCTCCCGCTGCCAGTCCTTTATTTTTGTCCCTAAGCAGGAGGGTGATCTCAGACCATGCATAGATTACCGGAAAATCAATCAAATCACCATAAAGAATCGTTACCCCATTCCTCTCATCTCCGTTCTCTTAGACCAGCTTCATGATGCCGTATTATTATAAGACACAGAGATGAGTGGAAGACGGCCTTTTGCACTCGTTATGGCCTCTATGAATACCTTGGGATGCATTTCGGCTCATGTAACACACCAGCCACCTTCCAGCATTTCATGAATGAAATCTTTCAGGATATACGCGACACGTTTGTAGTAGTATACCTGGACGATATACTCATATTCTCTTCCTCCTAACAAGGACACATAAGAGAAGTCCTTGAAAGATAGTGAAAACACTCCCGTTATGCCAAACTGGAAAAATGTATATTCCAAACCCAGGAAGTTGAGTTTTTAGGATTCCTTCTTACCGCACAAGGCACCCATATGAGTACCACCAAGGTGAGGGCCATTAGACTGGCCAGCTCCCTCTACACATAAAAAACAACAGGCCTTTCTTGATTTTTCAAATTTTTATTTTACATTAAAGGAAGCTTTTGTCTCTGCACCGGTCTTGCAGCACCCAAATCCAGACACGCCTTTCATCGTAGAGGCGGATGCTTCTTCCTTTGCAGTGGGAGGCGTGTTGTCACAAGAATGCCCTACGACTGGTCGATTGCACCCTATTGCCTATCATTCACGCAAACTCACCAACCTTGAACAACATGATACAGTTACAGAATAGGAACTCCTGGCTGTAAAAGACGCCTTTGGAGTCTGGAGACACCATTTGTTGGGTGGAGAATACCCGGTAATTGTTTATACAAATCACTTAAACCTCAGTGATTTAGCTTCACTAAAATGCACAAACAGTAGACAAGTACGATGGCACCTCTTCTTTTCTGCCTTTGACTTTGTTATTAAGTACTGTCCTGCTAAAGAAAACGGAAAGGCGGAGGCCCTATCAAGTCAAGGGGGGGGGGGGAGTTATTACCCACTATCCACAGCGCAACAATGCCCCCGAGCTGATGCGCGCTATAAAAATGTTAATAAATAAATAAATACCCCTGAGTATGTGTTACAGAAACAACATTTTGTCTGTGTCTGTACCGCCCCTGTACTCTCTGATATCAGCTCCTGGGTCCTCACACATAAAGACAACGTGGCCGAATGGAACGCTGAAACATTAGAGGGACTACCATACATACATAAGCGCCTGTACATTCCGAGAGTCCCTCTTCGATATCAAGTGTTACAATGGTCCCACGTTGCTAAAATCGTGGCACATCCAGGGCAACAGAAAACTATAGCTTTGTCACAACGCTGGTGCTGGTGGCCGAAAATGGCCAAAATGTTACATCTTGTATTGCCACCTGCGATATCTGTACTCAAGGCAAGACCGATAAAGCTCCTCCTCTGGGTAAATGGTTGCCGTTACTTGTGCCCCACAAGCCATGGTATATGATATCCATGGACTTCATCAGTGATCTACCACCTGAAAACAAGTACGACACAGTATGGGTTGTCATTGACTATTTTGCTAAAATGCCCCGTTTTGTCCCTTGCAAAGGTCTCCCGTTAGCTCCTATGTTAGCAAATGTATATGTCACAACCCACATCTAGAAACCCCCCTGGCAAGCCCATGGGCCAGGAGGGGTCTTGGCTCGGGTCTCCAACAAACTTAGGCATCCTTTGCCTAGGCCCTCTTGGGGCCAGTCCTGGTGCCTTTGGCGCCAGGCTCATACTTAATAAAGACTTGTGTTTAGGAAACTACTTTATTTCCAGTGCCAGCCAACATGGAGGCATCCACATAGCTTGGCTCCTTGGAACCAAGCAATGCGGTATAGTGTTTTGGGTGTGGTAGCCTAGGAACTACTTTACCTGGACTACTTTCTTCGAGCTATTTAAACCACACCCGACTTGGATAACACGCTTCGCGTTACTTTGCAATCCTGCAACGTGACGCTCATCGTGTTCAGCTGTACCCGCGAACCTCGGAAGAACAGCATCTGTAAAGAGACAAAAGGACATTGTTAGCAGCAGCACCTTACCTGTAATTTTCACTGTTAGCTGCCCTCAGCTCCTGCAGACAGCATCCTAGAATCAGCGCGTCTCCCGGACCGACGGATCTGCAAGAAAGGAAGAAACAAGACATTAGAAACTCTTACAACATAAGGAACTGCGCTGAAAAGCTTACCTCGCAAGTCGCCCCTCGACCAGCATCGCCTTGGGATTTCATACACCGGGTGAGCACCGCGATCTATGGGAAAGAAAAGACAACAGCTTAGCAAGGGCAAGGCATCATAGCGCTGCGCATAGCGCCTACATACTGCATCATAGCGCTCTTAATACGCCATCATTTACTGGCTGAAAGGGGCCCCTAGGGGTCCCTCGTGCTATGGAAACAAGGCAATGACCATACACGAAAAGGGGCGCCAGACACGAGGTTTCAAATTCCCAATGCTAGGGTTTATTGCAAGCAAAAGATAGTATCAATTGGCCAATTCTGATCTCACGCCCCGCGACGTGAGTTTCCTAGACCTCGAGGGACGCAAGAGAGCGAATTACGTACATCAGTTACATATATACAAAATGCATATCATACAATCAGCAAAGTCATGTTCAACACCCCTCTTTACTAAGTTCCTTTGAACTCAGGATGACGATGGACATATCCGACGAGTATGACGATTATCATGCTTTCGATGTCTATCCTAGTAACAATGTGCAATTCAGAAAGTGCGTAGGCATCTTTTAGAACACGGTGGTTCTGTTCTTGGAAGCAATCTGTACACGGGGGAAGAGCCACATTCCAAGCTTTTCTATCTATGAGGTACTATTCGTGTCCTGGGAGCCGACACGTTCTAAAGGGTTTTGCAAAGGGGGCCGTAAGAAAAGCATAATTCAAGCCTTTAACTGTATTATTCTAACATATTCTACCATCGTACGAGACTGGCTGGCAGCTGTGAGGTGATTAAATGCCCTGCAGCTTCCTCCCAAGGCTACAGAGAGGGAGTGTGGGCATTCCTCTCTGGGCTACTCATGAGGAGTTTCAGCAAACTCTTCAGTTCCGCGACCTTGTCCTTTCATATTCAGACAACAATGTTAACAGTTCAGCAGAGTAAGCAGAATCCGCAAGAATTGCAAGCTGCAAAGCAGTTTTTAGACAGAAAACAATGAGCAATGGTTAACAAGCAAAATGGCGATTCTTGCTACATTTAAAATGGGCGCTCGTCGGTCAAGCATAGCAATTTATATTTCTATAATTCGGTGCATAAAACGGTTGGCCCACGGCCATCAAGTTAAGTCTATCATTCAAATGAAGGGTATTCATTTTTCCAGATTGACAAACCCTCCTTTTGGCCGTGTGCCAAACGTCTTATTTATTCATTGCATCCTCTTCTTCTGAGGAGGAGTCTGGGGTATCTATATCTAAATCATCTCCATCATTAATGTCTATTGCCATGAATTGTTTTCCTATTTTTGTTTCCTCAGTGTCTTTGTTATTCCGGCCATGCGTTTGTTTTCCTCTCAACACCATGTGCATACATCCCTTAGTACATCCATCAGTTATTTCAGTGCATATTATTGGTAAGCATTGTATGCAACAGCAGCATGTTATGAATATCCCGAATACCATAATTAGTATCGAAATTAACTTCCATCCCCAAGACCGCAAAAATCCCCATAACCAGGATTCTATCCCCTAACCCCCTGCTTCAGTAGAGAGTGTGGAACTTATGACATGTAATTTACGTATCGCTTTAAATATCGTAGGGGAGTAGTCATCTATATACACACAGCATGCAGTTTTTACGAGCTTGCAAACTCCCCCACGATCAACTAATATTATATCGAGAGCCATCCTGTTTTGAAGTGCCATCAGTCTTATTCCTTTTTCTTGTAACGTCATATTCAATAAAATATCCGTTGTGGAATCTATTGTTTTTTGTAATATTCCAGACAGTTTTCTTATATTGTAAGAGTTTTCTATTTGGGACAAGAACGGTATAAATGATTTGGCTATATCCATTGCTATCATTCCATCCTCACTACTCCTTTGAGTTCTACCTTTTCTTCGTCTGGCTACTTCTGCTGTCTCCAAGAGGAACACTCCTGGAAACAGTAGACCTAGGTAGCATGTACCTCCCCAGTTCCTAGGTAACCATCGATATGCTTTTTCTCCACATATAAAATAAACAGGGTCTCCCACGTACACGGGTTCTATTTCATGTTTTAAAACCACTGTGTTCAGGCAGTTGCTAAACGTTCCTACTTTATAGGAACCCTTTTTCTGTAGACATAGGGGAGCAGTTTTGGGGCTGTGATCCACTGTATAGGCAGGGGGCACTGCATCTTTGTTCCATTCATCCCGCATCCGAAATGTCATTACTGATGTTCTTTCTGCTGGCGGGGGTGGTCTATTCTGCCTATGTAATCTATCTAGTGTTGTTATTTTCCGTGTATTCTTTCTCATGGGTTCTAGTGCAAACACGCAAGCTTTTTGGAATATGGAACAACCCACGGGTCTCATGATTACTTCCTCAAATTCATTCATATTGGTCTCATCTAGCTGACCCGTATTACTCTTGTTCCATTTCTGTCATGACCCGGCGAAATTGCCCCTTCTGGACCTCATGGTCATTGTCACAAAGGGCTTGTACTCCTCCTTCCTCCCAACATGGCCGTACCAAGCTCCTTGCTACGCACTAGCTTTCACGTCGTGGCACGTACTATAAATTGGTCATGCCCCTGCGGGTCCGCGCGTCTCACCGCTATCTTCGGTAGTGACCCAATGTGTGCTTACTCTTTACATTGATTTCCTTGATCCTCTTGCTTCCTTCCTTGCCTTTATCCTGTTCCCGGATTCCCCCCCCCTACTTACTCGTTCTTCGCTAATCCTGGATACCCTGGAACCACGAACTTCCCGGAACTCTGGACGCGTCCTGCAACCTGACGAGGCTCGGGCGAGCCTATTCAAGACCCGAACCATCCACAGGAAGAGTCCTGCGGCCGAACAAGGGAGATCACGATCACAGGTGAGACGGGGGGGAGATTTACGACAGTTTGAGACGCCAAACGATCAATACGGATTCTACCATGGAGAATGCTATTCAGGACCTGATGCGCGGAATGCAAGAACTTTCTACAGAGATGCAGAATTTAAAAGCCGAGAATGCGGCGCTAAGACAGCTTGTCTTGTCACGTGACTCCGCGAACAAGGACAGCGTACTATTGGGAGGAGTGGTTGATAAATACGACGGTTCAACAAAGACCTTACGTGGATTCCTGGATTCTTGTTTGGTACATTTCACCTTCACGCCCTACTATTGCTCAACTCCTAGGGCTAAGGTGGGCTTCATAATATCGCATCTTTCCGGTAATGCCCTTACATGGGCCACTCCTTTACTCAATTCAGGGGATGCTCTCCTGGATGATTATGAAGGCTTCATCGCGGAACTCAAAACCATGTTCGAACGTCCAGAGCTGGTCCACGGTGCTCAAGAGAAGTTACTCGACTTCCAACAAGGATCTCAAGACATGTTGACCTATGTTACCAGATTCAAACAGCTAGCCAAAGAGGCGGACTGGCCCCTGGAAGCCAGTTTTACCTTATTTCGCAGAGGTCTAAATGAAGAGATTAAGGACGAATTAGCCAGAGTGGCACGTCCTAGTTCATTCCAGGCCCTCCTGGACTTGTCTATGCAAATAGACTTCAGAATCCAAGAAAGAAAGGCCGAAAAGAAAAAGAATAAAGTCTCAATTCAAAGAAACTCCCCAGAGAATACTACAAGGACCGAATCTGCCAAGAATCCGAGCACTGATTCTGAACCCATGCAACTCGGAGCCTTTCCTGGACCAATTTCCCCGCAGGAAAGGTTAAGAAGGATACACACAGGCTTATGTATGTATTGTGCCTCAGATAAACATCTAGTTAAAGAGTGTCCTCTGGCTCCTCCCCGACGCTCGGGAAACGCCAGCTCCCGATCCTAAATGGAGCAAGGTTTCGGGAGAGCGATGTTTGCTCCACATCAATTCCATCCTTGAACTCTCCTGGACAAAACAAATTGGTGATATTACAGGCCTTTTTATCGCCATCCAAGGACAAAGTTTACCCCATACTGGCCTTGGTGGATTGCGGAGCAATGGGAGTCTTCATTGATCAAGATTGGGTAAGACGTCATAACATTCCATATGAAGCAAGAAGTTTTTCACAGCCAGTGGAAGCAATTGACGGAAGACCTCTTTCCTCAGGACCCATAAGTCTGCAAACAAGGGAGATCCATCTTTCCATAAATCATCATCAAGAAAGGATTGTGTTTGACATTATAAAATCAGCCCATTACCCCTTGGTTCTGGGCACGCCCTGGTTACAAAGGCACAATCCATATATTAACTGGACGGCCGGATCCTTATTCCTGGGCTCGGAGTTCTGTATGAACCATTGTTTAAACCTGGATACCTCAGTCACAGCTCCTATAAGTCTACCAAGGTGTCCAGAGACACCACTCATGGTTTCCAATATTGTACAAGTTCCAGAGATCTATCAAGGGTATGCTGATGTATTCTCTACTGCCATTGTTCAAGCCTTACTTCCACATAGACCCGAAGATTGTGCCATAGATACTGAACCCTCAGCAGTGATTCCCTTTGGCAGGATGATTATCCTTTCAGAACCCGAAAAGAGAGCCCTCCGGCAATACCTAGACACTAATCTTGAGAACGGCACCATAAGACCTTCAAAGTCACCAGCTGGTGTTTCATTGTTCTTTGTTCCGAAAAAGGATACTAAAGAGCACAGACCTTGCCTGGACTATCAGGGCCTAAATCAATACACCCTGAAAGACAGATACACTCTACCCCTGATCTCGGATATCCTTGAAGCTGTGAGAGGTGCAGTGATATTCACGAAACTGGATCTCCGAGGTGCTTACCATTTGATCCATATCCGGGAAGGAGACGAATGGAAAACAGCCTTTAGAACACCCTTTGGTCACTTTGAATACCTAGTCATGCCCTTTGGTCTGACCAATGCTCCCGCAGTCTTCCAGCGTTTTATGGATAGGGTGTTCTCTGACATGTTATTTCTCAATGTTATCGTCTACTTGGATGACATATTGATCTTCTCCAAGGACTCCTTGAAACATGAAGAACATGTAAAAGCAGTACTTCAACGTCTCTGTGAAAATCAACTCTTAGCCAAACCAGAAAAATGTTTGTTTCATGTCACATCAGTTCACTATCTGGGATTTGTCCTCAGTTCAGAAGGAATTAAGGCCATACTGGCTTGGCCCGCCCCAACATCTGTTAAGCAAATACAATCCTTCCTGTGGCTTGCCAATTTCTACCAGAAATTTATTCCCACCTTTTCCGAGATAGTTCAACCCATTGTTAATCTCCTGAAGAAAGACGTTCCATTTAACTGGTCTATACCACAAGACAAGGCATTCCAACGCTTGAAAGAAGAATTAACTCAGGCCCCCATCCTGGCCCAACCTGACATAAATCGTCCTTTTCTAGTGGAAACTGATGCCTCCAATTACGCCATAGGAGCAGTTTTAAAAACAAGAATCCGATGATAAGTTGGAACATCCCATTGCCTATCTCTCACGGACCCTGACCACCAGCGAGACTCACTACTCAGTTCTGGAGAAGGAGTTATTGGCTATTCGTCATGCCTTCACTGAATGGAGACATTTACTCCTGGGTGCTAAATATCCAGTTCAAGTCCGTACTGATCACCGAAATCTTCAGGTCCTACAATCCATGGAGTGCAGGAACAGTAGACAAGCTTGATGGGCCTACTTCTTTGCTCAATATCAATTTCAAATTTCACATGTTCCTGGATCGCAAAACTTGATTGCCGATGCCCTTTCTCGGCGTCCCGACTATGTTCCCTTGGAGGATATGATCTATCCAAAAATGTTTCCACCCACAATCTTTGTAGCTCAAGCGATCAATCTCCTGGAAGAAATCAGAGCACAGACTCAATTATCTGAACTCTGGAAGGACATATCGAAGAAAAATCCCTGGCGTCTGACAATCAAGGAAGGATATTTATTCAAGAACAATTCAGTGGTCATTCCGAAAAAAGAACTTCAACAGAAGGTAATGAATCTATGCCATGATACTCTTCACTCCGGCCATCGAGGAGTAACCAACACCTTCCGCTTATACAAAGACAGTTCTGGTGGCCAGGGATGAAGTCCAGTGTAGTTCAATACATCAAGACATGTGCTATTTGTAGTCAGAACAAGTACGATAATCAGAGGCTGGCGGGTCTGCTTCTACAACCTACGTTGCCAACCCGACCCTGGGAAGTTATTGCCACTGACTTTATTGTTGAATTACCACCTTATAATAATAATAATAATAATAATTTGGCATTTATATAGCGCTACGAACCCTGAGGTATCTGAGCGCTGCTTATTATTACCCACGGTGTGTGGTGCTCATTTATCGACCTCGGAAGGATGAAAGGCTGAGTTTGGCCCTGCCGGGATTCGAACCTGCGTTAGCAGCTTCTGCACGGATGTCAAAGCGCGCGCTCTACTCGCTGTGCCACTTGACCGGCTTCCCGAGGATATACAACCATTATGGTAACCATTGACTTGTTCACTCATCTAGCTCATTTTACACCATTGTATAAACTACCATCTTCCTCGGAACTTGCTGGAATTTTCCTGGAACATATTTTTCGTCTTCATGGCCTTCCTTCCAAGATTATTTCGGACCGGGGACTCAGTATATTTCACAATTCTGGAAACATCTCTGTCGTGTTCTAGGAATCCAACGTGCCCTTTCTTCAGGCTATCATCCACAAACCAATGGGGCAACGGAACGAGTAAATCAAACCCTGGAACAATATCTTCGTTGTTTTGCCACCAAGGTTCAAGACGATTGGTCTCTCCTTATACCCTTAGCCGAATTCTCCTACAATAACTCAGATCATTCAGCTCTCAAGATCAGCCCTTTCTATTGCAGTCAAGGTTATCACCCGTCTGTTTTACCATCAGTTCTTCCCGAATCTACTCCGGTACCTACCCTTGACTCTTGGATTCAGACGCTGATCGATTTACAAAGAGAGGCAAAGGATCAGTTAGAACAGGCCCAGACTCGAACCAAAAGATATGCGGACTAGAAGACCATCACCTTCCTATTCAATTGGCGATCAAGTCTGGTTAGCCTCGAAAATATTACCTCGACATCTACGACCAAACAAATTAGCTCCTCGCTATTATGGTCCATTTTCTATAAAGGAGGTCATCAATCCTGTCTCCTTCCGACTTAAGCTCCCGGATTCCTGGAAAAAGATACATCCAGTCTTCCATACTTCCCTGTTGAAACCCTACGTTAGTTCTACTCGAAAACCCTTCAAACCCACACCTGTGGTTGTGGACGACCAGTTGGAATATGAGTCCAGGATATGTGATTCCAGGTACAGGAGGGGTCGACTACAATATCTGGTCGAGTGGAAAGGATACCCCCCTAGCGAGAGAACATGGGAACCAGTTTCTAATTTAAAGACCCCTCGTTTGCTCAGAAGATTCCCTCTTATTCACCCAGGCAAGCCTGGAGGAACCAGTCTTCGGAGGGGGCATGCTGTCATGACCCGGCGAAATTGCCCCTTCTGGACCTCATGGTCATTGTCACGAAGGGCTTGTACTCCTTCTTCCTCCCAACATGGCCGTACCAAGCTCTGTGCTACGCACTAGCTTTCACGTCGTGGCACGTACTATAAATTGGTCACGCCCCTGCGGGTCCGCGCGTCTCAACGCTATCTTCGGTAGTGACCCGACGTGTGCTTACTCTTTACATTGATTTCCTTGACCCTCTTGCTTCCTTCCTTGCCTTTATCCTGTTCCTGGATTTCCCCCCCTACTTACTCGTTCTTCGCTAATCCTGGATACCCTGGAACCAGGAACTTCCCGGAACTCTGAGCGCGTCCTGCAACCTGACGAGGCTCGGGCGAGCCTATTCAAGACCCGAACCATCCACAGGAAGAGTCCTGCGGCCGAACAAGGGAGATCCCGATCACAGGTGAGACGGGGGAGATTTACGACAATTTCCCAAAGAACATTGCACTTAACGTTACTTCACAGGAATACATCAATGGCAACGGTTGTGCATACCAGCCTATCCCTTTCCCACCGTGCTGTGGTAAATGGGCGCAAACCCAGCAATCTTTTTTCTTTAACACCGCATGGGTCATGTTCATGATGAGCAACAATGTATTGTTGCCATATCCTTCTCTATGTCTCTCTTCCATTGGGGGCAAAGTACTAGTGATTACATGAACCGGGCTTTCAGTAGCTGCTTTTGGCAAAAGTGTTTCTAATGGGTGTACGTACTCCAGGAATCATAGTGTAATAGCTGTTATTGTTGGTACTGTCATACTTCTGCCAGCCTATTCACAGTCTGGATCATTTATCCACTCCCGAGCAAGATTAGTTGTTCTGTCTCCCACTGCTCAGACAATTTCTGAACAGTTTTTTATTGATAGAGTACCATGTGCATCCAGCTTGTCCCACTCTGGCTTAGGACACATGTACTCTATCAGCCTTAGTACTTATGTGCGTCCAGCTTGTCCTGCTCTGGCTCCTGACACATGTACTTTTATAAGCGCACCGAGGAGCCGTGAGTCTTGAATTGTCCGACTTGCACAATTCTCACACTTCTCTCCTCTACGCCCCTGGTTCCTACTCCGTCCGTGAGTAGAACCAAAGGCCAAAAAGAAAAGCTCCAAAGATCTGTGGATCACTTTGTCTGTCGAGGCCGCAGATTATATCGATTCACTCCTGCTATTGTATGATCCGTGAATAGTGCCGTTGCATTTCCAGTATCAGGCTCAGTGTCAGCCTGTAGCACAATGATGGGCAGCGATGGGCGTTGTGGCAATGATGTAGTTTCTTTCTCTGGCTTTGGTGCATTCGCGAGAACTGGTGGGCGCCAAAGGGGTACTACACGCGTTGTTTCTGCTCGTGTTTGCAATGCAGGGTTTGTGTCGCTCGACAGTGATGTTGTTTCCGTTAAGCAACGTTGAGGCACTTTTCGCCCTTCCCCCTTACTGGCAGCCTCCTCAGACTCTGCTTCGAATTTCACTTCTCGTTTGCGCTTTGTTTCAACGTTCACTTCTCGCTCAGGCTGATGCTGTGGCACTGGACTGGCAACAGTTTCTTTTGTTTCCGAGACCGTTTCCTTTCTCTGGTCCTCGGAAGTTGTCAGCAGTCCTGGGAATCTTTTGGCATGTGTCGCATGGATCCATGCCTTCCGTCAGTCCACTCGGATGGCCGTCTGTGTTGCTAAAAGTACTTGATAGGGGCCGCGCCACCTGGGTGCTAATGCTGTCTTCTGTTCAAAGTTTTTGATTAACACCCAGCTCCCAGGCTCCAGTGAGTGCCCCGGTCCTGTATATCGCATCGGGAACACCTCCTGCACCTGCTGATGAATCAAACACAACTTTTGTATTAAAAGTCCACAGTAAGTGCTTAACATAGGATGCTCGACCTCACATAATCTTTTGGGCTGCGGGGCGCACCATACATTTGCTGGTCTCCCCATTATAATCTCATAGGGGGAGAGGCCAGTCTTCGCCTGCACAGACGTGCGCATACACAACAGCGCTAGGGGTAATGCATCCACCCAACTCAACTTGCTCCCAGTGCAAATTCTCGCTATCTTTGACTTCAGGATTCCGTTGTGTCTCTCCACAAGCCCGGCAGAACTGGGATGCCTGGAACTGTGGAATCGCTTCTCTATTTGCAGTCCTGCACAGATCTGTAGCACTACTGCGCCCACAAAGTGGGGGCCGTTGTCTGACCACAGGACACAGGGCAACCCAAACCGGGAGAAATACTCCTTCAGCATTACTTTTGCTGTGGACATGGCAGTACAGTCTTTTAAAGGATATGCCTCCACCCACTTGCTGAATGCACAGATTACCACTAACACGTAGTTGTAGTTCTGGCACCTTTCCATTTCTATGAAATCAAAATGGACCACCTCAAACGGCATAGAGGGTGGGCCGAAACTACCTGCTGGAGTCACGGTTCCCTTCCCTACATTGTGTTGCAGGCACGTGATACAATTCTGCACTAGCCTTTCTGCATTCTTTTTTATGTGCTCATTCTTCCATACTGTGGATAAATGCTGTACCATTTTCTTTGCGCAAATGTGGGTAGGGTTATGCACCATTATAACCATTGCAGTTACGTAACAATTTGGCAACATCCAGTTCTTTGTTTCCTTGTCCACCCAACATCCTTCCAAATCTAACTCAGCAGAGCCCTCAGCCCACCCCTGAATCTCTTCAGTCGTGGCCTCAGCCTGCATTTCTTTGACTGTGGCAACTCCATTCTCTATCATACAAGGTACTTCCTCAGTCTGTACTGTCATCATTTTATTCCGCAAATCTGTGGCTGTTTGCTTCGCAATCCAGTCTGCAAACGCGTTTCCCTCTCACACTCTACATGTTACTTTCTTATGCGCCTCGCACTTTACTATAGCTAGGCGCTTTGGAAACGTGAGCGCAGACAACAATCGCACAATCAAAGAGCCATGCTGTATCCTGGCTCCATGCGATGTCAAGAAACCCCTCTCAGCCCAAAGTCGGCCAAAGTTGTGAACCACGCCAAAGGCGTACTGGCTGTCAGTATAAATATTTACGTTCAGATTCTCAGAGAGTTCACAGGCTCGGGTCAGTGCTATTATTTCTGCAGCTTGTGCCAAATTGTAGGGGATCCTTCTGCTCTCTACAACTCTCTTTAGGGTAGTAATTGCATATGCAGCCGTTGATGTGCCATCAGGTAATTTAAAACAAGAGCCATCGCAAAATAACTCCCCATCTGGCTCTTTTTGTGCGATATCGCTCAAATCAATCCTTCCCTTTGTTTCTTCTTCAGTGATCATTAAACAATCATGGGGTGGTGATTCGTTGTTACCAATTTCTGCTATGGGCAGTGGCATTAATTCTGCAGGATTCAATGTGCTACACCTCATAATTTGGATGTGGGGTGCAAACAAGATGAGCTCATATCTTGTCAGTCTAGCTGAGGTGAGGTGTTGCGTCTGTGTCCTATTCAATAGGACGTCTATAGCATGTGGCACCATCAGAATTAAAGTGTGCCCCAATACCATTCCTTCCGTTTGTTTCACTGACGCAGCAGCCGCTGCGACGGATCGCAAACATCGTGGTAGGGCGTGCGCTACAGGGTCCAACGCACAAGAAAAATAGCCGCACGACCTATTTCTTCCACCTTGTTCCTGTGTCAAAACCGCCAATGCACATCCTTCACTCTCACTCACAAATAGTCTGAAGATCTTTTTATAGTTGGGAGTGCCTACAACTGGCGCAGCACACAATGCAACTTTCAATTGCTCAAACGCTTTCTGACATTCCTCATCCCACTGTAAAGGCATCTCTGCATCCTTTTTAGTCAATTTTTTCATCGGCTTCACAATCAACGCAAAATTACTGATCCACTGCCGACAATAAGAGGCCATGCCTATTACAGCTCTCACTCCTTTTTGAGTTTTTGGAATAGGCATACTAGAAATACTTTCTATGCGTTCTGGTGTTAATCTTCTCCCTTCTTTCGAAAGTAGGTATCCCAAATAAGACACCTCCTTTTGATTATACTGGAATTTCTTCAAACTTGCCTTATGACCATGGGTCGCTAAATGTGTCAAGAGTAATACAGTACTTTCTTTGCAGATCTCTTTCGTGTCAGCAGCTAATAACAAGTCATCTATGTACTGCAAGAGTACGCAACCTTCGGGTAGTTCTAGCATGTCTAGCTGCTCTTTTAGCGCTCTGCTGTAAATGCTCGGGCTTTCTGTATATCCTTGTTGAATGCGTTTGAATGTGAATGATCGACCTCCTAGAGTGAACGCGAACAGTTATCTACTGCTTTTATCCACTGGGATGCTAAAGAATGCATTCTTCAAATCGACTACACTAAAGTATTCTGCAGTGGCCGGTATCATTGTCAGTATTGTTGTAACATCTGGGACCAAAGGATATTGTGGGTCTACCACTTTGTTTAATGCGCGCAGATCAATTATGAAACGATAGGGTACTTCATTGCCTCCTTTCTTGTAAAATGGAAGAATCGGGCTATTGCACGTGCTACCTGCAATTTCCTCAACCACCCCCAATCTCACCAGGTCAGTGACAATGCTTTTCAATCCCTTCTCTCCTTCAACAGAAATTTTATACTGGGGTATTCGTGGTAGTGTTACACCTTTCAGAGTTATTTTTGCTGGTTCTATTTTTAAGCATCCTACATCATTATCATGCATTGCCCACAGACAGGTTGGTACTCTATTTAACTCTTCTGGCAACTCTTTTGACATAAATTCCGTCACCGGTGCATCGTGAGGCCACATCGTGAGGAACACCCGTCTGCCGTACAATGTATGACTGCCCCCAATTTTCTCAACAAATTCAATCCTAGTAAGTTCTGTCCACAATTTTCTGTCAAAAGAAATGGACACTGCTCTGTAAATGGTCCCATTGTAATTGGGACAGCTTTGGACATGGGGTTAATTACTGGTGTACCTGCGAACCCTACAGAAACATTCTTCTGCCCCGACACTGCCCCTGTATCTACAAGGAAACGGTGCTCCTTATTCCCGACTCTCATTTCTACGTAGGGTCCTCTCTGATTCACGGGAATAGAAACTGGTTCCGACCCCTGTCGTGGGCTGTCCTATCGCAAAAATAACACATTGTCCGATGTGCAGTCACCACTACTGCTGTAATACGCGTTTGGTTGTGTATCAAAAATATTCCCATTTCCCCCTCGATGACCTCCACTCTGATCATTTCTCTGTTGGCCCCGCCCGCCCTGATTTTGGTTCGAAACACTTTGGTTCAATGTCTGGTTCTGTTGTGCTTGGTTTTGGCCATATGATTGGGTTTGAGTACCTCCATTGGTATATTCCTGCTGCTGCTGCATGCCGCTTCTGCTTGGGCCGCTTGACCCCTGATGTCCTCTATGAGGCCTTCTCTGACCAAACCCACCTCTATTCTGTAGGTGCGGGCATTGCGCTCGCCAGTGTCCTTCCTCCTTACAGTACGCACATTGATTTAATCCCAATGACACCCCATGCATATTATTCAAATTTCCCCCGCCTTGTGCATTACCTCTACCTCTATTGTATCCAATGACCTGCTGCAGTAACACCCTTGTTTTTAAATTTACTCTATCCTTCACCTCCCTTTCTTTCGCCACATTTACCCTGTTCTCATAATATTGGGCTATGTGTAATATCTCACTCACTGGTTTTGCTGCCTAGGAACTTTCCAACGTCATTAACATACCTTGAATTGGCGATATTAGTCCCCTCACACATTTATCAACAAATAGCCTTTTACCTGACTCTGTGTTCACATCCTGCCCACTGAAGTCTGTGAATACTCCTTCAAATCTATTGAAATAATCCGTTACTGGCTCATCCTTGCCCTGTACACATGTAGTTAATTTGTCCCACTGAATCCTTTTTTCTGGAATTATTTCCCTCAATCTCCGCATTATCCGTTCTGGTAGATCTGCCATGCGGGTTCCCGGATTTTCCCCTACTTTTCTATTTTGATCCTCCAGTAGTAACTCCGCCCATGTGGCGCCAAAACCCCCCGCATCATCTACCGTCCTCATCTGTTTCCATATATCATCTGGTAAAATGGTTGGGAAAATCAAATCTATATCGCTCATAGTAAGCATTGCTGATCTCAGAGTTGACTCTACTTCCTTGTAGAACCCTGCTGGATTCTTTCTTATATCGGGAATCGTCTGTTTTATAGTATTCACCTCTTGCCTGGAAAAGGGGACATGCACATACTGGGCGGTGAAATGGGCTGGTGTTACCTGCGCTCCTACTGTTCCCGTCGCAGGGATCTCTACTTTTGCTAAAAACGTGGGCGGGACCTCTCTCATTGGAAATGCCCCACTCATGATCCCTCCCCCTTCTCTTAGGTTCAATAGTATTCCTAAGTCCAGTGATAGGCCTGTTTCCCCTGTACTTCGCTCGAATGCTCTCCTGTATGCCGCTAGTATCTCAGGTGGGCTGGCCTTATTATTTTTTATATCCTTCTCCATCAAATGTTCAGCCATCGATTGCAGTGCCTTTCTTTTCATTGGTATGGAATATTCATGAAATATATCATGTATAACCACTGTTGGAATACTAGGATTTGATACCCATTTTACCTCTTCTCGTATACATACTTTCAATTTCACGCCCTTCTGTACAGATGACGTTGAATGTCTCCGCTCTATGTATGATTCTACCGTCCCTCTCCCCTCTCTTCTAATATCCCAACCCCTGTACCCAGGCGCAGCAAACATTTCGGCATACTCATTATCCAACTCATTTTTAAGATCAAAAAGTCTATCCACATGTTCCTTCACTTCTTCATCTTTTATTCTACAACATGCTAGTTGGTTCAAATCTAACAATCGTTGTGGTGGTAATTTGTCAAGCAACTTTTTCCATTCTCCCACCAAAAATTTCCCCATGCATTCCAACACTACCTGTCTCTCGTTGCTTCTTCGGTACCCATACAATGAGGCCAATGCTGCCGTCTCATCATTTCCTTCTATGTACATTTCTGCCTCTTGCCGTAATTCAATCTTTCTCTCTTTGCTGATTGCGCTTCGAGTTACCCGTCCAAATCCTGTTCCTTCAGCCCCGCCTCTCGCCTCCCCAGTCTCAATCTCGACTTCGGGAGGGGCGGATGGTGCTGAATCTGTCTCTAGAGCGGGAGGTGCGGATGGGACAAGTGACACAGGTGGCATCTGTGAAGGGCCTTGCTGGGTGCTGGGAAATTGTGTGTCCGCGGTCTGCGCTTGTGGGAGTGCTCATGCTGCGGGCGGGGCTTGGGTTAACGCTTGCGTGAGGGGAAGTGCTCGGGCTGCGGGTGGGGGTATGAGAGCTATTGGTTGGGCCCGCGCAGTCACTGCTGGCGTGCTTGGTTTCGATTCTGGTTTTGGGCCTCGACCCGTGTTAGTTAACAAATGTTCCATTAATTCATCTGCTATGTGCATTTCCCGCTGCGGGTATATTCTGTCTATGTTCATCTGGTCCCGTCTCCCTTCCCGTCTTAGACTCTCAGTCCACTCCTCCTCTTCCTTCTCTTCTGCTATCTCAAGCTTTGTTTTGTGCCTACGCGCATGCTTCTCTCTACTTCTTAGTCGGAGCATCGCTTCCCTCCTCCAATCTTTGACGGTCTCAAAAGCTGCACCTCTCCCCACGTCATGTCTGCGCTTCTCTGGCTTCTGCCTCGTCTCGGGACCCTCGCTTCCTTTGCCCTCTGGCCCGGTACGTCGATCAGGGATCAGATGTGTGCAGATCTGCGGAAGGAAACTCTCCTCTCTTCTACAGGGCGCCCCGTACACTTCTTGATCCCGGCTCGACCTTCCCGTCCTCGCCGTTCTTCTGCCTTTACTCTGTTAGAACGTATACGATGGGGCAAGCGGGGGAGGGTCCCTATTCGGGCGCCATCTTGAAAGGGGCCCCTAGGGGTCCCTCGTGCTATGGAAACAAGGTAATGACCATACACGAAAAGATGCGCCAGACACGAGGTTTCAAATTCCCAAATGCTAGGGTTTATTGCAAGCAAAAGATAGTATTAATTGGCCAATTCTGATCTCATGCCCCTCGACGTGAGTTTCCGAGACCTCGAGGGACGCAAGAGAGCGAATTACGTACATCAGTTACATATATACAAAATGCATATCATACAATCAGCAAAGTCATGTTCAACACCCCTCTTTACTAAGTTCATTTGAACTCGGGATGATGATGGACATATCCGACGAGTATGACGATTATCATGCTTTCAATGTCTATTCTAGTAACAATGTGCAATTTAGAAAGTGCAGAGGCATCTTTTAGAACAAGGTGGATCTGTTCTTGGAAGCAATCTGTACATGGGGGAAGAGCCACATTCCAAGCTTTGCTATCTATGAGGTGCTATTTGTGTCCTGGGAGCCGACACGTTCTAAAGGGTTTTGCAAAGGGGGGCCGTAAGAAAAGCATAATTCAAGCCTTTAACTGTATTATTCTAACATATTCTACCATCGTACGAGACTGGATGGCAGCTGTGAAGTGATTAAATGCCCTGCAGCTTCCTCCCAAGGCTACAGAGAGGGAGCGTGGGCATTCCTTTCTGGGCTACTCATGAGGAGTTTCAGCAAACTCTTCAGTCCCGCGACCTTGTCCTTTCATATTCAGACAACAATGTTAACAGTTGAGCAGAGTAAGCAGAATCCGCAAGAATTGCAAGCTGCAAAGCAATTTTTAGACAGAAAGCAATGAGCAATGGTTAACAAGCAAAATGGCGATTCTTGCTACATTTAAAATGGCCGCTCGTCGGTCAAGCATAGCAGTTTATATTTCTATAATTCGGTGCATAAGACGGTTGGCCCACGGCCATCAAGTTACGTCTATCATTCAAATGAAGGGTATTCATTTTTCCAGATTGACACGGCGAGACCCAATTCAGCCAATGCATCACATTGGACTTCCGCGCACCTAAGGAAGAGAAAGAGACATTTTTAAACCAAGAAAGGCATGCAAAAATAACAACAATATACAACAGCAATAAGACCTACCTGAAAGACTCAAAGCGGGCCGGCATCAGTGAAGTAACTAGATCGCATTCGCCCACAAAGGACAACGTGCTCCTGCCAAGAAGGCAGGACGGAGAGCACACCAGCTTTAACAACAAGGTGAGGAGAGATCCAGAGGGGCTGTGGGCATACAGGGTGGTGGGGGGCTGCTTACCCCAGTTGCCCAGTCTTGAACATTGCCCATCTGTATTCCAGGCAGAACTTCCCTGCTGGTCACAGCTGGAAACCGCATAGAAGGATACCAGAGTCCCTACGGCTGGGTGGCGTCCCCGTGGATACCAGGTGAGCGCAACATTATACTTCCATCATGTTTTTTTTTTTTTTTTGGTCTTCCTTCAGTGATCATCTCCGATCGAAGCTCTTGGTTCACTTCCCGTTTCTGGTGTGCTCTTACATGGATGTTGGGTATAGAGGCACATTTCTCTTTAGCATACTGCCCTGAAACGGACGGTCTCTGCCTACAACAACAGGGCACTTGGTTCGATTTGCTCCCTATCACTGAATTCGCATATAACAACGCAGTCCATTCAGCAACAGCTTACTCACCTTTTTACGTCCTATACGGTCAACAACCTCGCATACTGCCAATTACGGATCTTCCTGCTTCTGATACACCTGCTGCCAATACCACTTATTCGCCCATCCAGCAAATACACTCTCACACGAAACAACATCTGCTGGCTGCACAGGAAAGAATGCGTACACATGCAAATCACCATAGACGGGAGTCTTATGTTTATACAATCAGTGATCGGGTCTCGTTAGCCACCCGATACCTACATATACGTGGAACCGGGACCTGATTCCTCGCTTTGTTGGCCCCTACAAAATCATGCAAGTGATAAATCTAGTCGCTTTCCGTCTTGCCATTCCTCCAACTTGGTGTATACATGACACCTTTCATGTCTCTCTCCTGAAACCCTATAAACCTTCCACCTGCCTCCAGCCCCGTCCAGTTCCGATTCAAGCAGGTTCAGATGAGGAATACGAGGTAAGCGCATTCCAGCTTCGAGTGGCAAGGGGTCACCTATAGTACCTCATTGACTGGAAGGGTTATGGTCCGGAGGAACGGTCATGGGAATCTGCATCTGACGCTCACGACCCACTCCTTCTGGCTCGTTTCAATCATGCCACCCTTTGGCTCCAAGGGGACTGTGGGCCTTGAGGAGGGGGTCTGTAACAAAAAAAACAGTGTGCCACTATTGGCACCTGCCATGGTACTTACTGCAGCAATGGGCAGCCTGCAGGAAAGCACAACATCGGCTGCCCTAGAGTGCTGTGCTCCGTGTCCCGTTGTACATCCATACGTACGTTATGTCACGGGACGCGGAACAACCAGGAAACAGCTGATTCTCTGCCGCTCCCGATATAAAGCCGGCACTTGTTCATCCTGTGCTGACCTAGCGCTTGGATTTCTATTTGGACTTGCCTGCCTGGATTTTCCATTGTTGTTTTCTGCGCCTGATCTCTGAGGGCCTTTTTGTATTCAGGACTTCCTTGCTCTTCTGTGAATCTGGATCCTGCTCCATTGGATTTGCTGGCGCTTCCCCCCAACTTTGGATTTCCACTCAAAGACTTCCTTGCCTACCTTCTTCCTGTTACCACCCGGCTCCCACTTGGGAATCTGGCCTGTCCACCCTTTCTGGAGCCGTACTACTTACCTTAAAGACACCAACTGGATAATAAGCAGGTATATCAGGATAGATTGGGAGTAGTGGGTTTGTATACATACCTTTTACTAATCTTTCAGCTCCTGTAAGAGGGTGCCTTGCATCTTCTTTGGCCTTTTGCTCAATCATCTCTTCAGGGCTTATATTTGAGGTCCTGGCAGGGCTATTGAGGTGAAGAAATGTTGTCAACCTGCCTGAGATCCAGTTCATGGTCGGTAAGCCTAACAACTTAATACCTTACCTCTTCTTTTATCTCACGTTATTTTTTGGTCAGTTCCTGTGAGCAGAGACTAAGGTCCTTAGATCACTGATGCGGTGACACAATATGCCTAAAACATGGACATGGTATACGTGCACTATGGTGGTGAAATGGCACAGTATCATAACTCAATAACTAATGAATGCTATAAAGAGAATAGGGAACACATCTAAGGGACATTTAAAGAATAATGGCTCAAAACCTACACTCACCACTAACTATTGTCTAGTGATAGTTAACTCCTGGCGAGTAAGAAATGGTGTTCTGTGTGTATGTTTAGAAATGAGGTGAATGGTGACTTTTATGGATGGCTTGTCACTTGCAACTTGAAATTGTTTACCTCTTAGGAAAGTATATAATGGCCAAAAAGGAACATTTCAGGCACAAGCTAGATTTGCCAAGTGGTATGTACTCGCTCCTGGTTCCACAGTGGTAGCTCCTGCCTACTGGGTGTTACCCGATACCCAGAAGCTGCTTTTAACTCCTGCTCAGAAAATCTTAATTTTGATTCCTGAGGACAGGAAATACTGAAGCTTACACTGCAGCTAACTGTCCTGCATTGAGCACTTCAGATGAGTAGCGTACCTGCCAAATAAGCAATTCCTCTGAACAAAAACAAATGATATGAGGAGCCAGTGTAGCTGGGCAAGAGCAGGGGTGATCTGTGAATATTGTGGTAGGTAAAGGATGAGTCTATCTGCTGCGTTTTGATGGCTTGCAGGAGGGAAAGGGTCCTGTCGGGCAGTCCAGTGAGGAGAGCATTTCCATAGCTCAGCTTGGAGAAACCCAGTGCTTGGACTGCGGTGCCAAAGTCATCAGGAGGAAGGATATGCCTGATTTTCCATACGAGGTGTAGTTGTAAATGGCATGTTTTGATGACAGGGACTATATGGTGTGTGGAGGAAAAGTGGAGGTTGATGGTGAAGTGAAGGGATTTGACAGGCGTGGAGAGGGATATGTGTGGGTCATCCATGGTGAGTTCTTGGATGCAGGGGTGAGGTTGGGTTTGTTCATTCGGGCAGATGAGGAGGTATTCTGTTTTAGAACGGTTTAATTTGCGGAAGTGGGTGGCCAGCACTCACTCACCACACCGTACATACAACGGTATTGGGCATACAAAATGGCCACTCGGAAAGGCCTTGAAAACATTAGCCCTGCCATCCTGACATTAATGTAATGATGTAAGCCTCTTTACTGTGTGTAACATTCGGTTAAGAAACCTCTCCTAGCCCAGCATCTTACTTGCATCGAGTTACATGGAAGGTCAATTTTGAATTGGGGCTGTCCATTCCTGTCATCCACGTATCTGTTACCCCAGTTCTCCATATATTCCTTTTGAGAATAGTCTGACTTAATGTTATGTCCCAACGTGGACTCAATCCCTTGTTTTTCTGCAGATTTGCTGTTATGCTGCTTTGCCAATTACCTGCATTAGATGGAATCCAAAGGTTCAATTTCTGGCATCAATGTAAAGCAGTTTTGTACCTTTCAGTGCCTGGTCTACGCTTCAGGAAACAAACATAAATCACAATTGCATTGTTTCAGAATACCGGAAAATGCTAGTGCTCATGCCAAATCCACTCTAGGCATGCACGCACAGCAGACAACAACAATATTAAAGACACAGGAAGAGAAATAAATGTGTTGGTTGTCAATTCATGGAAGTGAATTGACAGTTCAGACATGAGGTTGTCTAAATAGTGGCCCTACAAGCTCAGAATCTCTCCAACTCTGCAATGGCCTGAAGTTACTGCTGTTGCTGGGCCTTCACTTATGGCTACTATGCGGCACAATTGGCGATCACCTAACCCTCTCTAACTTCTGATTCCATCAATGTGGCTTACACTGCAGCGGACTGATCCTTGCTAACTGCTGGCTTCTTCAGTCCCAGCTGCAGTTTTACTTTACTCAAGCATTCAACTAGGTGTCACTAGTGTGAGACAGGCATGGTATCAAGAGAGATGACACAGACAACAGATATATATTTCTGAACAAAGCAGTATTAATAATCAGAATGGTGTAAAGCCTAACTAATCTATGGTATGGTGGGATTTTCCTACCTAAAGAAATCTAAGGAAAGTCTGTATCCACAAGTTCAAACCAAAAAGTCTGGCTGTGTCAAAACCTAGGCTTGTCCTCACAACTACAACAAAACTAGTGGGGAAATGTCAACCAAATATGTGTTCAAAAGTAAATGTGCAGCTACTGGCAATTTAAGTTCATCTAGAGTTCTCTGTCTCAAGTTCAATACAGTTCCAATGTAACTTCCTTTCAAGAAGGTTTGATCAAGTTCTGAAGTTACCTTCTGTAGGTTCACCAATATCACAGTTCGCTTCAAAAGAGGGTCTTGGGTTTCCCTTTCCCAAGTTCAAATGTAATCAAGTTCGAACAACACTGTAGTCTTGGAACTCCTTTCCTCAAGATAAACACTCTCCAGTGGTTTGGTTCTCAGTGTTCCCTACCTCCAAAAAATATACTGAGCAATTCACTTGTTTCCTCTGTTCACAAATTCACAGGAACATACAGGGTTCGTTTGACCCATCCTCTGGTTAGCTTCACTAAGGCACACACCTATCTGCTACTTTTGAGATATTTAGTGGTTTCTGGTCTAGGCACAGTTGTTAGACCATACCGTCCACCCATCACAGCTCACAAGACCAATACGTTTCCCCAAAGCTGTTGTTCAGTACAGTAATATTCAAGACAACTCTTCAATTCCCTTATAGGTCTTTCATAAATGCAGCATTTACTTGGTTTCACTGAAACCACGAATCTCCTGCAGCTCAATATTCAGTAAATGTAATGTTACGTTGTATTCATAAGGATAGTGCCTTTCATTCAGTTTGGTTTTCAATAACTGTAACTTTAGGTTGTAAAGCTTGAATATCACCTTTTATGCAGTTCGATATTCAGTAAATGCAATTTACAATGGAGCGTGCTTAAACAGCACCTTTCACTAAGTACGGCATTCAGAAAGTGAAATACTTCATTGTTTTTGTGGACCGCTACTATTTCCAAGGTCTGTTGGAGTGCTGCGGCGTTCCTAGTGTCTCTCGACACTTACTGTGTCTCTGCAACTCCGTTCGGTGGCTCCCCCCCCCCCCCAGAGGAAAAACCAACTCGCCAGTCCGCCGGGTGCTCCACTCAGCACACGCCGACCTTCGTGCTTGGCTCTGCCTCTGTTCCACCTTTTATACTCTCCTCTACTACTAACAGGTTGCAGGTGAAACAAAGTACACTCAATTGCCTGACCCTGCTTAAGCTTACTAGTGTGACATGCCTGATCTACATTGCTACATGTCTCCAGACCACTCTTCTTCATTCCAGTACCAGAGTGGTGTTTATAATAGGAAATCTGCACTACTCCTAGTTGCCTTTTCTACTTCTCAGTACTTAAGGGAAAATTACAGGAGAGGGTGGGATGAGATTGGCAATAGCTCATCAAGGCTAAGAGAAGGGAGAGTAGGTCAGTTTCAGGAAAGGGGGATACCATGTCTCGCCTTCAGGTACCCATTCTCCAATCCCCAAGACGCTTCCACTCAGGTGATCCTCCCTCGCTTATCCACCCCCAGGGTTGGGATCCAAAAGTGATGGTCCTTCCCTGGCCACCTGAACAGAAGATGCCCAGGGAATAGATGTGAGAGTACCTTCAGGTTTCTCACATAACCTAGGGAACTTTTGGCAGACACTGGTAATCCAATATAGAGGGCATTCTGAATCCATCATGACAATGTTCTGAGATGAATCTGGCGATATCCTCACTACTTTCCCTGAGGCAACTTCCTTCTATGTGGCCAGGGGACGGCAGCCGCTACCTGAGCCTAACCCTGGGGGGTGGCTATATGAGGGGAGGACCACCTGGGGGGAGATATACCTCAGGGAAATTGTGAGGTATGGTTAGAGGAAACCACATACACCCCTTTTCCTTTTAGGGATGTTCCCTCAATTCCCAAAACTCTAATGGAATAATGGCATATCTCTTCCCAACCTCTTAGTAAAACTGCTTTTGTTTCCCACTAAAATCTGAGTAGAAACCAACACCGACACAAGGAATAAAGGCAGAGTAATGATGATTACTGGGACCCAGTATCAAGTGCAATGGTCTAGTTTTTGGAGAAGAAATAACTGAGCTGGGAAATACAGCCCAAATTCAGCTGAAGGAGGTCAAGGCAGTCACAGGAAGGAGGAGGAGCGGAGAGAGCTGCAGATGCGGGCTTGCCTGCCGGTCGGCAAAGCTTCTGAATATCATGCAGAGGCAATACGTATTGTGGCAAACGGCAGAGAAGTCGACATGACCTCAGGAAAGATGTGCTGTCGGTTTAGGGAGGATGCGCTGTCGGCTTACCACAGAGAAGGAAACCACTGCGGGAATCACACACCGAAGAAGCAAGTACGGCAGCAAGAGTTCTCTTGTCCGGGCGCGCACTGAGCCAATTCAGCAGAGCCAACGAAGAAGGAACAATGCCAAAGGCAACGGTAAACCCAGGGAAAGTAAAAGGGTTACCAACATACCGATACCATTATTTAGTGGCGAACCAAAAGGAAAGTAATGAGAAGCAAGGGAAGCCTGTAGCTATTCAAGAATGCAATATAGATAAATGGGAAAGCAGATGGTGAAGAAAACTAAGCCACTTCATGAAGAAAATGCAAGAAAGCAATTGGGAATCCAGTAAACAGATGAAAGTATTTATCAAGCAAAATGTAAATGGAGAAATAAAGTCATACATGAAGGAATAGGTAGTTGTGTAATAGTCCTGGCAGAGGAGTATACCAGGTGAAGATACGCGTTTCAGTTACAAGGTTCTGGCATAAAAGTACACCAGGTAAAGTTAAGTTAAAGTGTTTCCTATATAAAGTACTGGCAGGAGAGTATACCAGGTGAAGACAAGAGTGTATAAACTGTTAAAAGGAAAAGCAATATATGAACTGTGAAGTGATAAAGAAACACAATAACATTTTGAAGTGTTTACAAAGTGCTGAAAAGAAATGAAAGACCGTGAGAAGAAAGATGTCTTTGGAACTAGAAGTAAAGAGAAACCTTGAGGAAGGGAACAAGTCCCTAAAGCTACTTGAACTCTCTGAGGGGAGAGAAAAGTCCTCTTGGAAATTTGGTGGTTCTTTATGAAATTGGATGTTGAATGCAAATAACCAGGAAAGAAGGTTATTTCTAGTAACTGTGAAGAAAACCTTCCATGCTGGTGAAAGAGTCTGCCGATTCCCAAGGCTGGTGCACTGCTACTGTCGCTTTAAGGACTATACAAAAGCTGACCTGTGGCGTGGAGCGCTAGTGCGGAGTTCAGCAACGAGTTCAGTCGCTCGTCAGTCGACCGGATGGAAGGCGGCAGAAGGCGCTTGGATAGAAGAGGGTCGTAACTTGAGAAGTGCCAAATTGCGGGGGCAGGGCAAGCTTGTTTCCTCGATACAACATCCTGGAGTGAGCACCACATAAAGGTCAAAGTTGCAGACTGCCAGTAAGCACAAGCTGAAGGTTGCTTCTGCTAATATTTCTTTGATGCCAAACACTGATCGTACGGCCTGAACTATATACTGCCGATTACTGAGGTCGTATCCCACTCAGTGAACTTTGTGGGCCTATCTTTGGTTGCAACAATGGCTTCCAGCTCACCTATTCCCCACTGTATTTCGGCCCGCCCTGTGGTTTTGGTCGTAAGTGAGAACACACAAAAACATCATGCAGAGGGGGAACCACTGTCCTCGCCCATGTTAAACCTGAATTTAACACCATCAACACCTTTAGTAACCCATTATGTGGATTCAGATGAAACACAGGACGTTTCGATCAAAAATCCAAGGTCTGGTGTCAACATTAGCAAAGAATCCTTGGCTAATAACTTTGGGTTTAATCTGCTTAGCGTGGTGTTTGCAACGTCTTTGGAGATGGACGTCCAGTCTCAGACTGGTGATTTAAAAGACCGAAGAGACCCAATTACCTGCACTGAATCAACTTCCCATTTATCAAAAGCAAGTTTTTGCCCAAGTGCATAACACTGAGCGTTCAAGAGACTTGCCTGTAGCCCCTCGACAGCAGACCTCCTTACCATCAGGTGAATTGATGTGTGTAGAGATCTTAGATGCTGTGGGTCTGGATTGCTCTTTGTATGAATCAATCGGAATCAGAGCTCCCTCTGGCGACACATTTAACAGAGCTTCTGGGCGTATATCTAACACTGTTGTCAATTCAAAGGCCACCCTGAATGTGAGCGAGGTGGTCTGGGCTGGCAATGTTTCCACCCGTGGGCACATCGCATTAGTGTCGGAAGCTAAAACTGTAATTACCACAGGGCAAACACCAACAAAACAACTTTTTATCAACCTAAGTTAAAAATGACAAGGAAAGGTTTCCTACATGATGGAGCAGGTGAAATGTTGGATTCGGAAATACAGCAAGGTGCGGGGGATGACTATGTTTTTCCACCAACACCTAAGATCCTTAATCCTACAAGGAGGCTGTCAATGGGGTTAAAAGACCCCCATCAACAGGCCAGATAAATCAACTTTCGACGGAGCAGATTCAGAGGCACCACAGTATGCACTATTTAACCTAGAGAAACCGGTTGATAGATCAAGATTCAGACTTGTCTGACCCCATAGTAGCGGGGCCTCTGTCCACCAAATCTAAGGGGCCAGACAGTGTCAACATCAAGACTATTGCCAACAGGAAACCTTCTGCCGCGCCACCCTCAGTGCACAAGGAAATGGCAGTGTGTGCCAGCTGAGAGAGTGTACACGATCAACAAAAACCCAGGGAATGGGAAAAGGAGACCCCAGTGCCAGCTGAAAACAGGGGAGGGGAACTAACCAAAGCGCCCACAAAGGGAGAATGGTGGGGCCAGCCCGACAAGAACCCAGTTCCCCCTGTACCCAGAGAAAAAGAGCCGCCCGACCCCTTAATGAGAGAGTGGTGGGGACAGCCTGTGAAGAAGCTGGTTACCGCTGTACTCCGTGAAGCGGAAGAGCCACGGGACAACTATACTGAACCCGAACAGATGCCTCGCTATCAGATAGCAGTTCAGCGGCTGTGGCTGTTCGGTCCAACATGCGGATACGCAGACCCCGGCCATAATGACATAGCGGCGGGCAGCCTGCGGCCAACAGGGGCCCGCAGGGCAGACCCGGAACAACATGAGGGAAGGAGGAGGGATGAACCTCCGTGCTGCTACAAAGCCACGATTCTGCGGCCAGACTACGGGTGTTTACAACCTGGCCGCGGGAAGGCGGAAAGTGAACCGCTACACAGAGACACGGCCCACGTGTCAACAAACTGTAACAAGCAACGATATCATAACCTGCACAATTTCCCACACGAACCACAGAGACATAACCCGCCCCTCTTACCACACTACGCTTACCTGGGCATTTGGAATGAATCCAGGGGAACAGAGGTAGGAGGACCGTTTGAAGAACACCTGACGCCATGTTTTCAGAGAAAAGGGGGCGGGCCTGGGAGGGCTCTTATAGACTGGGGGAGGAAGTAGAACCTGATTGGCCAGTTGAAAGCTGCCTATATAAGCAACCAGTAGGGTTGAGAAGGTGTGTTCACTCTTGCTCTCATTGCAGAACAGACCAGACGAGGAGACAGGAGCTACAGGGAGCACCTGGGCGTATGAAGACTAGGAGGAAAAGACTTGCCAGAGGTCCGTACATTGTGCCCTACAAGGAAGCAGAAGAAAACATTACTCCACAAGAAGGAAGAAAGGGAAGACTTCTTGAAGAAAAGACTTTGTGTGGTTTACAATCCTATCAACCTTATTAAGTCTGAAGACCAGATTTTTATTTCAATTTACAACCGCTTGACTGTCTCATTGTCACAAAGTTAATTAGAGAGACCCTCACGTTCCGACTCCGAGAGGCCGGTCTCAGTGTCAGAAGGGGTTGGGAAAGGCCGAGCCCCAGAAAAAAAGAAAAAGGGTTGCCTCACAGGTGATCAATGACTCTCGGGAGCCTTCCTTGCAAACTTCCAGAAATGATCTATTGCCCCGTCCGCCTCAAGAAACTTTGAACTCTTCAGCCAGTTCGGAATCTTCTACAAAGCCCTCAATGTGTGGCAGAGGCAGTGAAAGAGCTAGAATATCTCTAACTCGGCCCTCAGTTCAGTCAGCCATGCCAGACTTATTAACTATCATGTCCTCAATAACTATTGCCCTGGCACCATTTACTAAGCTATTGGCGCTTAACGATACTTTGAAAGACCACATTGATGGCCATGGTCCACTTACAATTACTGTTCATGGAGGGATTTGCAACAGCCTCAGAATCTCGAAATCCTAGGCCAATAACAACTCAGGAAAGAGTTGATGTACCGCCAGCATCAGGGGAGAAGGTGGCAGCGGCCACACCGGACCAGCATGTGCAGACATGTCTGGTTAGTAACTCCTCTCACAAGTCCGAACCCCAAGAAACTGACCTTCTGCCGAATTCTAACATGGAATCAGATGATCGCCCTGAAAGAGAGGCCTTGGGGTCGCAATATCACTTGGCGACGGATATATCCTTGAGGATTCCGATGTTCACATTCAAACACAAGCAAAACAAGACTATGTAATACAAACAAGGAATACCCCATATTTGGCTAGAAGAAGAAAGATCAACTACTGTTAAATCAACATCACAGAAATGTTATTGCTATGGCAAATCTAGGGATTACCGAAATTACTTAAGAGACGTCCTTGTTTCTCAGGATCATGGCGGAGAGAAAAATAGAATACAAGTGGTCAATGGTACCCACCTTTTGCTGATTGTCAGTGATCCAGATTGTTTCATGGGATCAGAAAGAGTGGAATAAGAACATTTCAGGGGATTTAATTCACCTTTCAGTATATTCAATTGAAGAGGCAGAATCCCAATTGGAACCCTGCCATAGTCTGCCAGTGACCAGAGTGAACCTGAGCCAATGTTTAACTACTGATGTGGGTTCAAATACTATGGGGGCTGAAGGCTCTGCCAAATTGCTAACATTGGATGAAAAAAGGTGCAGGGCTGTTGAAAAACATCAATGCACAGGGTAGTATGTGGGGAATGACCAACTATCCAACAAGGAGTAAAGGTCAACCCTATCCAGCCCTGACTCAGTGGAGGGGGGAGATGGGTATTAGACAGGCCCCAATAACTCCTGCACCAAGATCAGCCATATCAATGCTGAAGCTCTCAGGGCAATGCCTGTGTTTCTAATAAAATCCCTGAGACCAGTCCACTAACGGGACAGCACTAGAGGGACAGAGTCCGCGGAAGGGGTCGAGTAGGCCCTCGAACCACCCAGGCAAAGAGAGGAAAAGTGTCCTCTCAGTGAAGTTGGAAAGAATAGTGGACAGAGAGGATGACTTGATATTGAATCGGAAGAGTGTAACGTACCTGCTACAATCTATCCCAAATCTTTGTCGGATTGTGTCTAGTGACTTAAGGATCATCAAATTTATTGATGAGTTATGCACAGATAGTGTTTACCTTCACACGACTTCCCCGGTTGTGAAAGGAATGCTGCTAGAAGCAGAAGAAAGCTTGCAAATGCTGGGCTTTGATTTGACAGTTTTGAAAGAAACTGCTGAAAAATGTTTACTCGACTATGGAAACAGGGAATCAAGATCCAAAAATAAGTGCCAAACTGAGCAAGGCATCAAAGCTAAGGGCGAAGCACACATGGATAATGCCCTGCGCAAGCTTATCAAAAGAGTTAATTCACAAGACCCACCGGTAACAAAGTGAGCACCCCAGGGCCCAGGAAGATCTAACTTTAACATCTTAGTACATACTAATAACAATGGCTGACTAACAAGAGAGGTAAAGTTGGTGCTCGAGGATGACACTAGTAGCTTGGAAAAAATTTCTGGTTATCAGGAGCATTGGCTTGCAGCAAAAGATCCTAGCTTCACAAGATGGCCCACCCTCAACAACTAAGGATGGCATTGTGGAACACAAGAGGGTTTGGGCAACTGACGACCAAAAGTGATGTAAACTTGGGCGATTACGATCTGTTGTGCTTTCAGGAGACTTGGCTGTGCCAGAAACCTTGTTTGGACGGCTACTCTGTAATTATTAGTCCTGCGACAAAGGGCCATAAAGAAAGACCAACATTAGGGCTCTTAACTGCAATCAAGTCGGTGAGTGGGCTTAGCCTGATCAAAGTGACATTTGACAATCTCTTTGCCCAGGAGATTATAACGGACTGGTCCACACCTGCAGGAGAGCACAACCAGGCGGGTGTTTGTCGTATGGCGATTATAAATCTCTATTGGAACCCAAGGGTTTTGTCGAATTAAGTCTTCTTGGATTTGGTGGGCTCTCTGATGGACGACACATAGACAAATTATGATGTCTGTAAAATCATTTTGTGTGGCGATTTGAATGCTAGGTGCTTGATTAGGGATGCTACGTCAAAAGACTCCTTACAGCCAAGTTCCTCTGTGACAAGAGGCGTGGCCTGGCTATCTCTCATGGCCTCTAGGGACATGCACATGTTGAATTGTCAAATGCTGGAGGATATGCCCCCTCGAGCGACCTGATCAAGAGATGGCCAAGCAGCGCTTATAGACTACATATTTGTTTCCCGGGGCCTCCTACCATTTTTGTTTCATCATTTAAAGTCGTGAAAACAATCCACAGCAACCACAATCTGCTGGCAATGCCTTGGACTTCAGAAGCTAACTTTGACAAGGCAGGAATGGCGGGCCCAGTCATTGAATGCAATGGAGGGACAAGATTGAGAATATCAAGGGCTTCGTTTGATCTCTTGTCTGCCCAATTTTTGCATGGCCTACCTTCAGAAGGTATGACAGAAGGGCGGGCTCGGTAGATTATACGCCCCTACTGAAATGCTTCCACACAAAGTTTTGGGGAAAGCCCCGGGAAGGAAGAAACGTTTCGCATTTCTATGACAAGAGGATAGAAATTAGGCGGATACTGCGAAGAGCCAAGTATTCAAATCGAGTGGACGTCCTCCTCCGAGCCAAGGTGGGAACCAAGCATTCTAAGAACTGGCTGCAAGCTCACTGGCTAAAAATATATCAGCATGATTCAGGAAATATGCTGAAAATAATCTGTGGAAGGAGAGCCAGCTAACTCTGGTCTCTGATAAAAAAAAAATGTTTGTGGAATGCAGCTTTAACACAGAACAACAGCTTTTCGGAGGAAGCTTGTGTAGCTCACTTCCAGGGCTTTATGATGAGAAGAGGGAATCTGATCCCCCGGAAATGAGTGAGGAGATTACACCCTGGGATGTTTCTTATGGCGTCAAGGACATAATGGAGAAAATGATAAGTTGAACGTCTCTCGTGCTCCCGGACCTGACGCCCTCACCAACATGATGTTAAAACTAGATACGGAACACTGGGCTGTTTTCATTCATCTTTTGTTCAAGGGAATTGTCCAGAATCGTTGTCTCCCAGAGTCTTGGAGGAAAGCTATTTTGGTTCCAATATTCAAGAAGGGCATTAGGGAGGATCCTAAATATTACCACACTGTTACCCTCCTTGATGTGATCGGTAAGATCTTTGGCTCAATGCTCCAGATGAGACTAAATGGTCTGGTCGAGAAGGACCTAATGACCCCTTCCAAACTGTATTTGTTCGTGGGATTGGAACAGGGGTGAACATCCTGATCCTAAACATCCAGAAGGGAAGGGTTTGGGATGACAAACCAAGGATTTTTTTGGCATTCGTAGACCTCGTTCAGGCTTTCGACCAGGTGGGCCGATCACAATTATGTAACAAAATGCTGAATTGGAACTGCCCGAGGTCTCTCCTAGAACCCCTGGTCTTGCTGCATTCAAACACCAGCATGAGTGTAAGACTAAACAACAGCGGCCACCTGTCACAGGAGATAAAATCACCAGGAGGCTTAAAATAAGGATGCCCGTTGGCACTGGCCGTTTTCAACCTTTTTTGGCTGAAGGAGATCTAACTTTGGACACTGCAGGACATTTTCCTCAGAGTGTAGGTGGGGTTCATCCAAGGCACCTTCTCTATGGAGACGACTTGGTATTAATAGACCAAACGGCTGTTGGGTTGCAGTGGCAGCCAGATAAACTGAGGGTTTACATGGAGGGAAGCGATCTTCAGGTAACTACTGGAAAGACGAAGATCCTAGTGCTGGATAAAACGAAAAAGCTGTAATCGAAATTTATGTGGCATTTGGGGCCAACACAAATCAAACTGGTAACATCATTCAAGTACCTGAGAGTATTGATCAACAGTAGCAGTGCCGAAACTCCAACGTAGGTATCTGTCAGGGATAGCACTCTGTCAAGAGTGGCACAGGGCCCCAGATAGAGTTTGGGTGGCTGTGCTGATGTAAGGTGACAGATAAGCGCACACACACAGTAGGAAGCTCAACAAGAAAGAAGAGTAGGCAACTGCAGCAGGAAATACAAAGGTACAAACAAACTGGATTCCCTCTTGGGGTGTATGCAGAAATGGGAAAGAGTGTTCCACGGACCTTAGGAAACTCCAGCCTTCTGCACAGATTGCTATTACAGAGGCCCACGCTGTATGCTCATAGCTGGGAACAACAGCTTTGGGTGTCTGTTACACTGAAAACGAGACAAGGGAAGGGGCAGAGGAGCCCAGAGGACAAGGGCTGTGGCAGCGGAGGGAAGCAGACTGCAAGGCAGGGAGCCCAGAGGACAAGGGCTGTAGGCAGCGGAGGGAAGCAGACTGCAAGGCAGGGAGCCCAGAGGACAAGGGCTGTAGGCAGCGGAGTGAAGCAGGCTGCAAGGCAGGTAGCCCAGAGGACAAGGGCTGTAGGCAGCGGAGGGAAGCAGACTGCAAGGCAGGGAGCCCAGAGGACAAGGGCTGTAGGCAGCGGAGGGAAGCAGACTGCAAGGCAGGGAGCCCAGAGGACAAGGGCTGTAGGCAGCGGAGGGAAGCAGGCTGCGAGGCAGGGAGCCCGGAAAGGGCACTGGATCAAAAGCAGGATAACGCAGGAACAGCATACAAATCGTGGCTCAAGGCAAAAAAAAAGGTGCTGGGAGACTCTTGATGCAAGAGACTGAGCTCCTGCAGGCAGCTGCTTAAATACCACCCTGCCCTGTACTGAGGCAGGCTAATTGGCAGCACCTGGAGCAGCACACCTGAATACAATCTGCTTCCTCCCCCTCTAGTCCTGAGATGGTGGAAGCAGCACTGACCGCTAGGGCTTCTGGGGATTGTGGTTCCAATTCTGACGAATGGGATTGGCCAGGAATTGATAGCTGTAGCAAGGTGCATTGTGGTACATGTAGTTAGTTGAGTTAAATAAGAAAGCACCAAAGTCACGCAAATGGGAATTAAGGAACAAAGTGTGAATAGGGGTTGTTCCAAAAGTATTCTGAAGATAAATGAATAACAAATAGTCCACGATGGTTGCCAATGTGTGCGCCCATGGCGCAGGCATGACAGTATCCTTGCACCAAAAAGCAAAAACATTGGCCAGCCAAACCAACTTTTTAAATATAAAATGTGGTCGCTTCTCACTGGTCCCGGTCCTAGACTTTTATAAGATGAAAGCCGTCCCAATTTTGACATCTGGTTCAGAAGCCATCTTGTCGATCCCCAGTAAAGTATGGCGAATGTTGGAAGGCATCTACTGGAGGAGAGTCTTGAGAATCTCGATTTCAAGATGAAAGCCCTGGCCGAAATGTCGGAGGACATCAGACCGAATAGCAAACTCCTAGAACAGCTAGCATGGGTTTCCCAAAACTTGGAGTTATAAGCAGAGGACCTACAAAAACAATCAAGGCGCTCCAACATCAGAATAAAGGGACTCAGTGAGATGGTAGGCGAAAAACAGAACTAAAGGGAGTGGTGCAGCAATGCTTTGGGGACCTGCTGCTACATAAAGCGCCTGAGGATGTAGGGATCGATCGGATCCACAGAGTGAGTCCTAGGAGAGCAGAAGCAGGAGTAAGACCAAGAGATGTCCTAGTGGCCCTAACATTTTATGGACAAAAATTGAGCATATTAAGAGCAACAAGGACTCAAACAGGTTTCACTATAAATGGGTTTGGTGTCCAACTATACCAGGACCTCGTGCGGTCAACGCTCCAGAAGCGCAGGAACATGAGCCCGGTCACGAGGGCGCTCAAAACCAAACAAATCCCCTACAAGTGGACCTTCCCCTTCAGCTTACTGTCCACCCTGGAAGGCATACAGCATCGAATCATGACCTGTGAGGAGGGCATATCACTGCTACATCTGGAGGAGGAAGGAGCTGAACCAGAGCAGCGTACAGGATGACACCCCCTCCCCCGAGAGGGCTGAGACAAATGGGACTGGAGGAAAGTGCTGGGGAAATCAGGGGGCAGGAGAGTGCGCTTAAAGGGGCCGAGGCCTTGAGATGGTTCAGTGTCAAGACAACACCAGACCCAGCCAGGGAGATTAGAGGACCAAAGTGATGACAGAGGCAATTATTGGCAAGCATGGGGATGGGAGGGGGAGGTAAAGGAGGGAGGGGAGCGATAATATATAGAAGGCCCGGGTGGAGACGAGTGGGGAAGAGATCTTGGATCACGGTGGGAGGTACGGAGAACCTCAGGGTGAGGAGTAACCTAGGTATAAACACGAATCAGGGCCGGGGGTCCGCTTCAGCTGGGTTGTCTTGAACCCCCCATTCAAACCTAGAGAAGACCGGGGGGGGGACCAGTTGGGGTAGGGGGTGAGGATGGGGTGAGAGGAGTGTTGAGGGGAACGGGGTCTGCCCACACCAGGGAAGAAGGGGACTCAACAACTCAAGGAGTGAGAGAGGGGAACATGGGGAACCGATCTTATTAGGAGATGGCACTTAGGATCTTGTCACACAATGTGAGTGGCCTAAATACTTTCAAGCGAAGCGTAAGAAAGTGGAAATGCAGATTAGACGTGGCCAAGCCAACGTAGTGTTGCTGCAGGAAACACAAGTAATGAGAGGGGATAGAGCCATTGTTAGGTTTAGACAATTTGCACAACTACATCAGGCTAATGCTCAGGGGAAGACAGCTGGGATGCTAATAGGGCTAACGGATTCACTTAAAGCGCAGATATTTTGAACCCAAGCAGACACACAGGGGAAATACATATTCCTACAGATATGAATGGGCTTTAGAACGAGGACTCTGGCGACAGACAGCGTGCCAAATGTCGGACAGGATGGATTTCTGAGCGAAATAGCGGCCAAGTTAGAAAAATTTGCAGTTGGTGCGATAATTAGAACAGGGGATTTTAATACAGCACGCGAAAGAAAGAGGTACAGGGGCCAGGCAGAGTGGACCAGCCCCCACCAGGGCGCTACGGAACCGTTTCGAAGGCTTTGCCCTCAGGGAAGTTTGGCGCATTAAAAGGGCAGACGAGAGGGTTATACTCCCTCGGTCATTTAACCCTATGCAGAATAGACAATGTGTGGGTCTTGGCTACATTAGTGGGAATGATAGAGGACATAGTACTTGGGGCGTTAGCGATATTGGACCACATGCCCATGATGGTGACCTTGGGAGGGTGGACGCCATGCAGGGGCTTATGGTCGTGGACCTTTCCTCAAAATATCTTGCAAGATGTGATAATGGCATTAGAAGTAGGCAATAAAATAGATGAGTACTTTGAAATGAATGGCCAACAGGAGATCTCACAAGAGAGCCTCTGGGAAGCCTTTAAGGCGGTACTGAAGTGACAGTTTATAACACTCAGGGCCCAGAAAATGAAGCAGAGAGAGGCAACGGAAAAAGAGCTTGAGACCCAGGTGTGTGAGGTAGCGCAGGCCATGGTCTGGTCCACAGGGATAAACCGCAGGGCGCAGTACAAAATACTAAAAGAACTGAGAAAACAATTAGATCTATTGCGAACAGGGAGGGCGGCGAGAGCTCTGCTAGGGACGAGACAGAAGCACTATATTGAAGCCAATAGAGCGGATAGGCTATTACCTAGAGAGGTAAGAGAAGAAGGAAGCCAACCAAACCATCAAGCGCATTGGACTCATGGGTGGAATGACGGTTACAGACTTGGAGGCTATAACGGGGACCTTTGCAGAATTCTATAGCACCTTATATACATCAGACAGCCCAGACTTAGGATTGGTCGAACAATATATACGACAAGCACCCCTGTCTAGGATATCACTCATAGATAGGGAGCATCTAGAGGAAGACATAAGGGAGGAAGAGGTTGAGGCAGCAATTAAGGCCCTGCCTAAGAATAAAGCCCAGGGCCCGGATGGATACACAGCAAGTTTCTATAAGAAATATAGCCGAAAACTCTGCCTTAAACCCACAGCCTTTTTTAACACGGTGGGGCGGAAGGGATGCGTGATGCAAACGATGGTGGAAGCAAAAATCGTGGTTTTCAGGAAACTGAACAAGGACCCGACTAAGTGTAGGTCATACCGGCCCATTGCTTTATTGAATATTGATGCAAAATGATATACTGGCATCCTCACGGTGAGACTAAACCCTGTACTGCTGACCCTAATTGGGTCAGACCAGTCATATTTCATTAAGAGGCGACAGGCGTAGGACAACACAAGGCGTACACTTAGTAGAAAAAGTTGCCATACAACAGATTCCCGCAGCGCTGGTCTTTCTCGACGCCAAGAAGGCATTTGACAGAGTAGAATGGCCGTTCCTTTTTACAACTATGGAACACATGGGGCTAAGTCAAAAATGTCTACGAATGTTCAAGGCAACTTATAAAACCCCCCTGATGTGCCTTTCAAACAAAGCACTAATATCCCAGAGCATTAGCATCACGAGGGGCACCAGACCAGGCTGCCCTCGCCCCCCACTTTTATACACAATATTTTTGGAACCACTGCTAGCTTCAATCTGACAGAACCCACTCAACCAGGTCATACCATTCGCAGGAGAGGCTCACAAAATAGCGGCATTCGCTGACGATATGATGCTAACCATAACACATGTAGAAACTTCGATACCAGCCTTAATTAGGGAACTCGCCAAGGTGGAACAAGTGGCGGGTCTTAAAATGAACATGTCCAAATCAGAATTGCTTATCCTGGGGCTCTCAGAGGCACAACAGGCTTATCTGCCTAGGTACCCCTCTTTTGCAGTCGCTGCTGAGAGTATAAAGTAGTTGGGGGTAAACATAGCTAGCTCGATATCCAAGCTATATGGAAAGAATTATCCTGCCATGTTAGCCCAGGTTCAGCTAGATCTGGGGAAATGGTTGCCCTTACAAATCTAATGGCTGGGTAGGATCGGCACGATAAAGATGGTAACACTCCCTAAGTTGCTGTAATATTTTCAAGCGCGTCCCATCAAGATCCTGCAGACTTTCTTTAAAGACCTCTGTAGGATGGTGTTGCGCTTCATTTGGCAAAATAAACAACCTAGATGGTCCTAGAAACCTTGATGGCACCCAAACATAAGGGGGGGAGCAGGCCTCCTGAACTTCTACAAATACTATGAAGCAGCCCAATTGAGGGTATTCAGGGAATGGCTCTCGGGGGACACAACAAAACCATGGGCAAGAATGGACAGAGCTGTAGCGGGCACACAACTAGACTGGATCATATGGCTACATAGGCGGGATAGACCCCAGAAATACTTGTTTTAGCCAAGTCATGGCCGATGGCCTGTGATATCTGAGACCACATGGGGTATATCATCACACCCGGCCCCCTTCACACTGCTGTTCGGAAACCCCCGATTCTCCCTGGGGATGGAGCAGAGCTCCTTCAACCAGTGGCATAAGGTGGGATGCACAAAAGTCAGAGACATGATGACGGGTGAAGGCATAAGATCTTTTGAAGATTGCAAGAAACAATTAGGATTGACTGATTAAGATAGACTGGGGTATTTTCAAGTCTGACACTGGCTGATGCATCAGGAAATGATGGGGGCAGCCTCCATGGAGAGGACACAGTTTGAAAAGTGTATCACTACTCACACAAGGGAAAAGCAAAAGGTTTCAAAGTTGTATGCGATTCTAATCGACATTGGAACAAATAAATCATGGGGGTACATGAAGAAGTCAGAAGTAACCATGGGGAGGAGATCCTGAGGAACCACTGGGAAAATCTGTGGGGAAATATACCAAAATTAACCAGATCTATTCAGCTCAGGGAGACATGGTATAAGATTATGGTTCAATGACATTACACTCCAGAAAGAGTACACAGGATGTATCCTAAAGTCTTGCAGGAGTGTTTATACTGCTGAATTGTCCGGGGCTGATGGGATTCTGGAATGAGGTAGGGGCCCGAATACAGTCAATGATCCCTTGTCCCTGATCTCTCACCCCCAAGGAATGGCTGTGTGTCTTATTTGACCCAGTATTTGTGCTTCACCCTAAACCCCACAAGAAAGCCTTTATGGTAATGCTCATAGCGGCATTGTCAGTAGTGGCCAAACGATGGAAACAGAAAGAACCCCCAACACTGGTAGAATGGATTCACAAGCTATGGGGGGATACAGGCAATGGAATGGATCACCTCTGGAATACCTCAAAGGGGACTATATGCAACAGAATAGGACAAAATGGCAGAGGGCAAAAAGTCAGAGGCCCAAAAGTCTGACCCCTATTTCTTCGCAGATATATATGTGGGGGGTAAGGTTAATAAAAATGTATAGGGGTATGGTGGGGTGGGGGGGGTCTCCCCCACATATATATTTGCGAACAAATGGAAAAAAAAAATAGTCGGACTTTAGCATTCGGTCATTTCACGCAGATCGTTTGCAACAATGGGATCCACAGAATATACGCACACTGGACCTAATGTGAAAGAAGAGCGGCTTCCTTGGGGAGGCGAGGACTCACTTGCTCTAGAAGAAGGAAAGGTGCAGTGGGAAAGGAGAGGGGGGAAGGGTTGTTATCAGAGAAATGCCAATAAAAACTTTTTTTAAAAAAATAAATGGTGTGCGTTCAAAGTAAGAGTAAGTGACAATCACATGAAAATGTAAAAAGGTCTCTCTAAATTGTAAACAAACACTTGGAAGGAATGGCATTCAGTTTAGGGGAACTATGGTAGAAATATCCTATTTTACGTATTTTACTCTACCCTTTCAGCCCACAGTTTACTTTCCAGTCTGTTTTTTCATGAATTTGGGCATGTTTAAAAGGATGATTTTTACATTCCTATTTGGTATTTTGCTCGTTTTTTTTACAGTTCCATGTAAGACAGTCTCACTAAAAACGTCTTTAGTAGTAATAAGAACCTAATTTATTCATTTTTACAAGCTTTTTGTTTGACATTTTCTGCTTGCTGTTGATTCTTCCCCACGTCCCATTTTTCCCCGACTCCAACCCACCACTTCCCTAATGTCTTGACATCAAAGACTCAGGAACAACAGCTCGTACCTTTCCGCCTAAAATGGGCAAAACACTGATTAATCAGCTGCTGTATGCGGATGACTTAATTCTCCTCGACCACACACCAATCGGTTTGCAGCGCCAATTTAACAACCTACAGGAATACATTTCGAGTAACAACTTGGAGATAAACGAGAAAAAAACGAAATTCATGACATTGGCAGCAACAAACAAGAAAAAAGAAAAGATTTTCCTGGGTCTCGAAGGTTTTCCCATAGAAAAGGTGCAAGACTTCAGGTACCTTGGGGTGACGCTAGACAGCTCAAAGCACGAGACGGCCATGCAAGATTCCTTAAGAGACAAAACAAAAAAAACTGGCGGCACGTGGGAAAGCGATTGACAAGAAATGTGGCCGCTTTTCCATAATTCCGGTGATGAACTTCTATAAAATGAAGGTGGTTACAGTTTTGACATACAGAGCGGATGCAATGCAAAACATACCAACAACATTATGGCGGAAACTTGAGGCCCAGTTCTGGAGATTTGTACTCAGTTTACCGAACTCTACTCTACCTCCGTAGTCTCCATTCAACAGGAACTTAGCTTGCTGTCTCTATCTGTCACGGTTAGATGCAACGCATTGATGCTCTTGAGGAAGTGCAGGATGTAAAATGCCTTCAATCTACAACCTGATACATCAAGAAAACCTAGGCACTGGCTGTAAAATGCTCACCCTTTGGAACAGGACGAATCTTGACACGCTGCTCTCAATTGCAAGAGACGAAGAGGAACTGTGTAATAACCCTGTGAAAGTCCTGAAGAGACTTAAGGAACTGGATTGGATAAGGACAGTGGAAGCGGCTGCCAATAACAAACTGACAACCCATCTTCCCAGCAACACAAAGAAACTAAACAAACTTCAATCGTTCATTAAGAAATTTCCGTCCAAACAGGCTTGTGACCTTTTGCTGAGAGCTAGACTTAATTTACTTCCAACAAACGAAATCCTAGCCATTAGAGGTCTGTCTGCCTTCACCCTGTGTCGATTCTGTGACCCTTCTAGCGAGAAAGAGTCTATTCGGCACATGTTCCTTTCTTGCCCTGGCACACGTCGGAAAAGACTTCACTACTTACAGCATACCCTTCCCAACTTTTCATTGAGGGACGAAGAGACTTGTTGGTCTAGAATGATCGCGGGCGACAGAACCTCCTGGTTACTTGCGACTTACAAAATTCTCCAACACGCTAACTGTAATCTGCTTCCATCTAAGTCGCAAACACACGAAGAGCCATGAGAGGCCCTTAAGGTTCAAGCACAAACGTGACAGTGACACTCAGCTACAACCGAACTCCATTCCCTTCTACCTTCGCTTAGTATTCTTTAGGTCAACCTTACTGCCAAAGATGTTTTACTATTATAATTTGATAAACACAACAATCAGATCTGGTTTCAGCTAATGCATCAAGAGGTACATCAAGTTACCACACATTTAGTATATAACATTTAGTATATACTAATATAGTATTGATAGTATTACCTGTGGGCTACGTTTTGGGTGAGAGTGATTTATATTCTACCTCTGTATCGTTTTTACAAAACACTATGTCCAGGTTCTATAGGGAACAATTTAGAGTCCTCAACCAACACATTATATAATGTGCCTTTTCACAAATAATATGGTTAGGTTGGCTTAACTCTCTTGTGCAAGCCGCATCGCATCCTCATACCTGGAGTATTAAGTATGTTGACCAGATTCCAAGGTAGCTGCATTCCATCTATCAAAGACATCTCATTGAGGACCTTTTTCGGAAAACGTGAAATTACAAGGCAGTTTCTTATTAGATGTGACAAAACCCCTTACCTGCCACAATTTAACCCACACTGGACTAACTTCCGGAAACACTGAATGCAGCCAGTATGGTGTCCTGCAGTAACTGGTCAAAAGCTTATAGTGCATCAGTCTGGCCCCCAGCATTCACAGAAATCTTTTTGGCCTGCTCACATGCTCTGTCCACAGTACGTTCAATATAGGTTTGACCAATTCTTCCTCCCATTTTCCTTTGGACCTTAATGGTTCCTTAGATCTAGCACATATTAGCCTATTATAAAGCGCTGTAATCATATGACAGCAACCAGCTGCAGATAGCATGTAATAGTAGATCTTTGGAGAAATTGCTGATCCTCACTCTCAGTTTTGATCGCAGCTGTGCACAACCTCCTGAGGCTGTATAAAATTGTTCACTTTAGCTAAGACCATGTCATGTCAAGTAATAACAATAATAATAATAATAATAATAATGTAGTATTTATATAGCGCTATGAACCCTCAGGTTTCTGAACTCTGATTATTATTACCCACTGTGTGTGGTGCTCTCTCCAGGCAATACATTCCACAGCATGTGCCTTCTGTGGTGAACCGGCCTAGGGGGATATGTTATTTCCACATTTTCTCATAGAAAAGGCGTTGGTCCTGCTGAATATGGGGCAACTTTGAACATTATTTCCAGTGCAACCATGTGTGCCTTATGTTGCAGGCTGATAACAATAATTAAATTAAGAGGAGAGCTCTGTAGGTCTACTGTTGTTGAGTATGGGCGTCAATGCTTTCTTGTATTTCAGAGCTTCATTCTATTCTATGAATGTACAGTGCACCAGGTTCCAGTCTGCCCCGTTCCAGGTGTCAGGAAATGCTTCGTAGGAGCTGGTGTCAAAGAGCCAACACTGATTTCTCAGTGTGAATAAGTAGCTGGTGAATAAGAAGCCAACTACAGCTTTGCAGCAACGTGCAACACTGCCTTCTTTCCATCATTGCATGCAGGGTGAAGTCACCCTGGTCAGCCGCTAGGTACTACGCATATAAATCCGTGAGGCCAAACCGTTTCCTTCCCTCGTCTGCCACCTATTATGTGTCCATGCTGATTCGGGCGACCTAGCCCATTCACAACAACGTGCCAAGCATGCTTCTGCTGGTCAACATTCTTCATGGAAGGGTACACATCACATTTACAATAACATACAGTAATCTACCATTTTAGCTATTAACAATGTCAGCCAAGGCTATCGGAACGGTTATCCAGCTGGTCATTTGTCTGGTGTGTATTGTCCAAAAGAGTTGATATTTGATGGTGCATTTTATCTTGCTCGTTTCAATGTATACCACAACCCCCAGATATTTTGATAGGGTTTTGTCTGGTGCAGTGTCAACCTAATCTCAATGACATATGTAGGGAGGGTCAAGACTGGAAATTTGTTTCGGTGTATCCTCGATCTTGACACTTCCCCCGACTGGTTTACCATACCCAGTGCCATCTGTCACCTATTTAATCCTCCTCGTCATGAAACCTTTCTGCAATATCTGCACGGATTTTGAGGGACAGTGTCGGGGGCATGTTAAAGATATTTGTAGTAAATAGTCTTATTATTTGCCTGTTCATGTAAAGTGAACAATTGCTCATAGATCTCGGGTGAGCCAAATTGGGAGCATTCAACCAGCATTCAAGGCTCGTGTTTGACCCGTAAAGTAACTGCTTTGTTAGTACACTTTAAATTAATCCTACGCTCTAATACGTTGTCATGGCAAACTAAAAATAAAATAGACAAGCATTTGCATGTTAGCGTACCGACATTTACTGTTTTAAAGGCTGAGAGTTGTGGTCACTCCTCGTGGTAATTAAAAAAAATAATAATACAGTTCTTGATCGTAATCTCTTTGAAACTGTTGCAAGAGAGATAAAGCATGTACATTCGTTATTAGCGCTTCTAAAAAGATAGCACCAGCATCTTTTCTACCAATTGTATGAATGCTATATTGCATTTCTCCTTCGTAAAGAACATAAACACAGTGTTACAATTGCATTTTACAATTTTTATCATAACATTAAAACGATTACACAAGGTACATTTCAAGCACAAAATCAAAGGCCCGTTGAAAAAACACAGGAGTTTGGGACAGCCCTGCACTCATTATATAGTACGTACAATTTTCCCCGATATTCAAACAAGCGGAGCTTCTTTTTAATTGCCTCTCAGAGCAGCAAATGAAATTAAGGTAGCAAGTTACCTATGATTGCCGAGTCAATTGCCAGGTATAATTTGCCGCGAGCTTCTCTGCAGCAGAAACTGCTGTTGCTATTCTCGAGGTACCTCCCCTAACTCCCTCCCCTCCTACCATACTTCAGTTAAAGGAAAGTGCAACGATCAAATCGGTAGTACGGGAAACACGGATTATGCGCATCAGGCCCAGAATCAATTCTGGTGGTAGAGGAAGAAAAGGCCGTTAGTTCCTACTGAATAAGTTACAGCAAAGCATTGTTTAAAAACACTTTCTTTTTGTTACTCATTGTTCTTATTTGGTTTTGTGCGATTGCAATGAAGGGAGTAGAATGGAAATAATAAAGCAGGACCTGCACATGCTTGTTAATTTTAAGTCAAAACTTGGAGGCTGCTTTTTTGCATTTGATCGTCTACTGAACTGCCAGCATCGAAGGATTAACTTGAAGCACTGGAAAATAGACCACAACCAACCCAGACATTCCAACAGTGACTTTTCCCATTGGATTGCATTGGGGTTCAATTATTTTAGGCGGGAAAAAGTTAGAAATAGCAACATTTTTGATACAGAAACCGTGAGTCTCCCACCTAAATCGGAAGGTTTGACATGTCAGGTGGCAATAATCCTTGCAACTACCTGACCTGGCTACTTACCGGAAATCCTCATTAGTCCAACTCTTCCACGACTCAGGCCCCCTCGTTACGAGTCTTCCGGTAATGTGCCAGTGATTCCATGGAGCTGGTGGAACAGTTTCCGGCAACCGCAACCACGGAATCACCAGCACATCACAAACTTGCGGGTGTGTAGAGAAGCAGTCAGACATCCTCACTCAAAACCCTGCCGCTATGTTAACTATATGTTGGGAACCAGAGATGACGTCATGAGCAGTCCCAGTAAGAGTGCCAATATCGCAGAAAACATTTGAAGCAAGATACCCATTGAGGAAACCTTACCTAAATGCACGCAGACATAGTATTCTTTTGGATGAAGTGCCAGAAGAAATGCACATTTGAACAGAGAAAAGGAACCTGATGACGTCATAAGAAATAAGAAGCTAACGTATCCAGAGGACAAATGAAGAACAGTAACGTAAATATTCTCTAAGAACTGGAGAACAAATGGTAAAGATAAGCAACATTTCGGGCTCGAGATGCAGATGCTCATGCTCATGCTACAGAGACACTGAAACATATATGTCAGTTTACAAGTGTACAAATGCTGAAATGCAAGTAGGGAAAAGTAATCATAAGGCCGGCTACGTAGTGAATTAGATTGTGGCAACACACCAATGTATATGCATAGGAATGTATAGAATCTGGATGATTCCACAATGCACTTTAGGAGGCTCTTGAACTTTATGAGAAGGGAAAAGTCTTTAAAATGTGTGGCGCAGTTGGAAATTACTGATGGCAAGGCAAATTTCAGAGAAGGTTGGACTGGCTTAGAACCAAGTAGATAAGGCCACGGTGGAATGGATGCCTGTCAAAAAGGGCACAATAAATGTGAGAAAGGAAAACACTTCTGTTTGAAACAATATGAAAAAATACTGAAAGCTTCTAAAGTTTAAAAGGACAAGCCTCCTCTTTAATATGTAGATTTCCTACTTGTGATGAGCATAGTGAATCATTAATGCATTTAGTACTTGAATGTCCGCATTTTAAAATGCAAAGAACTTAATTGCTGATTAGATTCACTAACTCTGACTGGGCGGATGCATTAGAATCATTGTAGATGCGAATGATGTGGGGGGAGTACAAACCGCTTATCTTTGCTTTGGTAGATTCTTGCGAATAATAGAAGCTGAACTTGTACTGTCATCAGAATGATCATAGAATCTTTGATATTGCTGTTTCTGAGCATTGTAATAGCATGTCTGACATAGATTTTAGGAATCCCTCAAAAGATCTTTTTTGTAAATATCTTAGCTGTATCTATTTCCCTAAATATGAGGGAACCGATATAAGATCCATTTCCACAAGTGCTTTCGCTGAAGTGTTTTTGTGTCTGCTGTCTTGCTGTTGCTCTGCCTCGTATCTGTCAGCTTCCTGTGTTCACGGCTGCAGCAGTGTTGAGGAAACCACGTGACCGCTGCCTGACGTGACTCCACCAATACGGACAAGCGGTACAAACAGTTGCACTTTTGAACATTGAACTTTTGAAGCCTAATACTTGGCGAAGGAGCCACCAATGAGACTTATTTAGTAATTGTTTTTATTTTTCTTCGCCCACAGTACTTGTCCCGCCTCCATTACCCCAAACTCTGTATAAGCACAGCACACGCGCATTTGCGTGCGCGCATTTGCACAAGTGCTTTTCTGAAATGTTTTTGTGTCTGCTGGCTTGCTGTCTAGCTGGATAGCGGGAGGCGGTGACGGCCTTATTTTACTCCTGAGACACAGTGATTCTTATTTTTGTCTAACCCAATTGGGAGATACATTTATTTATTCGTTGAAAACGGGTATGCCGTCGAATGCTGATTTTGAGAAAGGAGTCTCCACAAATTGCTATAAGAATATGAAAATGCCATCAGCGGTAACCCGCAAGTTGAGTGGTTCGGGTAACAAACACCAACGTGCGATTTCCTTATCAGCAGATATAAGGTTCTTCTGCCACCCCGAGATGAAGCGAACACCAACAAACTCTGGGCCGCCAAGTACAAATGGAAAGCCTCGAGTAATGGAATCTTCAGGGAGCAATCCGGTAATTGTAGCAACTTGCTCGGCGTCTACTGGTATACCACCAACAGTAAATGAAACATGCACGCAGGATCCGGCAGAAATATCCGATTTGATTCTAGAAATCGCATGCCAACACGGCAATATTCTGTCCACTCAACCCGAAACTTGTATCAGCGAGTCGCATCCCCAACACAAACCTGTATCTATTATTATGCTACCGAAGCCTCCCCCTGCCTGCTCGGTCGAATCACAACATGCCTTACGAGCAGCATATATTGAGTTAACCACAGCAGCATTGACGAAGAAGCAATGGATTTCATGAACACCACAGGCCTAAAAAGTCCTGAACCATCAGAAGTCCAATACATATGTTCTAACACTGGTGAACTCATTCAATTGCAAGAGGGTCCCAATCCTACTATACAAAGTATAGATCGACAAAAGATAGACAGGAGCACAGAAGTAGTCATGTCTGTGCATGAACTATCTAGATCCCCAAGCCTGTTTGACAAATCTGATGTCCGCTCGCCCAACAATCCATTATCCTTCATAGCACCAACTCTAAGAAGGCGAAGATTTAGTGATGCACCAGGCGAATGTCAGTTTCTCTTGCAGGATCGGCAATCTAACCGCTTCTCATTCCCAGAGGCCCCGGCACTAATTAACACGCTATGCGCTATGAATACAGCACTATTGGCAGTTGCCAACCTATATGAAGCAATAGATTTAAAAATTGGCAAACAAACCGAGTTACTATTTCAGGTGATGTCTGAGAACGCCCAAACCAAATCTATATGTGAACAGCAAAAGTTATTATTAACCTCTTTGACTTTGAGTATGAATGACAAATTCACTGTTGATAAAGAAGTCAACACAATCCCTGAACATGTGACGAGTAATAACAGCAATAGTGATGAAATTGTAATAAAAATGGACTCTTCACAGACTATGATGATACTAACCCTGTGACGTGTGACATGGGAGAATCTGGAGAAATAACGAATGTGTGTCATGCCTGTGCCACTGGCACACACATTGGCAACCATCATGGACTATTTGGAACTCATTTATCTTCATAATACTCTTTGATCAACCCCTATTGACACGTTGGTCCTTAATTTCCATTTGCACAACTTTGGTACTTTCTTATTTAATTCAGCTAACTACATGTACCATAATGCACCTTGCTACAGTTATCAACTCCTGGCTATTCCCATTCATCAGTATTGGAACCACAATCCCTAGAAGCCCTAGCGATCAGTGCTGCTTCCACCTTCTCAGGACCAGAGAGGGAGGAGGCAAATTACCTTCAGGTGGGCTGCTCCAGGTGCTGCCAATTAGCCTGCCTCAGTACAGCGCAGGGCTGTATTTAAGCAGCTGCCTGCAGGAGCTCAGTCTCTTGCATTAAGAGTTCTCCCAGCACCTTTTTGCCTTGAGCCACGAATTGTATACTGTTCCTGTTGCCGTATTATCCTCCTTCTGATCCTGTGCCCTTTGCCTGCTCCTGTGGACTCCCTGCCTTGCAGTCTGCTACACCCCTCTGCCTGCAGCCCTAGTCCTCTGGGCTCCCTGCCTTGCTGCCCTGCCCCTCTGGGCTCCCTGCCTTGCTGCCCTGCTCCTCCGGGCTCGCTCCTTGCTGCCCTGCTCCTCTGGGCTCTCTGTCTGCAGCCTACTACAGCTCTCTGTCCTGCTCCTCTGGTCTCCCTACCTCGCTGCCCTGCTCTTCTGGGCTCGCTCCTTTGCTGCCCTGCTCCTCTCGGCTCTCTGTCTGCAGCCTACTACAGCTCTCTGTCCTGCTCCTCTGGACTCCCTGCCTTACAGCCTACTACAGTCCTCTGCAGTCCTCAACAGTTTGCCTGCACCTTGTGCCATCCGTTACTCCAGCCCTGCTTCCTTGTTTGCAGCCCCCTGTTTCCTGGTTACTGCTCCCTTGCTCTCTTCCTTGTTTGCAACCCCTGTTCTTGATCCCTGTCCTTCTCTTCCTTGAGTCTTCTGCCCTCCCCTTAGGTTATCCATTTCAGTTATACTGTTTCTATACAGACACCCACACCTGTTGTTCCCAGCCATGAGCATACAGAGTGGGCTCCTGTAATAGCAACCTGTGCAGAAGGCTGGAGTTTCCAAAGGTCCGGGGAACACTCTTTCCCATATCTGCATACACCCCAAGAGGGAATCCAGTTTGTTTTGTACCTTAGTATTCCCTGCCCCTTTTTTGTTCACAGCTACTGTTACCTATTCTTCTTTCTTGTTGAGCTTCCTGCTGTGTGTGCTTATCTGTCACCTTCCATCAGCACAGCCACCCAAAACCTACCTGGGTGCCTGTGCCACTCTTGACAGAGTGCCATCCTTGACAATGTGAATATGTTGGAAACTGCAATAGTAGAAGTAGATCAACCCACTCCTGCAGCAGGTTCCAACACACAGCAACATCCTTTTAATATTTTTGCTAAGAAACATCCTACACAAACTAAATCAGGGAAGAAACCATCAAGAGAAGCAAGGAGAAAAATATCAGTAGAAAAGCCAACCTTTTACAGAGCTCACAGATCAAAAACGAGACGTTTTGTCAAGCTGCTGACGACTCCCCCAAAAACAAGATCATCTGATTCTGTAGCACCCTGTAAAAAGTTGCCCCAAAGTGTTGGTTTGCCAAACACAATGATCTCAAAGTCTTTGGATTATCAACCCTTAAATGATATTGTAGCTCTTGCAAGTCAGAATAAAGACCTAGGTGGTTCCATGAGTTTGCAGAGCCATGCCATAGCTCTAAACATGGAACACAACAAGACAAATGAGCTAGAAATGCTGAGTATCCAACAATTAAGAGATGAAAGTCATAGCTCAATTGGGCAATATATTGAGGAATTTCGAAACACTGCTGACAAAAATTCTAACACAACCTCACAAATACCTCAGACACTGTATGCATCACTCTTGAAGGGCCCCACATGTCTTCAGAGAGATAATAACCAAATGCAGATAGTCACTGAAACATCTAAAACGGCACAAGTACAAAGTGCGAATCAACGACTTGGCCAGTTTGTCCATAATGGGACCAAAACGGGTATTCCACTGAACCTTACCAACCATAAATATAAGAATCATCATAAATTGCTAATAAGATGTAGGGAACAGCCTTGTGCCCAATACGATCTAAATAGGGCCTGCATATTGAACATATGCTGATACGTACCACATCTGGCTGACTTAACCTCGACCGACATCGAATTGGTAGAGTTCATGAATGATAAGGACTTACCTGAAGCCAGATTGTTTATAAAATCTGGACTCATTGCCAATACCTTGTGGCAAGCAAGAGTGACTCTATACAACTTGGGCTTTATTCTCTCTGAGGAGATAGCATCATATGACTCAGACAAGTGTCAACATCCTTTGACAGTACTAAGAACTTACACTAATACATTAAATCACCAAGAACTTGCCTTCTCAGCGACTAGGAAGCCGGAACAATGGAATCAGCAGATACAATCAAAAACTATATAACAATCTATACATAGTGATTGTTTAAAGCTAATTTCCTGGAACACGAGAGGTAATAGACACTTTATAAACAGCAGGAATAATGAGTTACATGCCTCGGATATTGTCATGCTACAGGAGACTTGGCTGACCGTTGACCCAATATGGGATCCCTTCGACATTTACACAGTTCCTGCTATAAAGAACAAAAGAAGACGCCCTATGGCAGGCCTCTTAATGGCAATTAAAAAATCCCAAGGCTTCGAAATTGAGACCTACAAACATATCATCCCCTACATTCAGATGTTGAAATTAATGAAGAACAGGTTCTCCATGATAACTATAAATATATACTGGGGTCGTACCCAATTATCACCAAAAATCCTTTTTGAAAATATAAGCCTTGTATTGGACACAATTGCATTAGATATGAGCATCAATTATACCCTCATCATGGGTGACCTGAATTTGCATTTGATCCCAAAACTTCCAGCCCTCTAAACTCCTAACAAATTACGATGGTCCAAATTGATGGAATCCAGGAACTTTGTAATGCTGAATGCCACCATTGAAGGAGACATTCCACCAACCACCACTTGGAGTAGAGGTTCCCAAGAGGCAACGTTAGACTACATATATTGTAACTCCACATTTTTGAATGTAGCCCAGACATTATGTGTCAAATCAAATGTTCATAGCGACCACAAACAGTTACATCTTCGATGGTTCTGGCCCGAGAAACATCAAAACAACCCAGAAAACCCAAGATTAGCATACATGCGTATAAACAACACAGGTAATTGGACAAATCTAAAGCTGGTTCAATTTGATCAAATGCTTACAAGAGAATGTACAGACTATAAATTCTGTTACATCCAGTCAATGCAGGTATATGCCCAGACACGACCACACACTGGGCATAAACATCTCCATGCACTAGATATGGAAGTGAATCAGAAGAAAAGGGACTTGAGAGAATCCATAAAAATCCTGTGTGATACTCCAATAGAATCAAGATTGATACAAATTAAAATATTGAAAATGACCTATAAAAATGGATAAAAGGAAGAAGGTCACTTATGTATCAAAAAGAGGGGGAAGCCATGATGCAACAGAACATACAAAAATTGACAGGGGGCATCTGGGCCCTGCTTAATAACGCATTGGATAAAACCCAAGCAGGTGCTCAGATTAATCCAATATCAGAGAGAACATGGAATAGTTATTTTAAATTGATCTAGCAATCCCCCTTCCCCAACTGCCAAATTAATTTTGACCTGATCCAATTAAACCATAGGTTAATATTTGACATAGATGACATAATCCATTTCATACGCAAGCTCAGTAATTCAAGAGATGCAGGGACTGATGGACTACATAATCGAACAATGAAAGAGAATACTCAAGCCTGGGCCTCCATTTTATTTCAAATATTTAATCAAATTATGCGAACTATCAATATTCGCATCTCATGGAAAAAATCTTATATCCTCCCAATCTTGAAGAAAGGGAACAGGATGGATCCCAAGTAATAACGCATTAAGGGGGTGGATCCAACGAACGGTGTGCCTGCTCGGCAACTGTCAGGATTAATCAGGTGAGTACAAAGGCAGCGAATATGGCAAGGGAAATGTGCACACAATCGCACAGTGAATAACCTTGAATCAAACAACGTGCACACAAGAACCAAGACTCATGTATACTAAAACCCAGGAGTGCAGATAGAGTGAAACAATAATACAAATATATGAAAAGGGATGTGGGGTAAGCACTTAGAACCTCCTTATGACTAAAAGTAAAGTCGGCAAACTCCTTACCCACTATGCTATTACAGATACTGACAGCGCTAAACCCACGTAGAGGGCAAGCAAGGACAGGATCTGTGAGCTGACACTCTTGATGATATTGAAATAAAGAACTTAAAAACAGTACTCACGAGGACTGGAAATACCACTGGAATGTCAGTAAGCCCACGAACCCTGTTGATCAAACAGGGACCCAGAAGGCCATAACAGCAATGGGTGGAGGATAACTAAATACATAAGACTCAAGACAAGGGGCAAGTAAGAATTGTGATTATAGAATAGTGAGGAAAACAAAGGCATTCACACAGGAGCTAGCTACAACAGCACACCACACCTAATAATCAATGGAAATAAATGCAGAAGTGCAAGGAAAAACATGGAATGGATTCCAATAGAAAGTAAGGAGCAGGAGCAGGGAAAACGATATTACAAAAGGCAAACTTCTCCCACCCCTCCAAGGAATAAAGGCAGGAAGCTAAATCTATAAAAGGAAAGACTAAAGCATCAACTTTTTCAGTAGCAAGGACAACATCAAAGAAAAAGAAAACACAGGCAAATAGGGCTGCAACAAAGGGGAAAGCACTGAGAAAGGCTGCCTGCAGACAGAGGAAGACAGAAAGGGAAATCTAGAAAGCAGAAATCAATTAAGCACATAAATTAGAAATCCAGGGTAGAGGAACAAGAAACAGAATCTAGGAACTAGGCGCAAAGCTAAGAACCAGGAACAAGGAACCAGTCACAACAGGAACACTGCAACAATGACCAGCGCTGGACTGAAGCAAACTGAGGCTTTTAAAGCTGCTTAACGAGCACACCCCTCAGGTGTGCCGCTTGCTGCACCTGCAGCCACAGGTGTTGCCTATCCTCCACCCAACCTTGTCCTGCAAGGGAGGAGGTGAAGCAGTGAGCCAGGCATTCTGGGAAGCATAGTCATTAGATTAAAGAAGCATGCTGGCTGCCAAAAACCTGGAATGATCTGGAAGGGAAGTAACTTGGAAAATAAGGTTTTAGCGCTCCCAATTCATCACAGCACTGTAGCATTAGGTTTGGAGGAAATGTTCAGTAGGGAATAAACCCCAAAACATGCCCCCAAGTGGCGGGAACGGGAGCGAAGGGAGCGAGTCGTGACAGCAACGCTAATGCCTCCATATGTAGAAAGCGGAGAAAATCATTATTAATGAGGTTGGATTCCAAACTGGCGGACATGTCAGAAAGGGAAGCGGGCCCGTCGGCTCAAGGTAATTTGTTTGGGGACTCTTTCTTGAAAGATTTGTCGCCATAGGTTCACACTTTTACGGCGCTGGACAAGGCGCAGGCTAATATAAAAAAAGTTTTTGCCCCAAAGGTTTTTAACAAGGCTGGACGAGGTAGGGCCCGCTCCTCCGGCCGCTTTACCCAGGGCTCCTCCCGTCCCCGCCAGTTCGCGCCCCGTGGCGCATACAATCCCTCCTCTGCTCGAGGAGCACATGCCCAGTTCTACCCTCAAAAAAACTCGAGTTGGAGAGGAAGTGCCGGCAGAGGCGCCGGAAGATCAAGAGGGCCATCAGGTACTTTCTCAGGTGTTAAAAGTTTTTTCCCTCAAAAGTCTAGGTGGCAGGCTAACCAGGTTTCTTCCACAGTGGGAGTCCATAACTTCGGATCCTTGGGTGTTGTAGACTGTTCAAGGGTATCAGATAGAATTTTATGCCCCTCCTTGCCAGTTGTCCTTTCCCCTTCCTTTGGTGTTCGACAAAGTCAAATAATCCCTCATAGATGTGGAAGTAAGGGATCTCATCTCCAAAGAGGCGGTAGTCCCGGCCTCTTACCGGGCCTCTCAGTTTCTGAGTACCATTTTTCTAGTCCCGAAACCGGACCAGGGGTTTCGCCCAGTAATAAATCTGAAAGCCCTCAACTCTTTTGTGGTATATCACCACTTCAAGATGGAAGGAATTCATTTACTGAGAGACACCCTTCTCCCAGGAGACTGGATGGTCAAATTAGACCTCAAGGACGCTTACCTAGTGTTTCCCGTCTTTCCCCCTCATCAAGAGTTTCTTCAGATTCAGTGGGGGGTCGGAGGTGGCAGTTTGCATCCCTTCCGTTTGGTCTGTGTTCAGCCCCATGGTGTTTCACCAAGCTCATGCAGCCTGTGATGGCTCTCCTCAGGTCCAGGGGGATTCGGATCATAATTTATCTGGACGACATGCTTTTGCTGGCCCAGAATTATCAAACTCTGTGTTCCCATCTGAAGTTTTCTGTGACCCTCTTACAAGATCTAGGTTTTGTGATAAATGTCAAAAAATCCATATTGAAGCCTACGAAATGTATCCAATTTCTGGGCTTCAATATAGATTCAAAGCTTTGCATCCTTCTTCTCCCAGTCAGCAGACCAAAATAAAGAAGGAGATTTGTCTACTCCTCAGGCGAGGGAGGATCTCGCTCAGGCAATTAGCCAGGGTTGTGGGGATGCTGTCAGCATCCATTCAAGCTATTTTCCCTGCTCCCCTACATTACAGAGCGCTTCAGCGCCTAAAAGCCAAACATTTGCGCAAGTGTCTCTCATATTCCCAGATTGTGGACTTGCCTCCAGAGGCCAGATTTGAGCTCCTGTGGTGGCTCAGGAACATGGAGGCCTGGAATGGCAAGGCGATCTTTGGCCCATCTCCGGACGTCGTTCTGGAGTCAGATGCAAGCAGAGCGGGTTGGGGAGCCAGATTGGGTCAAATTTCCACAGGGGGGAAATGGTCAGAGTCAGAGAAAGAACTACATATCAATTGTCTAGAGTTGTTAGCGGGGTCCTTTGCTGTTCGGAGTCTCCTCAAAGATCAAGGGAATTGTTGTGTTCTCCTCCGCATGGACAACATTTCTGCGGTAAGATACATCAATCACCTGGGGGGTACCAGGTCCAAGGTCCTGGCGGATCTGGCAAGAGAGTTTTGGCATTTTTGCCTCAACAGGGATATTCTATTGAAAGCAGAATACCTCCCAGGAGTCAGCAACGAGATTGCAGATTGGAACTCCAGGCACCTGCAAGACAGGAGCGATTGGATGTTGAACAGGTCTCTTTTTGCCCGCATAGCGTCCCTCTGGGGTCCCCTGAAGATAGACATGTTTGCCTCGAGACTAAATAGTCAAGTTCCCAAGTTTTACAGTTGGAGACCGGATCCGTTAGCTCTAGCCACCAACGCTCTCCTACAGGACTGGTCGGGTCAGTTGGGATATGCCTTTCCTCCCTTTGCCATGATAGCTCGGGTTCTGGTCCAAGTTCGCAGACAAGCGGTGTCTCTAGTTCTGGTTACCCCCTTTTGGCCCTCTCAGGTTTGGTTCCCGGCCCTTCTGGAATTGGCAATAGATTTTCCCCGTCTTCTCCCGTTCGATCCCCAGTTGCCGGTGGATCCGGGAGGTCTCCCTCACGAGTTAGTCCTGCAGGGACACCTTGCCCTTATGGCTTGGAAGATTTCAGCTCTTCCTGGTGCTTCAGAGGACTTTCGCAGGACTCTATGTCGGTCATCAGGGACTCCTGGGCGCCCTCTACTAAATCCGGGTATTCCTCAGCATGGAACAGCTGGGTTAGCTGGTGTGTGGCTAGGCACCTCAATCCCGTTTCTGCCCCTCCTGTAGAAGTGGTTAATTTTCTAGTAGACTTGTTTAAAGAGGGGAAAGCCTACAGGACTGTTAATGGGTTTCGTTCAGCTATTTCAGCTGGTCACCTTTTGGTTAAAGGGGAGCCAGTGGGTAGGCACTTTTTGGTGCGAAGGGCCCTAAAATCTATTCGGATTAAGGTTCCACCAAAACCGAAGTATTCGGTTCTTTGCGATGTTAATATGGTACTGCAGCTCTTCAGGTCCTGGCCTCCTAATGACGATTTGTCCCTACAACAGTTATTTGTCAAGCTTGCTATGTTACTATGTCTGGTGTCTATTAAAAGGGTCTCTGATATCAGAGCTCTGGATGTGGATAATAAGATGTTCACCCCTCAAGGGGTTACTTTCTTTATCTCACGGAGGACTAAATGCATGAATTCATCTATATCCTATCCAGCTTTTCCGGAAGATGATAAATTATTTGCGGTCAACTGTTTGAAGTGTTTTGAGATAAAAACTGAAGCTTTTAGGCCTCCCAAATACTTCTCAGCTGCTGATTTCCTACAGGAAACCCCATAAGCCAGTGTCCCCTTCTACTTTAGCCAGATGGATCAAATGGATTATGCGGGAGGCGGGGGTTGACACAGCCTCTTTTGGTCCCCACTCAGTCCGAGGCGCTATGGCCTCTAAAGGAGCCTTTCTGGGGGGTAGTTTGGAACAGATTTTGAAAGCAGCTGACTGGTCAAGGGAATCAACTTTTAAGACGTTTTACCATAAATGTATTGCTCATGTAGCTGTGAATGTAATGCAAGTGCTTTGAACTTGCATAATATGAGCCTCCTGTCTTGCCATACAATACCTAATCCCCCACACTAGCGTGAGATGGGGGTTTAGATTCTATAAAAGACAAGGAGGCGAGTATTATACCACCCGCCCACCCTTACTGGTGTTTGATTGTTGTTTCAGCTTTCGGGTTGATGGCTGCGGCTCTAGCAGAAGCGGAAGGTTCAGCCCCAAGTGGCAGAAGGATTTTGTTCTGACGTTCTCATGGGAGTTTGTTCTTCGTCTTACATGGAGAAAATGTCCGATGGTCATGTGGAAAGACATCAACGACAGAAAGAGGAGGAGTTGATAGAGGAATGAACCTTTATGGGACTGGCTCACAGCCCATTGGTTACCTCTGGGGCATGACCTGCCCGCCATGTTGGAATGGGATGTTTCCCTTTGTATTGTTCTTATGTTGTGTTATTGGAAAAATTTCGTTTTTACAAAGTTTTTCATTCTTTGCTGCTGTGGTTCAGAGTAAAGATTGTAATGCATAATACTCGCCTCCTTGTCTTTTATAGAATCTAAACCCCCATCTCACGCTAGTGTGGGGGATTAGGTATTGTATGCTGTTCCTGTTGCCGTATTATCCTGCTTCTGATCCTGTGCCCTTTGCCTGCTCCTGTGGGCTCCCTGCCTTGCAGCCTGCTACACTCCTCTGCCTGCAGCCCTGGTCCTCTGGGCTCCCTGCCTCGCTGCCCTGATCCTCTGGGCTCCCTGCCTTGCAGCCTGCTACACTCCTCTGCCTGCAGCCCTGCTCCTCTGGGCTCCCTGCCTTGCTGCCCTGCTCCTCTGGGCTCTCTGTCTGCAGCCTACTACAGCTCTCTGTCCTGCTCCTCTGGGCTCCCTGCCTCGCTGCCCTGCTCCTCTGGGCTCGCTCCTTTGCTGCCCTGCTCCTCTGGGCTCTCTGTCTGCAGCCTACTACAGCTCTCTGTCCTGCTCCTCTGGACTCCCTGCCTTACAGCCTACTACAGTCCTCTGCAGTCCTCAACAGTTTGCCTGCACCTTGTGCCATCTGTTACTCCAACCCTGCTTCCTTGTTTGCAGCCCCCTGTTTCCTGGTTACTGCTCCCTTGCTCTCTTCCTTGTTTGCAACCCCTGTTCTTGATCCCTGTCCTTCTCTTCCTTGAGTCTTCTGTCCTCCTCTTAGGTTATCAATTTCAGTTATACTGTTTCTATACAGACACCCACAGCTGTTGTTCCCAGCCATGAGCATACAGAGTGGGCTCCTGTAATAGCAATTTGTGCAGAAGGCTGGAGTTTCCAGAGGTCCGTGGAACACTCTTTCCCATTTCTGCATACACCCCAAGAGGGAATCCAGTTTGTTTTGTACCTTTGTATTCCCTGCCCCTTTTTTGTTCACAGCTACAGTTACCTATTCTTCTTTCTTGTTGAGCTTCTTGCTGTGTGTGCTTATCTGTCACCTTCCATCAGCACAGCCACCCAAAACCTACCTGGGTGCCTGTGCCACTCTTGAAAGAGTGCCATCCTTGACAATGTGAATATGTTGGAAACTGCAATAGTAGAAGTAGATCAACCCACTCCTGCAGCAGGTTCCAACACACAGCAAAATCCTTTTAATATTTTTGCTAAGAAACATCCTACACAAACTAAATCAGGGAAGAAACCATCAAGAGAAGCAAGGAGAAAAGTATCAGTAGAAAAGCCAAACTTTTACAGAGCTCACAGATCAAAAACGAGACGTTTTGTCAAGCTGCTGACGACTCCCCCAAAAACAAGATCATCTGATTCTGTAGCACCCTGTAAAAAGTTGCCCCAAAGTGTTGGTTTTCCAAACACGATGATCTCAAAGTCTTTGGATTATCAACCCTTAAATGATATTGTAGCTCTTGCAAGTCAGAATAAAGACCTAGGTGGCTCCATGAGTTTGCAGATCAATGCCATAGCTCTAAACACGGAACACAACAAGACAAATGAGCTAGAAATGCTGAGTATCCAACAATTAAGAGATGAAACTCGTAGCTCAATTGGGCAATATATTGAGGAATTTCAAAACACTGCTGACAAAAATTGTAACACAATCTCAAAAATACCTCAGACACTGTATAAGTCACTCTTGAAGGGCCCCACATGTCTTCAGAGAGATAATAACCAAATGCAGATAGTCACTGAAACATCTAAAACGGCACAAGTACAAAGTGCGAATCAACGACTTGGCCAGTTTGTCCATAATGGGACCAAAACGGGTATTCCACTGAACCTTACCAACCATAAATATAAGAATCATCATAAATTGCTAATAAGATGTAGGGAACAGCCTTGTGCCCAATACAATCTAAATAGGGCCTGCATATTGATCATATGCTGATACGTACCACATCTGGCTGACTTAACCTCGACCGACATCGAATTGGTAGAGTTCATGAATGATAAGGACTTACCTGAAGCCAGATTGTTTATAAAATCTGGACTCATTGCCAATACCTTGTGGTAAGCAAGAGTGACTCTATACAACTTGGGCTTTATTCTCTCTGAGGAGATAGCATCATATGACTCAGACAAGTGTCAACATCCTTTGACAGTACTAAGAACTTACACTAATACATTAAATCACCAAGAACTTGCCTTCTCAGCGACTAGGAAGCCGGAACAATGGAATCAGCAGATACAATCAAAAACTATATAACAATCTATACATAGTGATTGTTTAAAGCTAATTTCCTGGAACACGAGAGGTAATAGACACTTTATAAACAACAGGAATAATGAGTTACAGGAGACTTGGCTGACCGTTGACCCAATATGGGATCCCTTCGACATTTACACAGTTCCTGCTATAAAGAACAAAAGAGGACGCCCTATGGCAGGCCTCTTAATGGCAATTAAAAAATCCCAAGGCTTCGAAATTGAGACCTACAAACATATCATCCCCTACATTCAGATGTTGAAATTAATGAAGAACGGGTTCTCCATGATAACTATAAATATATACTGGGGTCGTACCCAATTATCACCAAAAATCTTTTTTGAAAATAAGCCTTGTATTGGACACAATTGCATTAGATATGAGCATCAATTATACCCTCATCATGGGTGACCTGAATTTGCATTTGACCCCAAAACCTCCAGCCCTCTAAACTCCTAAGAAATTACGATGGTCCAAATTGATGGAATCCAGGAACTTTGTAATGCTGAATGCCACCATTGAAGGAGACATTCCGCCAACCACCACTTGGGGAAGAGGTTCCCAAGAGGCAACGTTAGACTACATATATTGTAGCTCCACATTTTTGAATGTAGCCCAGACATTATGTGTCAAATCAAATGTCCATAGCGACCACAAACAGTTACATCTTCGATGATTCTGGCCCGAGAAACATCAAAACAAACCAGAAAACCCAAGATTAGCATACATGCGTATAAACAACGCAGGTAATCGCATTAATTGGACAAATCTAAAGCTGGTTCAATTTGATCAAATGCTTACAAGAGAATGTACAGGCTATAAATTCTGTTACATCCAGTCAATGCAGGTATATGCCCAGACACGACCACACACTGGGCATAAACATCTCCATGCACTAGATATGGAAGTGAATCAGAAGAAAAGGGACTTGAGAGAATCCATAAAAATCCTGTGTGATACTCCAATAGAATCAAGATTGATACAAATTAAAATATTGAAAATTACCTATAAAAATGGATAAAAGGAAGAAGGTAACTTATGTATCAAAAAGAAGCCATGATGCAACAGAACATACAAAAATTGACAGGGGGCATCTGGGCCCTGCTTAATAACGCACTGGATAAAACCCAAGCAGGTGCTCAGATTAATCCAATACCAGAGAGAACATGGAATAGTTATTTTAAATTGATCTACCAATACCCCTTCCCCAACTGCCAAATTAATTTTGACCTGATCCAATTAAACCATAGGTTAATATTTGACATAGATGACATAATCCATTTCATACGCAAGCTCAGTAATTCAAGAGCTGCAGGGCCTGATGGACTACATAATCGAACAATGAAAGGGAATACTCAAGCCTGGGCCTCCATTTTATTTCAAATATTTAATCAAATTATGCGAACTAGCAATATTCGCATCTCGTGGAAAAAATCTTATATCCTCCCAATCTTGAAGAAAGGGAACAGGATGGATCCCAAGTAATATCGACCTATAGCCCTATTGGACTGCCCTGGGAAAATATCTGCCCGTCCCATACTCGCAGAATAATAAATGGTTATCAAATACACATTTGAGAGCTCCCTTCCAAATGGGATTTCTACCAGGTATCAGTACCAGCATCAATTTGATCACTGTACAAGACATTATTTCTCATGAGAAACAATGGAAGCAATCCTTGTTTGTTGCTTTTGTTGATTTCAAAACAGCATTTGATGCAATACCTCCCAAACTCTTATTTAAGAAATTACTAAATAATAAATGCCCATGGAATATATTGAAGTGGATAATAGAATTGCGTTCTGGCACCTCTATACAGATTCGTTTAAGCCAAGAGGGACTATTATCGGACCACATTCGTATAGACTGTGGTCTAAAGCAGGGCTGTCTACTAGCTTCAGCCCTATTTAATTATTTCATAGCAGACATTAATAACTGTTTTGCGGAGTTGAAAATTGATGCTCCAAGGATTAATGTGCAACCTATACACATACTTATGTATGCAGATGATATGGTATTATTATCGAGAAAACACCACAAGGTTTAAGATCACTCTTAATAGCGTTAAATAAATATACGGCCAGTCATTGTATCACCATCAATACTGATAAAACACAGATCATACAATTTGGGAACATAAAACAGAGAAGTATAAAATATAAGTGGTCCCTCCAGAAAAGATCTTTACAAGTGGTGTCAAGCTACATGTACCTAGGAGTCTCCATCAATAATCATCCTCGACATGTCCCCTATGAAGATATTATAGGGGCCAAAATAGGAACTGCCATTTTTCAATCATGTATAATTAGATCTAAATATTGTAAGTTCTCTATTATGCCATTAATAGCATATTATAAGCAGAAAATGATACCTTTTATCCTTTATGGGGCCGAAATTAAACCCTGGAAATCCTATTCATATTGGGCGAAAATCGAGGGTTAATATTGGAAGAAGGCACTAGTCCTACCCACCTCAGAATCTCTTATGTTAATTTGGCATGAATTAGGCCTAATATCTATGCACGCTATATACAAATGGAAGATCTGCTGTTTATATAGGAAATGTATCATGAATGAAAATGCCAATGGGCTATTGATTCTAATTGCTGAATATATAAAAACATCCAATGATGAATTTGCAAGACTATGGCGGCATAGAGCCCTGAACATTTTGTTTTATGCTGATATTTCTCTCGATCTTTTGATGAATAACCCAGAGAAAGCTAAGCAAAAACGATATGAGCTAGATTGGCGCATAACGTGTGAATGTTGCATGAAATATGCTAAATTCGAACAAAATCCATTTTATTTGAAAAAATATGGTGAAACAGCAGCCTATTTATTACAATCGCCCAATCCATACCATAAAGACTCTTGATAAAATGGAAGATGTTAAACCCTAAAGATGCACTGTGTAGATTTTGCAATTTAGAATCTGAAACATTACACCACCTAGTAGTTAGTTGTCAGGAGTTGCTGCCTCTAAGGTGTTTTTACTTCAAATGCTATTTTGACAAACATGTCAACTTAGATGATATCCTATTATGGGAAGCCTTTTACCATACTGAGAGGTGATCAATCACGTACGCCATCACAAACATTTTGCACAAACTTAATCTTAAAAAAAATGATGGCGGAAATTGGTAGACAAAGGTGATATCAAATCAATTTACTTCTAAGAATGTCAATATGTGATTGAACATGAGTAGGATTATGTTTGGACACTGATGTATGAAATCCATCTGTGAATGTCTTTAAATCTTGCTGGAAATATTTTATATCTTTTATGAATTGTGTTTGAATGTTAAATTATATTGTTTTGTTACATAAAGTGGTTTACGTTGAAAGGTTGACAAGTGTTAACCAAACAAATGTAAAAAAAAATAAATAAGATCCATCTAGTAACATTTTGCACTTTGCATTTTTGCACATAACCACCATTTTGGGGTGAAAGAGTTTTAACACTGGGATGGATCAATGTGTTAGGCAATTTTAAGCAGCATAGGGATATCAACTTTGTATTTTTAGTCTCAGGAAATTTAGAACTAATGTTGTTGGAATGCTATGATGAATTATTTAAGACATCAATTGTACCATTTGCACATTTGGCTTTTTGCACTTTAGCCCCAAGTGGGAGGTTATGTTTTAACATAATTGATGATTTGATAGGTCCTATAAAATCTTTGCACTTTAGCCCCAAGTGGGACGTTATATTTTAATATAACTGATGATTTGATAGGTCCTATAAAACCTTAGAATCATTCGTATTGGGATATAAAAGAGGAATTTTTAATGAGATTGATCTTATATTTGTATATTGGTAACTTTGAACCAAGGGCATCATTTCGGACTGCAATGTTATGACAACTGGAAATTGTACTGTATGGTTGAAATTGAGATTACTGCATCATAATGCAAAGATGAAGAATTTTAACCAGATTTGGATTTTTTGTAACTTAAGAATTGTACCTATCTGTATTGAAACATGTTTTGTAAAGGTTTTTTTAAAACTGAACAAATAAAAAAAAATGAAATAAAAAGGTCATCATTTAATAGGATTACAATCTGTAAAGGCTCGAAAAGAGTGGTATTCTAGTCACATGGCTGAGATTGAAATAGCTTGGGTCAGGCTGTACCGAAACTAGGAGGCATAGTGAAGTTGTAGTCCCTTTATTTCCCAGACAAAGTCAACAGCTCCAAGGCCAAGTTCAAAAGCTTAATTGTCTGTCACATCGCAGGAGTGATGATAGATGGTGGGTTAATTGGAGGGGAGACATGATCACGCAGAGCCTTCATGCACCTGGGAAGGTAGCCTGCATGCTCCTAGCGTGAGGAACATTCTAGAAGGGTACAAGGGTGCCAAAACAATCATAAAGGGTCATCTAATGAAGAGCCCTATAGTTTGAAGAACCAATCAATTGTCTTGTATTTAGTGACAAGGGTGATGACCAATTATTGGGTATGGGCTTATATGCCCACCTGACTTATGTATCCAATCACAAGCCTTTGGCTATATAGAATTTACACTTAGATGTTCACTGAGAGCCAGTCACGGGTACTCATAACTTTTTGTAGTTTGCCACGTGGTATGATGTCAGCAATGACAAGTTTTTGTTATAAAAGAACAGTTTTTTCTAAAATGCACTGAGATCGAGCTGTGTGGCATTGGATGATGCCCGTTGTACTTCCTGTTTTAGATAATTGATATTAAAACAGAAAGCATTTTGCCAAACTCCCTGAGTCATTTTGATTATTGATGTTTGAGTAATTTCTTCATCCCCATCCACCTCTGAGTATTCCTACCTCGTCTTAAAGGACTCTTAGGAGTAAGAGTTCACTTGGTAGCAGAGGCGATGGTTAAAGGCCCATCGATTAAGTAAGCTTTGGGGTCCCGGTAATATCAGACGTCCTCCACCATTTAGCTAAAAAGAACGTGAAGCTCCCTGTAGATAGAGGTTAGTTTAAAGACAAAAACTTGCAAGTGTAGGTAGGACGGGTCCCTTGTTTTCGCACAAAAACCCCTCCCGATTTCTACAGGAAGCTGAGTGGACAGAAGGCTGAAGCGAGGGTTGAGGAGGAGGCGATCCCGAGAGTCGGAAGTTGAAAAAACAAATGGTGAGTAGATTGAGAGTATGTGGCAAACTGAATGCATAGGGAAACTAACAGTGAGAAAACATAACAGAGGGTTGGTTGGGTATTTGGATAAGAAATAAGAAGTATTGAATAGAGGTATATAGACGAAGAGCGTACCATAGCTTAGCCCAGGAGCCTGCGTTCAGGAACTACAGAAGGAAATATCTTAAAATCTAAAAGTAGATACATAGGAGATGAACAGACAGGTCTGTTAAGGAAGATATTTTACACTCCCTATCAGGAGTAAAATTAGGGGCGATAAGAAAGCCGCAAGGAGCGTCGGCTTGGAAATATATGTGGGCCGACCAATGTATGTGTATTTATATGTTGTATATGTTATGTGTATGTGAGTCAAAGTAAAGGTGAAGTGTCAAAGAGCGACAAGAGAATAGAATTGTGTTTAAACGGAAATAGAGAAGTGTTTATTTTTGTCGATTAAAGAAGCATTAATTGAATAAGAGAATTGACGTGAAACAGAATATAGAGGTTTGGAGCTGCGACGATTGGTGCACACTCATGTTGTAGTGATTGCTTGTTTAAAGTGTTGTTTGTGTGAAGCACGATAAGTATCGACAGGCGAGTCAGCCTTGTCACCATGGAGGACATTACTCCGCTTATGCATATGTGCAAGCAGTTGCCGAAACACACACCCAAACTTAGACAGTATAGAGCAGAATGGGTTAAAGTCACAGCAAATAAACTGTACATGCCATGGCCACAAGGGGGATCACTGTCAAAAGCGGTTTTGCAACACATGACCACGTATTTGCATGCAGCATACACAGGAGAAAAGCTGGAAAAAAGGTTAGCTAGCTTAGAGCTATGGAAGATATATCAGGAGGAACAGGAAGACCCACCTCCTGAAGACTGGATGCTTAACCAGTGTAAAGAGGGGGGCGAGGAGCCTTCTGCTCCCCCCACTCTGCCTGAAATACAAGACGAGAGTGCAAAAGATGAAGGAGTGTATCCACTCAGAGAGCTTAAGGCAGCAGCAGCATATAGTAATCTAGCGTATGAACCACCTGCTTATAGCAGTGAAGAAGGTTCAGAGAAAGCTCCAGAAAAAGATGTGATCTCTACAGTCCCACTGGAAAAAAAGAGAAGTGAACGACCAGGCATGACCCTGGACATAGAAACAGAAATTAAGAGATGGAAAGGAGAAAAGGACAAAACTGACGAGATGGCACTCATACAAAATGAGTGGATGGGAGGTCAAATATTGCTCAAAATCAATGGAGCGAGCATTGGGGAGGTACAGCAAAAGGAAGATCAGGACGGACAAGATAAACAAGACAGGGAATGAGAGAAATGAGTAAAAGAGGAAGAGCTTAAATGGAAGGACAGAGAAAGACGAGCTGTATCAAGAAGAACAGCGGAGACAGGAAGAAAGGGCAGAAGAACAAAGAAAATATGATAATAGGCAGCGAGTGATCGAGGAACGGGATAGCATAAATAAAAAGAGAGACGAAGAAGAGGGAGAAAAAAGAAGAGAAAAGAGAATGCAAAGGCGAAATAATGATGAAATACGTAGGGTAAACGAGAGGAGCGAGATGAAGAGACAGGAGGAAGAAAAGATAAGGGACGAGGCAAAGAATCAAAGAGCATTTGATAAGGAAGTAGAACGAAAGAGGAGACAGAGAGCATGTGCCATTGATCGCATTGGGAAAGAGTTGAGGAACCTGAATCCAGTCGTAGCATGGGAGGACATGGAGGAGTTCTTTCCATCGCAAGAGCCGATGCCAGGGCCTTCTAGGGTTAATCTAGAGGAGGAGTTTGAAGCAGAAACTATAGGAGACAGAATCGGGAAAGCATATCACGAAATGAAGACAAAAGGCGAATTGAAAAATAAAGGGAAGATGACCAATTTGAGATTTCCCAATCACGAGGAAAGGAGGGAGCTACGTTTAGTTCAGAGCACTGAGCTCTGTCTTTGGACAGGCTGACATTAAATAGGGATGAGAAAGAGGACAGTTGGATGAGTTGGGGACAGGAAATGTCAGACGAAGAAAGGGAAACCTTCTGTGGGTAAGAAGGAACCAGTGCATGTGCGTTTGGGGAGTGTTTATTAACAGATAAAGAGGTTATATGGTCGGACTTAGACCTACCTAAACCAAGGACGCCTGACTCAGTGACGCGGCTAGGTCAACCTAAAGGGCGATCCCAGAGTGTGCAGGGTGAATCCCTTCCATACGTAAATAGATCAAGGTCATTGCCAGGAAGAAAGCCATCAAGTACCATCATCCCTACTATGGATAGGCAAACGATGGACGCCGATTGCGATGTTGGGATTTCGCAGTTTCCTTTACTGGAGAAAGGAGGAGCCAGACCACAATATATTCCATGGCATCAGATGGATAAGGACAATTTAAGATGTAAGTTTCCCCATTTAACGTCGGGTGCCGGAAAATGGATTTATGAATCAGAAAAAATGGCAGGAGTTAATACATTAGCCATGGGGGAAATTAAAGGTCTCCTTGCAGCCATAGCCATCCTTGGGGAAAGAGCTGACGACATCTGGTCAAGAGCAGATTATGCAGGAGTCACTGCACAGAACACAGCGCATGATGGCGCGCCGTTTAATAATTGTAGAGCGGCAGTCAGGAAAGCGCTTACAGTACAGTATACTGATACATCGGATATGGGAGCTAAAATGGCACGAAAGATGCAGGAAGGGGAGGATCCCCTTGCATACATTCAACATTTTCAAGAGCAGTGGTCTTTGGAAATGCGGGAGCTGTGGGGGAAATCTATACCGGTATTTGATCATATTTTATGTCAAGGATTGACAGAGCAAGTACAGAGACAGCTTGTAAAGTCTGGAGGGGGGTATCTGTACTCCTCCTCTTTATATGGCAGAGGAGAGGCACAGAGCACCCCAGCCAAGATTCTCTATTTGGTAAACGTGGATGAGCAATCAAGGCTTAAGCTCTCAAGAGGTGATGCAGGCTGGTTCTTAAGTACAGTGTAGTCCCCAAGCACCCACAAAGGAATTTTTCACACACTATGTTAGTGATAACACAGTTCTTTATATAAATAAGGTTTCAATTATATACACAACCACAATAACTCACTTTGTGCTCTGACATCTAAAATGGGAAAGATATACAGTCTCAATGTGGTACCACAATTACTTCTTAGATTCCATTAAAATGCATCAACTGTAGATGAATCAATTAATAAGGTGAATCAACAAAAGACATAGGACGAAAACAAGTTGGTTAGACAATTGGCAGAATACTGGGCCCCTACCATTAGGCACAGTTCTCTGTGAGGATCCCCCCACCCTTCTCTCTTTTCTTAAAATCTCAGAACCTTTTAAGGTATTGGGTAGGTGTCTTGCCAAACCTGGCAATCAAAGCAGATTTCCAACCCCTCCTGCCCGGCAATCTATCACCCAATCTCCATCACTCCCTTCCTGGGCAAGCTCCTGGAGAAACTGGCCATCTCCCAGCTTAATCTCCACACTGAATCTGTTGGTTGTCTTCATGACCATCAGTCTGGCTTCAGAGCTGCCAGAAGCACGGAAACTGCTCTCCTGAACACCCGTGAAGACCTGCTCTCCAACCTTGACTCTAACACCCCTTGCGTCCTCACCCTGCTTGATCTCTCTTCTGCCTTTGACACTGTCAACCATGCCATCCTGCTCAACCGCCTCCGTGATAACCTGGGTATCACTGGTGAGGCTCTAGCGTGGCTGACTTCTTTCCTTCTGACTGACCCTCCTAAATCCAACTTGGGTCCTTCCTCTCTGCTATCTTTTTCTCTTCCTGTGGTGTCCCCCAGGGGTCTAACCTCTCTCCCTGGCAGTTCAACCAATACCTGGCACTCCTTGCCCACCGCATCGCCGCTCTCTGCCCCAACTTTCAGTGCTATGCGGATGACACCCAGTTCATTTCCAGGCTACCCTCGGCCTCCCCTCTCCTTCCCTCATCTCTGACTGTCTGTCTGCTATCCATGAGAGGTGTACCGCCAATGACCTCTGCCTTAATGCCAGTAATACTGAGATTCTCCTCATCGTCACACCCGCTCCCTCCTTTCCTGTAGCTCTCTGGCCGGCCTCCCTTGGCCCGCTCCCACCTGCAAGGCTAAAAACCTTGGCGTAATCTTCAACTCCACACTCTCCTTCTCTCCTCACATTTCTGACGTCTCTAAGAAGTCACACTACCAGCTTCACCTCCTCAGAGGTATTCTTCCTTTCCTCTCCTTCCCCCAGAAGCTCACTGTCTCCAGAGCTCTGGTTCTCTCTAGGCTGGACTATTGAAACAGCCTCTTTCTAAATCTGCCTGCTTCTACTCTCCGCCCTCTGCAACTTATCCAGAACAGGACTGCAAGACTTGTCCTTGGCCTCAAGCCCAGGGATCGTATTTCTCCAGGACTGAAATCTCTGCACTGGCTCCCAGTGACTGCGAGGATTACGTTCAAAACCCACTGCATCGTCCACAAGGCCTTCTCAGGCCTGGGGCCACAATACCTTCAACTCTCTCTTCCTAAATATCTTCCTTCTCGAGCTCTTCGCTCAACCGCCTCCAACTCCCTCAGGGTCAGTCGCTTCTCCAGCAACGAGTTGGTGGTAGATCTCTTTCTTCGGCTGGTGCCTCCCTCTGGAACAGCCTCCCTGCCTCCCTTAAACTTGAGGAGAACCATCTCCGGTTCTGGAAGCACCTCAAAACCTTTCTCTTTGCTTCTGCTTTTTCTCCTCCTCTCCTCTGCGGACCTCCTGGCTGTAACCGGAACTGCACTGGCTACCTGGACACCCTCTGATCTCGGACCCAGGTCCCTCTCCCGGTAGCGTCACACACCTGCACTGCCCATCTGGCAACCCCCCACTTGGGGACTGTTTCTGTATCCCTACAGTCCCCCTACCAGCCCTCGACACCTGATGTCTGCACTTACACATACACTTGCCACATGATGGCCATTACTTACGTATTGTTATTATCTGCTCCCATGTACTGCACTGTCCCTGCCCCCTTCCCACGCACTTGCGTGATCTGAATGACACCTGGCCTAGTAGGATCTTTGTCTGTCTTCCCTTTGTTCCCCTCCCTTGCCTCGTCGCGCCTTGAAACACTTGTGTATAGGCGCGTTATAAATGCCATATCATATCATCACATCATACCCAGTGAGGCCCAAAAAAGATCTCACCTGGGTTTGAGTAGTGGGAGTCTGCCAGTCATGTACATCCTGTACCTTACTAGGGAGAGGTTGGATTTGACCCCCTCCTACCTCATGACCAAGATACGTGACCTTCCCCTGAGCTATCTGGCACTTGGTGGCCGTGATAGTGAGGTTAGCCCTTTTTAAGGCCTGCAGAACCTTATCCAGATGAGTCAAATGTTCTTCCCAGGTGGAACTGTAGCCAGCAATGTCGTCTAAGTAGGCCACGCATAAGGCCTCCAGCCCACTCAGCTTATGATTGACTAATCTCTGGAAGGTGGCAAGTGTGTTTTTCAACCCAAAAGGCATGACTCTCAGCTGGTAGAGTCCATCGGGTGTTGAGAACGCAGTCTTTTCCGTGGCATGGACTGTCAGAGCTAATTGCCAATAGCCTAAGGTAAGGTCAAAGGTGCACACAAATTTGGCAGCACCTATCGTGCCCACAAGCTCATCAGCCCTGGGCAATGGGTGTGCGTCAGTTTTGGTGACAGCATTGACTCCTCTGTAGTCCACACAGAACCTCCAATCCTTGGTACCTGCCTGGGAACTTGCCTTGGGGACAAGGACCACTGGACTGGACCAGGGACTGGTTGAGGGCTCAATAACACCCAGATCCAACAACTTGGCGACCTCAGCCTGGATGTGGTTCTTAACTGTATCTGACATCCCATAGCATCTGCTTTCGACAGGTACACTGTAACCAGTGTCAATTTTATGCCTGCACCATGAGGTGAGGCCTGGTGTCAGTGAGAACAGAGGGGCATACTGTTGGAGAAAAGCCCTGCAGGCCCTCTGCTGCTCTGGTGTCAGATCTGGAGAGAGATGCACTCCCTCCACTGAGCCATCCTGTTGGTTGCTATGCAGCAAATCAGGAAGGGGCTCACTCTCATCCTCTTCTTGCTCTGAAGCCCACAAGAGACATGATACTTCTGCTCGCTATGGAAAGGCTTGAGCCTGTTGACGTGGAATACCGGAAGGGGCTACCCCAGGGACTCCCATGTCAACCAGATAATTGACTTCACCCATCTTGGAGATTATCCGAAAGGGTCCAGTCCACTTATCTGCCATCGCTCGAGGCTTGGTAGGCTCCATCACAAGGATCTCCTGTTCTGGAGTCCAATCCACTTGTGATGCTTTAAGGTCATGCCAGTACTTGTTCAATTCCTGGCTTGCCTTAAGGTTTGCTGTCGCCTGGCCCTTCATCTGTGTCATCCTCTGTCTGAGGTCTAACACATGCATGGCAGGACCTGGAGGGGCAGCTTCCAAACCTTCTCAGATCAAGGCAATGGGCCCCCTCACGGATTTCCAAAGAGTAACTCAAAGGGGCTGAAACCAACACTCTCTTGAGATACCTCTCTGTAAGCAAGCGGCAGGCATGGTAGGAGGAGATCCCATTTCCTCCTTAGGGCCTCTTCCAAAGCACCCAGAATGCCCTTGAGAGTTTTGTTAAATCTCTCAACCAGACCATTGGTCTGAGGATGGTAGGAGGTGGAGAACTTGTAGGTTACCCCACACTCTTTCCACATCGCTTTCATGTAACTCGACAAGAAGTTGGATCCTCTGTCAGAGACAACCTCTTTAGGGAATCCAATTCGGGTAAAAATGCCCAGAAGAGCCCTGGCAACCTCCTTGGCAGTAACAGTCTGAAGGGGTATAGCCTGAGGGTACCTGGTGGCATGATCTACCAAGACCAGGATGAACCGATGTCCACTTGAAGTGGGAGGGTCAAGGGGACCGACAATGTCGATACCAACCCTCTCAAATGGTGTGCCAACTACTTGCAATGGCTGCAGTGGGGCAATGACACTGCCTCCAGTCTTGCCAGACAACTGACAAGTGGGGCAGGTCCTGCGGTGGGACTCCACTTCTGCTCCCATCCGGGGCCAGTAGAAATGGGCAGAGAGCCTCTGCTTAGTCCTCTTGGTCCCAAGATGACCAGCTAAGGGCACCTCATGCGCCAACTGCAGTAGGAAGGGCCTGTAAACCTGGGGTACCACCAACCTCTTGAGGGCACCAGGTTCAGGCTTAGTGGGCTCACTACAAAGGAGCTCACCCTCCCAATAGATCCTGAAGGTCCTAGGCACTTCTCCTTGTGCCTATGCCTGGACCTGTTTTCTCAGACCCTCGAGAGAGTGGCACTCTCTCTGTCCCTTCAGACGTATCCCCTAGAGCCCCCCCTTCAGCCAGCAGGTCAGGGTGATCCTTTGGGTTGAGCACCTCTCCCGCAGGAGGGTCTTCTGGCTCTTCTCGCTCAGCAGTTGAGTTGGATTTATCAGTGGACCCAGCCCGTCCGAAGCATGAATCCCAGTGGGTGCTGCAGGAGCAGCAGGAAGAGAAGGAGCCCTCTTCGCAGAGGTGGCCATCTTGCTCTTCCTTCTTTGTGCCTTGGGTCGCCCCTTTGGCTTGGGTACCTGACTGGCAGTCGGACCCTGTGTTGCCTGTGACCTAGTGACTGCGGCAGCAGTCAAGGGGATACCATCCGAGATCAACCCCAATTCCACTAGATCATTGCCTAACAAAATGTTAGCAGGTACATTGTCCTGAACCAGGACAGGAAGCTTTGCTGTCTTGTCTCCAATCATGATTGTGACTAAGGCTACAGGTGATAATTTGGGAGTCCCACCAGCTAACCTGGTAGTGCAAAGAGGAGCACCTACATATTTCTTTGGACTGAGCAGGGTCCTGTCCACCACTCTCATGCTTGCCCCAGTGTCTCTCAAGCCAGTAGAAGGCTGGCCATTCAGGGAATTCTATGCAGGAGCACCAAATATGATTCCTGCAGATGAGGGAAGGACAGTGGCCTCCACCTCAGGCATGAAGTAAGGGTAGGTCAGGCTGACAGTCTGGACTCCAAGTGCCTTACCTTTACACTTGGGGTCACCCTTCTAGTGGTCCAGAGCCCCACAGTCCCAACAAGTGTCAGGAATGCGGGGTATAGTACTGGAGCCACTGGGACCCTGCTTTGCAGCAGACGGACCACTACTCTTACTCCCACCCACATAGGACTTATCCCCACTAGATGTTTGGGTCTTAGGAGAGGAAGGTTTTGGTTTACCCAACTGAGAATGCTTTTGGGACTCCTCTGATTTCTGAGGGGCCCCCTTTTCTTTGTCCTTGTCCTTCCCACTGGGCTCCTAACGGGACTCCCGGTGGGAGACCCACTTGCCAGACAGCCTGGCTAGCTTAAAGGGGTCCAAAATGTTCTGGTCAGCAACATACTGATGCAGCTCTGGTGAACAGGCTTCAGAAAAATGCTCAAAAAACAACAGGTGGGAAAATTCAAAAAATGTTTTCACCTTGTAACCATCAATCCACCCCATCATGTTCATGTGCGCAGCACTCACCCAGTCAACCCAAGACACATTCTCTCTTTTCTTAAAATCCCTGAACCTTTTAAGGTATTGGATAGGTGTCTTGCCAAACTTACCAATCAAAGTAGATTTCATACACTCATACTGACCCCTTTCTTCCCCACTCAGTTTCAGAATACAGTCATAACCAGTCTGAGGCACTCTACTTAACAAACACTTATCCCAATCTCTTTTATCAACATCATGATTCCACAAGCCATTTCAAACGATTTAATCCATTGGAAGATATCAGAACCCTCCACACACACACCAACCAAATATATCAGCTCAGCCCTAGACTTATCTTCAAAGTCTAACCCCTGGCTTCACAAGCACTCTGGAGAGTCTCAAAGCTCATCCTAGTCAATTTACCATTTGAAATAGATTTCATTGCTTGTAATGTAGTTATCTAGTACACAACTAAACTTCAAATTCACAAAGTGTGGATATTTTGTAAGTGGCAAGGTTACACACTGATTCTTAAAACCATTAGCATCCCACCGCTGCCACCAGTGTATAGACTGGAGGGAGTATCTGTACTCCTGCTCTCTATATGGCAGAGGAGAGGCCCAGAGCACCCCAGCCAAGATTCTCTATTTGGTAAATGTGGATGAGCAATCAAGGCTTAAGCTCTCAGGAGGTGATGCAGCCTGGTTCCTAAGTACAGTGTAGTCCCCAAGCACCCACAAAGGAGTGTCCACACACTATGTCAGTGATAACACAGTTCTTTATATAAATACTGTTTCAATTATGTACACAATCACAATAACACACTTTGTGCTCTGACAATTGTAAAATGGTAAAGATATACAGTTTCAATGTGGTACAACAATTACTTCTTAGATATCATTAAAATGCATCAACTGTAGACAGGTTTAAATGGCATACAAATCAATTAATAAGGTAAATCAACAATAGACATAGGAAGAAAACAAGTTGGTTAGACAATTGGCAGAATACTGGGCCCCTACCACTAGGCACATATCTGTGTGAGGATCCCCCCAACTGGGCAACCTGTAAATAAGATAATAAACAAGCCCAGTCCATATATTGTCTATTTGAGTTTTATTTCCTTGCAGGGGTGTTGCTAGGTCTGGAAAATATTTGGGGTTAAGGTAATGTCGGGACTGGAGGTACTCGGGGATAGCTAGAATTTTGGTTGTAGCACCTGAGCTTCTATCCGGGTCTACAACCAAAAGACCTGGGGCTATAGCCTTCTCAGCCCCAGTAGCAATGCCTCTGTTTCCTTCTATAAAAGTTCTACCGCCCCAATGTACCTGGTTTAGTAGAGTTCGACGTTGGGTTGTCGATGGATCGTTCTTGAGTGACTCCCTTTAAGACAGGAGCCACGGATTGTCGAGATCCCACGAAGAAAAGGGTGAACAAAGGCGGCAATGCAGCAGTTCGGTCCTGGCGGTGCTCATTGATGATCGGTCGTGGACGTCCTGCGAAGATGAGGTGTGTGGTGTACCTCGACGACGATAGTTTGTTGCCGCAAAAAGTAATGAAGAACTTTGGCCCAGCAAGGGCGTCTGGAATAAAATAACAAACAAACGAGTGTCAAAGTCCAAAATGCTTCCTTTCAGAGGACACTGGGTCTGAGGCGGCTCAAAATGAGAGCAAAAAAACCCAACAGATTTCACCAAAGTTACATATGACTCTGTGCAGTCCTTCTATGTAGCTGAGATGGTGCTTTGAGTGATATGAGCTATGGCAGTTCATATATGCCGGATTATGAGAGAAGGCCAATGAACATCACTGATAAATACACTCCTGTGGATCACTTTTTGGAACCCACAAGGTATTCTATGCTATCGGCCCTGCGTGACAATCTATCCTCGGTTATAACACCTGGCAAGGCTTGTAGGGTAGGTGTTGAGAGTTTCAAATTGTCTGTGAACTGTATGTTTCAAATATAAGAAATAGCAAAATAAAACAACACAACTCATTCGATCAGGGAGGGCAACATCTATACAAAATAACAATACTTGTTCCCTACACTGAACCCCATAGTGCAGTGCATGGATGGATGCAAGTGCTTTTCAGACAGTAACGGGCAGGTTAATTCTTCAGGTTGGGTTTCAAGAGTGTTCAACCAGGATAGGCCAGGATAACAGTTTAACAGAAAGGCAGAAATGACAGACAAGACAATTTCTGACCGGACCTTAAATGAAATAACTTGTTTACAAGTTGACAAGTGGCCCCTTAGCCTACGGGCATGCCTTCCAGCGAATTTCCCCAAATAGACAAAATGTTTCCTGTTTAGGTTGTTTGCAGTGAAAGTCACAGGAGGAAATAATGGATCCAAGACTTCATGACACTGAAATTGTTGTGTAAAATAAACCCTGAACCCCAACTTTGATTAGGCTATTTTAGAAATCCTTGTAATTCAGTGGCCACAGGGCTGCCGGATCCTTTCCCCAGGAGACACTGCCCCTGCTCAAATCTCAATATTCTAGTGTAGGGTTTTAGATTGCATAGTGATAAATACATCGACATACTGGAAAATTCTATGATTTCAGTGAAGCAGTTCAAAGTGAAGGCGTTACATTCAATTAGCTCATTGCTGTGATGTCACGTGTCTGGGAGAGCAGGTCACGTGTCGGAGGGGCTGGAGCCGGAAAATAAAGGAATCACCGGAACTGGCAGTTTGGCGCCAGTCCGGGTTTATGCAGCTGTTATAATGTGGCTTAAGGGATATTTGTCCTGGCAGTGATCTTAATAAACCCAGAGGAGGTGACACGACAAGAACACTTCAACAAAGAGAAATGTGGTGGATTGAGGAACTTGACTGCCTTAGCCCTAGGGGAATGAATGTGGATTTTGACCTAATGTGCTACGTATGAAATGTTTTGATAAGTACTTCTGATGATTACCCTGGCAAATATGGGGATTGGGGCTTGAACCTGAGGCCCCGGTATGAAGACTTAGTGGTACCCAGCTCTAAGTAACCATGAAAAAGAATGTGAACATCTATGCTAACATGATGGCAGAATGGTAGAGATTGTGAATGTTTATGGTTTACATGACGGCAGGATGGTGGAAAATATGTCATTCTTTGAGATTGCTTCTGAACATTAAAGTATCTACCATTGGTTCCACGACACATGTATCGCAGTTGGGCAGACATGGGGACCGGAGCAGACTAGTTCTGCGTGCTCCCCTTACAGCAGGACTCTTCTATCCCCAAGTATAGTGCTGATAACGTTTCATTAATTTTTTTATCAGTAAAATGTCACCTGTATATTGGCTCACTGGTCCATTTGATGGATCGGGTGTCTTTGACAACTCCAGCTCGAGTCTCTTGAATTAATACGCAGCGCGAGGCCTCCTATCCGCAGTCATTATACGAACTGAGCTATGCTCCGGTTGTTTTACAGGATCATGCTTGACCAGGTGAACTACGGGCGCCGAAGCGCAGGGGCGGCATCCAATGCCTATCCCCTTTGCGCTTACACTAAAACTATTGAAAATTTCTGGACGATCAAGTAATACAGTGAGGCGACATGCGCAAAAGAGTAGCGCCTGATAGGTTGTATCGGCACTACTCGGCACGTAGAAACAGACATTAAGCCCCAGGACACGGATGTACTGTAGCACGCATGCGTGGGAGATCAGTAGTCGGCACTGAGTGCTTACACTGCTTTCACCACGCATGCTCAATGAGATCGGTCTGAGATCGAACCGCAGTACATGGTTGTACTGTTATGCGCATGCGAGGAAGAACAGCAGTCGGCACTAGGTGCCGACTCGGCTCTCCTTACGCATGCTCCATGAGTCTCCACGGGGGTATAAAATAGATTCCTCGAGTACCGGAGAAGTGAGATGCACTCCCTCGCCGGACTCAAGGAATTACAACGGATACACCGGACTAAGGGGTAAGGATGGACTCAAAGGTTGAGTAAATTGACCTGTTTGAGTAAGAAAGGTTGAATTTGGGATGCTTGACTCCTAGAACAGTTGGTTTTTACCAACTCAGTTAGGCTAATTTTATGGCTAGTGGTTATTTTGTAGTTTTAAGGTTTTTTCAACGGTCTTAGGGACCAGTATGTTAGGGAGGCTTTGCATACATTTATAACTCTTGGCTATTTTTCACTTAATATTGTAGAAATTTACTGAATGGAGGAGGTTACAAACAATTCCATTGTTGTTTGTTTTTTTCTTAGAACAAACTTTTTTCTTTGAAGTGGACCCGCCTTGGGAGGGCATTGGCGTTACCCCTTCGGGTTATCCTGGGATCGTCTGCAGTGGCAGTGCAGCACCCACAGTTGAGTTGGTTACTAAGTTTAGGAGCATAGACCCCGCCTCAGAGTTTACGAGGTTGGTTTTGGAATTGTTTTGTATACGTTTCTTAAGCTCAATCAAATTGATCTTTTTTCATACAAATGCTATGTGGATTTTGCCCAAATGGAGGGATTTTTCATTTTACCTTTCACCATAGGTTTTACAATTGAGAATGAACATATGTCCTGGAACCATTGGTATCTGCTGCCCTGAAGATGGACTGATTTACAGTCCGAAACGCGTCGGCTAAGAAACTCTATTTAATGGGTACCTTTTGGGATTGATAAACTGCAAATTGCTGGATTTGGGCGTTGATGGACATTTGGAAAAAGAGCCGGGGAGTGTCTGGTCCACACAATATTGCTCCTTTGTAGGGAGAATTTGATACCGAACTTGATGCTCATAAGACTCTCAGAAAGAAGTGTCTTGGAGTATGTGCCAGCGTTCTTCGTCTTTTCTTCATTAATTATGTGAATGAGGAATTTACTTGACATTATTTTGTCTAAATGGATTGTATTTATGCGTATACATTGAGAAATACTAATGACATATGTTTTCCCTTTTTGAAATCGAAAAAAGACTAGTAAAAGTTTGTTTTTCCTTTTTAAACAAATGGACTGTGGAATTCGTTTTTGATTTAATCATTGACCAATTTGAGATTACACTTTGTGTGTTATTTTGTTTTAAATTGTGAATTAGACTGTTTACTTTAATTAAATAACGATTGAATTTGATTTGGGGGGGTGTTCCTCCCATTGGAGTGCACTGTGGACAGACAGGTAGCAATACATGTCTTTTTTTCTTTTAGTGATCTTAATGATGTCAGGTGGAGTGTTGGCTCATGAGGATACTGCCAAGCCAATGTGATGTGTGTTTATCTTTGTAAAGGTTCTAACTGAATTCAGTTGATGGCCTCTTGAGGGAGATCAGGCTGCATGTGGGCAGCTGGGGGTCCTTACTGATTTAAGCTTGATAAATGAATACCTATTTATCTTCTCGTGTGCTCCTGGTGTATGCCACACAACAGCAGCATACAGAGAGTTTGTGTCTTCCTTTGCACTGCACTGCACTGCGACATCCAGGCCCAAGTAGGCCTGTGTTCTACCGGAGGCTCCCGCACCACCAGAGCCTCCCAACATCCACCACAATTGTGGTTCTACCTTTGACATCCGAAGTCGTGTGCTTTGTTAGCAGACAGATAAGCTCACAGCTGTGGTGAGAGCATGCAGTTAATGTAAGATATAATTTGAGCTTTGAAGTAGGCAGTGCCAGTTGGCAGGAGGAGTAATATTGATAAATGCATTAACTAAAGATTCCACATTTCACTTTCTTGCTAACACAGCCAATGGAAACATTCAGCAGACGTTTTACTTTTATCTGCTGTTCACGTTCTCCTTTCTTTCATTACAATGGTTCCATGTGTTTATGCCCCCGTTTTTATCATCCCCAAATGTTTTAGAATTCTCATAATTCGTAAATTCAGTGCAGCAGTACCCCTGCAGGCCTAATGTCAACCGCCGCCAACCTCACCCGATCATGATAAACACTATCCCCTCTCCCAAACTTACTATCTGTACCTTATTTTTAAGTTATATACTGCAGGTGAATTTCTGGGGGATAAATATTCTGCACAGAAAAAAGCGTGTCGAATATTCTGCAATTAAGTCACTGGATAGCAGTACAACGCACCAGTCAAAATTGTTCTAGGTCTATTATGCCTGACATGTTTGTGCTTTTAAGACAGGCCTCTGTACATTACATGTCACTCAAATTCTTGTTTTTACTCGGCAGGGTAAGTTAAAGTGGCAGTCAGTGGCACGGGAAAGTTGCTGCCAAAAATGACTTCCATCAAGCAGACATGACATGTGGGGTCAGTATCACTACTACCCTGGTGTCCTGTGCCAAATACTGGGTTCTCTTCTTGATTATAACGTTAACTTTCAAGTTCAGATTATAGAGCTCAATTAGTGTGAGCTCTTTTCAGTTATCTTTACTAAAGAACAAGAATAACGCTGTGTTGATGGGACTTCCAGCTTCTTGCCTTCAACCCATAACATGGGCTATTTTCTGAAGCTCATCCATCACTGTCGAGTGGAAGTTTGACCACGTTTCACCAACTTTTATTTACCCTCACTGAGTACCCCTTCACGTGTGCACGTTTTTCAAGATCTGTGGTATTTTACCCATAAGGCAGTGGTGCTGGGTGAACCCACCCAACCACTTGCTATGCTTCAGAAATCTGCGGGCCTGTGTAACACACAAAGCTCTACCTTTAAATAGCCCCGAATTGCCACACACAGTTTTCTATGTCAAGACCGGAGGCTCGGATTATGCTTTCTTCCTTTACTGAAATCTTGAGCAGCATACAACATTTTTTTAACAGCACCAAACATGAAAGAGAACAACCAAAAAAATACATTTCCCAAAATAAATTCGTTCTCTTTATGTCCATGAACTTCAAGGTCACATGACTCCATCCACCAATACCATCTGACAGTCTCTTATCCTCTAATGTCCTACTGTGACCTTCCTCTTTCTTTGCTGCTCCGGCAACCAGATAAGTGCCTTTCTCATTTTGCATGTGTTCGGAGTTTTGAATAGGGTGAATGTCATTACTTTAATATAAGCGTTAAAGGAACAAACGGATAGGAGTTAACGGAGCGCGCACGCACAGTGTTTCGACAGAGTTTGGCAGAGCATATCCACGCTGATAAGGATTAAAGGGTCGCAACAGGGCCTCGTAGCTCCGGCGGCGCAACCCTGTTAGCAAGACGGAAGGGGCACTATGACACGCGACAACACAGAAGCGCAACAGAACCTCAGAGGTTCCGCTGCACTGTGGTCACAGAACGTAGTGGTTGAGAAGCGAGACGCGGATCGGTGTGATTAACAGACATGGTTGTATAAAGACATTATGCGGCAACGGCGTTAAGGCTTATTAAGAAAAGCTGACATTTTTGACCCCAGAAGAGCCTGATTGGGGAGAATCTGCTCTGTGCAGATACAGAAGCAGCAGCTAAGAGAACTATAAGTTCTAGGCACCACATAACGGGCACAGACCCAGGAAAACCTGCTATTTAGTAACCCAGACCCACTTAGCTGCATTAATAGACAGGAGCAGGCCCAGGACTCCTGCAGATAACCCACCAATAGAAAAATGCATAGCTCCAGTGAAGTCGAGAAACCCCTCATCAGCAGACAGTGGTCAACAGCCAATAAGGCTAGAGCAGTATAATGCATACTGGGGCAGGTGTGGGGGCGGGAGCCTGGTGGAGGATCTGATTTCATTCTCTCAGGGAATGGAAGCCCTGAGAGGAGTGGCCCCAGAGAGGTTTTGCAAGGGGCATGGGGGGAGAGAGAAGGCCTGAAAGGTCTGCAGCAACCTAACCCCCCCGAGCTCGCCACACAGGCTTAAAGGTGGCAAAAAGAGAGTGAGGTCACTACCTATACGGAAGATGAGTCTTATTCAGAGGACACTGAGATCAAAGAGGAATGGGACAGTTTGTCCAATTGTAGCTCACAGGAGGCAGACACATCCTCTTAAAGCCCCCCTGTAAGGTGTAAGGCTGCGAAGAAAAGGAAAAGGAGCTATGATGAGTGGATGGGGGAAGTATTTGACCCCGACTCGCTCATTCACCCCAGGTCAGCGGAATGGGAGCTGTCCACCAAGATTGGCAATTTTATAAAGAACAGAATAAGTGCTCCCTATCTAAGGAAGTCAGAAGCAAGCTAAGGGCGGAACGGCCCAGGCCCTTGGTCCCAGATAACATGGCTGAGACACCTGAAATAAACGAAAAATGATGTCCTTGATGGGGCGTTATGGCAGAGACATTAGGAAAGGAATTGATACATCATGGAAGTCCTGCCAGGACAAGCTCCTGGATATCTTGGGTCCATTGACCAAGATCTGGCAGATCGCAGAAGAGGCCAAGCAACCCGAGCAGAGGGTGGATCCGGAGGTATTGGCAGGATGGGCTCAGAGGGCTATATGCCTGCTTGGCAATGGCAACAACATGGTTACAAACGAGAGAAGTAGGTCCATCCTGGTAAAGATCGACCCAAAGATGGGGGAGATGGCCACTGTGGAGTCGACCTCCAACAGTAAAGGGAAGCTGTTTGGAGACACCTTTATTAAGGAGATGGCAACATTTCTCAGTACGTATGCAGCGATAGAAAAGGCGCAGGCCTCGCTCAAGAGGGTATTCGGCAGCAAGGTTTTCGGCAGGGCTGGCAGAGATAGGGGGCGCTCTGACAGCCGTTTCTCATCCTTCAAGCCCTATGTCAGTAACAGAAGCGAATGGAGAAATAAAGAGGAATGCCGGCCTAAACCCTTCTTTCAATCAAGAGGAAGGAGTAGGGGCAGAGGCTGGAGAGGAAAGAGCAGAGGCCAACAGCCTAACACAGGTAAGCCAAAATACAGAAACACACGCAAACGAGGGAGCAGAAAGGACCCCACTAGTAGAGGGGAGAACAGCCCAGTATTTAGAGCAATGGTCAGAATTGTCAGGAGACACATGGGTCGGAGAGACGGTCTGAGGTTTCAAGCTAGATTTCTGGCGGGAGCCGATCTAGACAGGGGAACCGAGACCCATAAGGTTATCATGGCAGGACGAAGATCTGTTAGACAGAGAGATTGCACAGCTAGAGAAGAAAAGGCGATCGAAAAGGTGATAGATCCCGGGAAGGTTTTGTGAGCAATATGTTCCTGGTCAAGGGCAAGAAAAAGCACAGACCCGTGATCAATCTGAGGAACCTGAACAAGTTTTTGGTGTACAGGCATTTCAAGATGGAGGGCATCCATCTACTCAGGGATGTGTTACAGAGAGAAGACTGGTTGGTTAGGATAGATCTCAAGGACTCATATCTAATGATTTCAGTAGCTCAGGAGGACCGGAGATACTTGCGGTTCTGGTGGAGAAAGCAGAGGCGGCAGTTCAGATGCCTACCATTCGGTCTTGCTTCGGCCCCTTGGGCCTTCACGAAACTGATGCCATTGGTGGTAGCTGACCTCAGGGAGCAGGGCATCAGGTTAATAATTTACTTAGATGACTGCTTCCTGATGGGGCAGGACAAGCAGAGGTTAATAGAGCAATCGGAACAGACAACCCGCTTATTACAGGAGCTAGGATTCCTGATAAACTGGGGGAAGTCAGTGTTGGTTCCGGTACAGACGATCGAATTCCTGGGTTTTGTCGTGGACACAAAAGCAGCCACACTCAGCCTGCCAATGGACAAGGTGGATGTGATCAAGAAGGAGATCAGCTCGACAATTGGGAAAGAAAAAATGTAGCTCAGGGAATTAGCCAGACTGGTGGGGAGACTGGCATCTTCCATCAAAGCGATCTTTCTGGGCCCATTGCATTACAGGGCACTTCAGCGCCTCAAGATCCAACACCCGAATAAGGGGTTATTTTACGAGCAGAAGGTGCCGATCTCCATGGAGGCGAGAATGGAGCTGTGGTGGTGGTTCGACCACATGGAGGCTTGGAATGGGAGAGCAATATTTGGCTCTGCTCTGGACCTGGTCATAGAATCGGATGCCAGCCGCTGGAGCTGGGGAGCTCGGTGTGGTGAACTAACAACGGGAAGAAGATGGTCGGGAGAGGAAATAGAGATCCACATCAATTGCTTGGAACTTCTGGCGGGTTCCTTTGCAGTGAGGTGTTGGACCCAGGACAGGGTGAAGTGTTGTGTACTGTTGAAGATGGACAACATCTCGGTGGTACGTTACATAAACAGGTTAAGAGGGACGAGGTCCAGACTGTTAGCGGAGATGGCGAAAGATTTCTGGCACATGTGCCTAAGGAACAAGGTCAGCGTCACAGGGGAATATCTCCCAGGACTGCAGAATGTAGTTGCGGACTGGAACTCAAGACACCTGAGGGATGCCAGCGACTGGCAATTGGACAGGTCGGTCTTCGAGACCTTAATGGTATTGAGGGGCCCGTGCAATACAGATCTCTTTGCATCCAGGCTGAACAGGCAGTTGGAGAGGTTTTTCAGTTGGAGACCGGATCCAGCAGCAGCGGCGACGGTTGCATTTTTGCAGACATGGGGTCCGGAGAGGGAGTACGCGTTTCCTCCTTTCGCTATGATCCCGAGAATGATAGCTCAGGCCAGGAGGCAACAAGCAACGTTAATATTGGTAACACCAGACTGGAGGAGCCAGGTGTGGTTTCCGGATCTTCTGGAGATGTCTTTTGAAGACCAGCTAGTGTTACCACAGTTCAGGGAACTGATTCTGAATCCAGTGGGAGAGTGTCACCCACTGTACCAATCAGGAGAGTTGAGATTGATCGCGTGGACGATTTCGGGAACGCCTGGCAGAAGCCAGGTCTATCGGCAGAAGCTGCAAGGTTTATCGAAGAAGCATGGGCACCAGGCACCAGGAAGGGATACAGACTGGCGTGGTCAAGGTGGAATAGCTGGTGTGTGGCATGGCAGATACATACCAATTGGGCAGATGTCACTAAGATTGTGAACTTTTTGGAAGCGCCAGCGGCACAGGGCATGGCGTATAAAACAGTGAATACCTGTAGATCAGCCATTTCAGCAGGGAACCCTAAGATATAAGATGTAGCAGTAGGAGAACATCCTCTGGTATGTAGACTCCTCAGAGGGGTGAGGATGTTGAAACCCCCTTTACCTAGATACACCCAGATGTGGAATGTGAATTTAGTATTGAACATGTTCATGAGCTGGCCGGATAATGATAGACTAACTAGGAAAGCATTATCGGCAAAACTCACGACTCTGCTATGTCTTATATCATGTCAGACATCAGGGCTCTGGACATAAACAGGAAGTCGTTTAATCCAGAAGAGGTAACCTTTTGGGTAAGCAGGAGAACGAAGACAGGCTCAGATTTCATGTCATATGCAGCTTTCCCGGACCAACCTAAATTATGTCCGGTCAGGTGTTTAAAAAAATATGAGGAGGTGACAAGGTCTCTTAGACCAGCTGATGTTTCACAGTTGTTTATAGCTTTGAGGAAACCATTTGAGGGAGTTGCGGGGCCAACCTTAGGTGGGTTAGATCGTGCATGACCCAGGCAGGCACTGATACTGAAGTGTACGGGCGCATTCCATTAGAGGGGCCATAGCATCTAAGGCATTTAATTCAGGGGTTAGATTGGAGGCTATTCTGAAGGCGGCTGACTGGTCGAGGGAGTCAACGTTTAAACAATTTTATTTCAGACCCATTGGGGGGATGTCTACATTGGTGGTAGGTAAGCTTTGAACAAGCATAGTCCGAGCCTCCGGTCTTGACATAGAATACTGATTTTCCATACTAGTGTTATAGAAAGTCAAGATTCTATTAAAGACACGGAGGCGAAGGATTATCCCACCCATGTAATCGTTTATGAAATGTAATTCTGTGGAAGGTTGGGTGGAATGGAGGAATATTGACATGACATTTATTGTAGTTGCTTACTGAAAATGATATTGAAATATGTCAACGATTACCCACCCTAATTCAGTATAACTCAGACAGTTTTGTTTGGATTGCATTGCAGGTACTGAAGGAAAAAATGCAGGATCTTGAGGAACGGAAGCTGGTGGTTTTGGCGCTTGGTTTAAAGTTAAGCAAGTCGCAGACAAAGAAAGAGGAAGGACACAGTAGGACATTAGAGGATAAGGGGCTGTGTCAGATGGTATTGGTGGATGTAGTCATTTGACCTTGAAGTTCATGGACATAAAGAGAACAAACTACACCCGTGGAATTAATTGTGGGAAATGTAGTTTTTTGGTTGCGTTGTTCTCTTTCATGTTTGGTGCTGTTAAACATTTTTTGTATGCTGCTTGAGATTTCAGTAAAGGAAGAAAGCATAATCCTTCGCCTCCATGTCTTTAATAGAATCTTGACTTTGTATAACACTAGTATGGAAAAATCAGTAAATCAGTATTTTCCAGCCAAACTGCGGTTGCTCCATGCACGTCCATCTTTGAAAACACGTTTGCGTTAAGTTATACGGGAGTGTTTTTCTATTCGTTTTTTGTTTCTTCCTTTGAGAATGCCACTACCTGTTTTGGCAGTTGTTTTAAATGACGAATGTTTGTAATATTGCCATATCGCAGTCCTTATGATGTATATCGATGCTAAAGTTTTGTACAGTGTCCAAATACCCGGTAACTGTTGTGCTTTACACGCATTTACAATCATATGATTGAACGCACTGGAGTCACCAGGAATTTGTAATTACTGCACAGTATTGAACCACACAGATTTGCTTTCCATACCTTCTGCCATAATAAAGGATATAGCTATTGATACATTTGCAGGGTATCAGGTAATAATGTTCCCATACATAATGTTGTTGGGAAAAGCCATTGGCAACTTTATATATGGTGACATGGGGTATGGGGACGGGTTGCGGGGATGACCCCTGATCCCATTAAAAAAAAACATGGGTTGTGGGGGTGTCCCCGCATGTTCAATGTTATAATGTCCCCTGCAAAATACTGCGACTTTTTTGTCAGGGGACATTTTTGCAGGGACATTATTACATGGAACCATTTGCAGCAGAACATTGTCCATTTTAACTATCATCAATCAGCACCAGAGACACTGACATGGGAAATCATGCCCTCACACCTGAAATGTAACATAGGCATCATATAAGAAAATGCATCTACTACATTTTACATATGTTTGCAGCCCAGCATCAACTCCTTGGGCATTGAAAATGTACTACTAACCCACAGTTTGACTCCAGAGGGCTCATCAGATATGGCTCCAGGAAATTTGGGTGAGTCAAGGCAATGTGGCCAATGGTTCATTCTAGTCTTGACAAACATGATAGGGGAAGAATCGTTGAGAAGTGCCCTAGAGGAACATTGCATTTGAGGGAAGCCAGAGTGGGTAGCCGAAGGTGCAGAAGACCAGCAGTGAACTGAAACAAGAACAAGGAATAGATTCACATTCAGGCAGCACCATGAGTTCACTCTGTACCATGTCTCTGTCCTTCAGCGCTCTTTAATCTGCATGTTTCTCCTAGTTCCCAATCTCTCCCTCTTCTTCAACGGTGCCAGGAGCGGGTGGATGTGTGCGCCATCAGCTGCATCAGTAAGTGTGCGCATGAAAATCTTGCAATCCATTCTGACAAGGTGTTGGCTGTTAGCACAGAGCTTCTGGGATTTCCAATTCTATCTGTATAGCGTGCACTGTTCTCATCGAGCAATTGGTACCACTCAATGGAACGTTGTTAACGCAGCTGCATGCACACTGCAGTATCACCATTTCCACAATTCCTGTTCAGCACTCATCAAACACACTCAGGCTAGGCAGATCTACAAGTGTGAGCATACAGAATGTCATTGGCAAACAAGGCTAAACACTCTTTCACATGGAGACTTCTACTTTGGAGCACCTTATACTTGGACCCATATATGTGGGCAATAAAACAACGGATGGGTTACCCCTTCCTCGCTGGCAGAGGGGAAGCAACAAACAATATTTAAACAGAGGTCATGCTGGCGGAATGTAACTATGTGCAATCAATAGGACATAACCGACAGCAAATGAATAAGAAGGACCCCCAGATCCACACCACAGATCAACCCTAAATGAGACCGATAATCATTATAAAAAACTGTATTTATTTAAATGTTATCAATATTAAAATACATATTAAACCATCTCAACAGAGTTGCCAGACATACAAAGAAGCCTAGCACAGGTGGACGCTTGGCTGGCAACAAACAGATCAAAGCTTAACCCCACCAATACAGAACTCATGATCTGCAGCAAGGCTTCTTCAAGCACCACCTCAATCCCATGGCCCAATAAGGTGGGCCCCTGCTCAGTACCATCATTCTCAGTAAAGAACATCTGAGCCACAGTGAACAATGGCCTCACACTTGAAACACAGGTGTGATCCATTGTCAGAAGTTTCTTTGACCAAATTCACACTCTATAGGGCATAAATTAGTTTGCCAAAATTGATTACCAGAGTTTACTAATTAGTACTTTCTTGATTAGCAAATAAACCCATTTTATTAGAAATGCTGTGCTACTATTTGTAATGCCACTAGCAAACCTACACAATTGCATTGCAAATTGCTGTGCGACACTGCTTATTTTATGCCTTGCTCTACAATGTATCATGCCTTATCTGTCTTTTACCCACAGGACCATGCTTGCGATATCACAAGTTCTATCAACACTGGATTATGCAAACAGGCTCTATGTCAGCTTCCCGGAATACAGAATGAAAAACTTCAGGGAATCCAAAAAGCAGCAGCCAGATTACTCCTTAGAGTGAAAAGGTTTGACCACATTACCCCAGTTATCTTCGGAGGGACGTATCTCTAAGTCTTGGCGGTGTCCCATCCACGTGCCTATTTATAAGCAGGGACGTAGAGGTTGTCCTGAGAACTGCAGACTACTAGCAATGCTAGATACCACCAGATAAATCTATGCAACATTATTATTGGACTGGCTAACCAAATGGGTTGACTACATCAGATTACTCAGTAAGTTCCAAATGGGCTTCAGGGCTCGGTCAAGAACTACACATGGGCCTCATTCCGAGTATGGAGGTAGCCATGCCGCTTTTAGCGGCATGGCTATCCCCATACCGGGTACCGGGTCCGGGTTCTTTCAATGGGGAAATACCGGGCCATTCCGACCTTGGAGGGCCCGATATTTCCCCATTCAAGGAACCCGGACCCGGTACATCCCCATTCCCATTGAGCCCCTATAGGGCTCAATGGGAATGGGGCGGATGCTAACAACAGGCCCGTAAATGACAGGCCCGTTGTTAGCATCCTGGTCTGCTCGCGGGACCCGCTAAGGACGCCTGGTTTTACCAGGCGTCCTTAGCCGATCCCGCGAGCAGACCTCGTAATGAGGCAGTAGGGGGTTAGAGGGGCCAGCAGCTCCACCGGCGCCGTTAACCCCCTACCGCCTTCCGTGTAATGAGGCTCATTGTCTTTGGCTGTTTGATACCCTCACTAAAGCGGCAAGGGTTAAGGAGAATCCTGGCCTTTATGTGGCAATGATAGACTTTAGAGCGGCCTTCGATATGGTGAATGTGAACAAACTATGGGCCAAAATGAGTTCCCTTGATTGCCCGCGAGATCTATTGGTAGCCATAATGGGTCTATACGAGGACACTTCGGTCCAAATCAGGATAGATAGTAGGGGAACAGTCTCTGCACTGGTTAAAACTAATAGAGGGGTAAAGCAGGGTTGTGCGCTTGCACCCCTGCGTTTCAACATATATATTGCCGAAATACCGGAAGTGCTTGAATCCATAAATAAATGCCCACCAAAGATTATGGGGACTAAGGTCTCATGCATCTTATATGCAGATGACATAGTCTTATTTGACCGCACCTTTGCAGGCCTCAAGAGATCTCTTGAAGAGCTGCAAAGATTTGCTAAGGAGCATGACCTTATCATGAATTACGAAAAGACTAAGGTCATGCACTTCTCACACAGACCAGTATCTTTCCCCAACTTGGTTATTGACGGAGATTTCATTGAGCATGTCACTTTATTATAAATATTTGGGTTTGGAATTCACTACTAGGACAGACTATAGAGAACTGATTAACATTAGGAAACGGAACACAATATCTAAAATATGCATGATGTACAGGTGTGTGAGAGCAGCCTCTGGCTATAGCTATGGAGACATTCCACTCTTTAGAAGCAATGCTTTTGTACTTCCATTCTATATGACTTAGAATCACTTGGCATGAAAGATCTCACTTGGTTAAGTTAGATGTGCTAGAAGGCAAATTCTGGTGAAAAATGCTATGTCTTGGCCCTAGTGTCCCTGTAGAAACCCTCCGTCTCGAGCTAGGCCTCATTTCACTGTCAACCATGGCATTAAGAAGAAGGATGGTAATGTTTTTTAAGTCTCATAGAACACATAGATGCCCTCTTCTGCACCTGGTGGGTCAACACGCCTCAATTGACCTCTCTGGCACTTTAGAATATAGAAACATTGGGGTGGAAACCTGTTTGGGAGGATACTCTACATGAATTAATCAAGAAATTTACCAGGAAGCTCGAACACCAGGACTGGTGTGCAAACTACTCCCATCTTGCTACCCTGACGAGCTATTGTTTACATATCGGTCAGATAGACTATAAATATAAATCTCCTCAAGGGTATATAAAGCTATACCCCTCTCCTGAATTGGAAAGGTTTGTGCTGTTGCTGCGAATGGGCAAACTTCTGGTAATGGCATCCTTTGGTCCCGAGTTGGGTGTTCCTAAAGAGAGAAGAGGAAAACAGAAATGAGAAGGCTGGAAGGATTTGAATTAATCATAACCAAGGGCACTGCTCTGGGCAACCCTCCAGACCATCGTTTTTCAGCCTGCCAAGCTATTACAGAAGGGGAAAACCATATGCAAATCAGGCTTGGTCCTACACCAAAAAGGGCAGTCCAGCCCGATCTGCTAGTTCACATCCCTTCTGCACAAGACCACAAGCATCCCCAGCCATGTTTCAGCCTTGTTGGGCGTCATCAGTGAGCTTGGATCTCTAGGCCCGGCACACTCGGGACCCACGTCTGGGCCTTCCCGTCCCACTGTGGGTGACTTTAGCAAAACAGAAATGTGACGGCTGGAAGGTTTTGAATTAATCATAACCACGGGCAGAGCTGTGGGCAACCCTCCAGACCATTGTTTTTCAGCCTGAAAAGCCATTACAGAAGGGGGAAAACCATATGCAAATCAGGCTTGGTCCTAAAGAGAGAACATTCTGCAGCTCATGTGGGCTCCCAGGAACACTCAAGACTGCACAACATATACTGACGAGGTGCCATGCATATGGGCCACGCTATATGAAACTGTTGGGACTCTATGTACACGGTTACAACAGCATCAAGAGTGAGGCCTTTTGGCATACTGCCTCAATACAGGAAACAAATCTGTACATATTGCATTGTATAACATCTGGATGGCAATATGCAGACTGGGAAAGGTGGGAAAAGTGAGCTAAATTCCGAGAGGACTTTTGGGTCTCAATGTGAGTTACTAGAAGACATGCACTGACACTCTTACTTGAGGATAAGAACTGAAATTGACAGACGGTGGCCTGATTGTTCTGCTCTTATTGCACTTGCACATTATCACTTGTTTTCTTCTCATTCTTCTCTTTCTTTTTCTTCTCTTCTTTTCTTCTCTCCTTTCCCTTATGTTCTCCTCTTTCTTCTTCGCTTACTTTTCTTTTCATCTTTCCCTTTTCTTTATTCATTTTTCCATCTACCATTTATCACAGGGGATTAATTAATTAATTAATCAACTAAATAAAATTAAGATAATTGAGTATTTAAATGAATGTATATGTATTGTCTTTAAATGAAAATGTTATATGTATTTTTGTTTTGTATTATGATAAAGCTCTTTTGAGCTATAAACATAATAAAACATTATTATTATTACCCCAGTGCTACACACTCTCCGTTTGCTCCAGGTCAAGAAAAGAATATACTTCAAACCCCTATCCATCAATCACCACGCTGACCATGGAAAAGACCACCTTCCTTCACAAGGAAGGTCCAGCACAGCACGCCAATCAGGGCTCTTGGCCTTTTAACGCTGCTGTTGTACTAGTTGCTAGCTTCAGCAAGAAAACACAGGGATTATCCTTTTTCTCTGTACTGGCCACCAAACTCAGCAACTCACTACACAAGCAACTTTGCATGGAAGAGGATACTGGACTTTCAGGAAACTGCTCAAGGCGTGGCTTTTCAAGTAACTGCAATACCCACCTATTCAAAGCCGAGCAAGAAGTCAGTCTACTAAACATCCCATCTACAGAACACAACTTGCATACCTTTCTCTGAAGGTTTATCCCTATCCACAGTCATCAAACCAGAATAACTGTTGGAACCGAAGGAGGACCTCACCTTGCGCCTGGAACAATTTTCCTGGGACCTCACTTCCTTTTCCCCATGCTGCCAGCCTCAGTAACACTCACTCATAAAATCCTACCTGTTTTACACCACACACTCTGCCCAACAGAAAACCCACAAGGCCTAGCTTACAAATCACAGATTCCTCCCCTCCCCAGCTGCTAGCCACACCCACACTGGATCCACCATAGCATTTCCAATCCTGGGGCCTGTAGGAAGAAACAGCCTGATTCTTCCTTTTTGCTAATGTTATTATTTCACCTCCAGCTTCAGCTATGCACAATCAGACCTAATATGGCATTTACTCCTGGATTCAAAATGGACAGGCTCTAGACACAATAAAAACAACAACATAATGTTCAGTTAGGCCCTTTATATAGGTAATAATGTGCTTGTATCAGGTAATCTGTTACTTCACTTCTTGTACATAGGCACTAACACAAGAGAACAGCAAATATAAAGCACACATGCAAATCAACTTTTACTTTGGAATGATATTCACAGCACATATGATTTGTTAGAACCCTAAGCGATCCTCCCCATTATTCATTTGTTATTACAGCGACACAAAACATTTCGGATTTCAGCTTTCTGTCACCCTCCTTTCATCACTTATGATTGGATGGTTTGCCATTCAAGATTACAATAGTTTGATTGACATGCTGAACCCCTTCTTTCTGTTCTACTCTACCCTTGTCTAGACTTTGTTGTATGATCTTTAACTATTGGTCTAACTCCCGGGCTTTGTCATCCAATGTGTGCACTAAACTTGCATTTACTGTTGACACACTTGTCCCAACAAAAGCCCCGATTATCGTAACTACAATTGCTGATATCAGAAACCTGCCATTCTACGTTACCTTTTTCTCTTAGCGCTTGATGTACTTATAAACATCTTCTACAACTGAGCTAGTTTCTCTTTTACCGCTCTTTGAGCTCCTTCTCTACATATCTGAATTCACTGTTTCACTTGAAGGGATTTAACTTCCGTAAAATTAAAACGTTTTCCCAAAATGATATCAGGATCCATACTAGTATAAATATTTTGATGCAATAAACATTTGTGGCCTAAAATGAACCCGGCGCATCTTCCATAACAATATCTGATGTCATCCCCGGTTCGAGTATAACTTGTTCATATGCTGGTGTGGCCTACGGTCAGGTGACTAGGCATATTATAACTGTGATGCTGGAAATGCATTGCAGGGACAGGGCCTCCATGTCCTTGTCCTATACTCCTTTAAGCATGTGTGTTCTGTGTTATTTACTGAACAGGAGTAATACTCCGGTGTTACCGGCAAGTCAGGCGCCGGTAACTGTTTATGGGTCTGGCGGCTACCTGCTGGTTCTCACCTCGACGTCCTGGCGCTTCGGCTTCAGATTCCTTCGGCGGTCCCCGTTCCCGGTCGGCAGCCTTTCGATGACTGACTTCCAGGGAGACTTGGTGAAGGTTAGTTGGTGCACGATGTTCCCTCGGAGCTCTGGAAGAGGTCTCCCAGTCAGGTCCTCTTTTGGATCAGTCCTCGAAGTAAAGTAGCAGCAATTCATCTTCTTCCGGCTCGGCTTCGAGAGTAAGCATCAAGTTTCGACTTCAGCTTCTGAACAATTCCAGTAAGTTAGAGGTCCCCAAGTATACTGTTCTGCCTCTCATTCACACTGCTCACCCAGGCCCAGGCAGCCAATCATTCAGAAGGGCATTCAGCAGGCAGGCAGCCAATCAGGCTCACAGTGCATTCAGGCCATTCTTCTCCATCCAGACACTCACAACACGGAATGTGGATTTGGGCAAGCACCCAGCCATTCAGCACTCCACACTGCATTCATACCAGTTTTGGGGCAGGGCTGTCTCAGTTATTGTGTCAAACACCAGAAACTAGACACCCATAACATGAAATGCATATTCATCACACACTCCATTCACCCAGGTCCCACCCTACAGGTATACCCACAACATACAGTCATTGGGACGGATCCAGCCAGTCTGGTCTGGACCTCCCCAAAATACCATACATGGAACTTCCACCCAATAGTCAGTCAGGGGAAGGGACAGAGTGAGGACTTCACAGGATTTTGGGAAAACAAGGTAACAAACAATAGAAAGCAAGAGGCCACAGGGGACATCTTGTCTTCTATCAGGAATCATCTGATTCCAATGGCAGTGCCTGGGCATCCCAAAATAGAGGATACTCAGAGCACCTGTCAAATTCAGCATGGAGCTGCCAACAGCCCATACCCTGCTCTGTGGGCCACACACAGGTGCGCAAAAACATAGACTAGGGGTACAGGGTTGTACACCCACCCATGGGTGCCATAAGGGTATCGCAAGGGTCTGTTCACCACGACCAAAAAGAGGAAGAGCTGTACTGTCAGGAGTCCCACATGGACTCCTGTGCAGAAAATAACACAGAACACACATGATAAAAGGAGTACTGGACAAGGACATGGAGGCCCTGTCCCTCCAATGCATTTCCAGCATCACAATCGTTAAGTCTCTTTTATCAAAAAGTATATTGCCTTCGAGGGCCTGATGCATTCAACAAACAAACACAAAGTTCTGTACCACTTATACTTTGGGTGATGGCTTGACCCCTGGGTCCCCCTCTTCCGGGCACAGTCCCTTCACCAGTCGTATTCAATAAAACAACTAAACAGTTCCTTTGTCCAATGACCTTTGGGTGATGAATTTTCACCAATGTATCTCCCTAGGCCGGGCTCAGACTCAACTGACAAGGCGGACAATTCACTTCCCTGAGTCTTCCAATACGTATTGTATTCACGAATCTTAAATGTCCTTTTAAACAGTTCTTCAGGCTTTGCCCCTGGTTGTCGGCTTTCCTGTGCCGGGTTCACTCTCGCCAACTTTTATAGACAGTTCACTGTATTTGGGTTTTGCCCCTGGTTGTCCGTTTCCTTCTGCCGGGTTCACTCTCGCCAACTTTTATCAACAGTTTACTGTATTTCAGGGCTTTAGACTTCATCTCCTTTTGTTAGCATCCCTCCACCGGGTTCACTCTTGCCAACCTTCACGACACACAGTGTATACGCTAGTTTCACCACACAGGACTCATCTCCCTTTCCTTCATCAATGTCTTTTCAAACTATTCTTTGTGGACAACCCTCTGTTGGGTTCATTCTTGTCATCACACTGTTCATAAGACTTCAGACTTCACCATGCATGATTTGTTCCCTTATTTTTCACAATCACTTGTCACTCAAAGACTTTCATTGGTACAGAGGATTTTACAAGGCCCTTGTATGATCACTTTCACCTCTCTTCGCCTCTTCCCAAGGCTTTCTGGTTACGGTAGTCTCCTATCATCGGGTAATCGCCCAGAGTTTCCTGCGTGAGCACCCACATGGTGCCGGATGCCTCTGTTGTGGGGTTTTCCCCTCTTTCTCAATAGTTTCTTTAAATCTTTCAAAGTTCTAATTTAGCTGCTTGCTACTTTTTGTTGAACACAGTTCGGTTTCTTATCGACTCTCCCCTCGACTCACCGGCTGTGATGAACTGCTTGGCTTTCTTCTCGTTCGAGTCAAGGTTGGTAACACGGAGAACAGCGTCTCTCTCCGGCATTGTTATCAGCGGAGGAGGGTCTTGTGTACCCTTGACATCTCCTGCAACACACGCTGATCTTTGTTTGCGGTCTTATGTTTCTGTCTGCGGAGGTTTCACAGGTCTTGATCGGAAAGGGCAAGGTCACTTCTCTCCTTATCACCCTCTCGGCATTCGCCGTCTTTCGCCTCCTCTTGAACTGCCTTGCTGAGTTAGCCCTCACTTTGTGCGGTCTGCCGTGCTCTTCCTGTGCTCTCGTGTTCCACCTTTTATCCCTGTGGGAAAGGGAAAGGGCCCTCAGGTGTGTGCGATTCTGTTCAATTGCCTGACTTTGCCTGACCCTTGTATTGGGACAAGTCAGGTAAATGGCTCAGGTGTTAGTCCGTTGACTTTCGTGTTGTGCAAAAGTGTCCGTGTCAGAAAGGGGGGGGCAGTTTTTTGGAATATCCTACGTGGTAGGATAGGGAAAAGGTGTTGAAAGAATGGGGGTACTGCATCTCACCCATCGGTGTCCCACTCCCCAAGGACCCCCCCATCCATGTGATCCTCCCTCACTGGTCCACCCCCAGGAACTGGATCCAATAGTGATGGCCGTGTCCTGGCCACCTGGATGACAGATCCTCTGGGACTAACTAGGGAGACACTGATAGGTTTCAAACAGTCCCCACGATTAAGCGTCAGGCATGTAGTCTTGCCAAGTGGAAATAGAAGTGTACATATAAGCATAAGTAGGGAATTGTAAAATATACAGTACATCCCTGAGTTATGCATCTCTCCTTGGGTCTGTGCAACGAGTCAGCTCATGGATCGAGAGCATTATTCGTTGTGATCCTCGATGCTGGAAAAGAACGAAAATGGACGGTGTTGGGTAGAAACTAGGGTCCTCCGCACCCCTGAGTGCTTTAGAATTATGCAAGACCTCTTTTGACTTCTTTTAGGCACTATAATGGGGGGAGGACAGGTACTGGGAAGGCTTTTTCATGCAAATATAATCATATACAAAGACATGGGCAGGCACAGAAGAACGACATGGGCACACACTGAAGAAGGTAGTTAATGTTTAAAAATAAGGGCAATTAACTCTTAGCTGAATACATTTGCAAAGTTAAATCCTATGCATTTGTAAAAATCTTAGTACGGTAGATGTAAACTCTCTCCCGGAAAGAATCTGGCCTGTGCTAAAAGACTACAGGCATTGCTGCGGTGTTCGTGCTAGCACTAGCAGCACAAATTCACTCACCAGCTGGTTACTGTCCATCAAGGGTTCAGGCAGGCTTTCTGTGTGACAAAATACAGGATAAGACAGATCATAAAAAATAAATGTGTAAAACTACAGGGCCCAGATAACATTAGCAGGAGGAGTGAACTATGGATAGAATTAATGAAAATTGTGTATAAAAAATGTTTCGTTTTTCCTGGGGATAGGCTTCAAGGTTTGTAAAAGTCTGCAGGGCTGCAGTGAAGGTAGCAAAATGTAGAGTAGCATGTTCTGACAGAAACCGCTGACAATGAAGAAAGGAAGACTTTGGAGCATCCCTTGTATGGAAGCAGGACATTTAGGATGGAGCCATGGCCTGTATCCAGTGACACAACTGCAGCAAGCCACAAGTATATAAACCCCTACCTGGCATCACTGTGGCAGGAGAAAGAAATGGATGAGGCACAGAAGACCATTCAGGCAGCAGAGTTCTTTGCTACCATCCTCATTTTTTGTAGGATTAAACTTGTTATCCTTGCAAGATAGGCTCTTGACCTTATTTCCCTAGAAGGGTGTATTTATTCTGGCATGAGCGTAATTAGGGACACCCTTGCAATTAGGGACACCCTTACAAGTGGTGACAATCCTGACGTGATCTCAGTCTTTCCCCCGTACTCTGGGAAGACCCAGGCCTAGTCACCAGGATGGAGTCACGCCCATCTATAGCGACTGGTCCCCTAAATCAAAAAATACATGTTTCCTGAAAAAGTTTTAGTAGGAGTCATTTTAATAGAAATCCTCTATGCTCACTAAAGCGGTGTCATGACCCACAGAAAGCGCCCCTTCTGGACTTCTTGGTCCTTGTCACGGCGGGGCTTGCATTCATTGTTTCTCCCAACATGGCCGTATCACGTGACACGCTTCGCACCAGCCTTCACGGCGGACGTAGTACGTTCCATAAATATCCCAGGTGTGCTCCGTAGCTCACGGTATTGTTTCCCTTGCTTCTTCCACTCTAACCAATTCTAGTCCCTTTCCTTCCTTTCTTGATTCCCGGACTCATGTGCTAGTTGCGCACCGTGTTATTTCCTGGATTCCTGGATCCCTGCATCCCAGTACTTGAACGCACGCTGGAGTCGGAAGAGACTCGTGCAGCCTTATTCAAGACTCAAGCAGTACACAAGAAGGCATCGATCAAGAAATCCAGCAAAGATCGAACTCAGGTGAGAAGGGGGGAACTCCTTGACAGTTTGAGACGCCAACCGACCGAATTCGATATGGACATGGAAGCGGCTGTCCAGGACCTGATGCGTGGCATGCAAGAGCTATCAACCGAGGTGCAGAATCTAAAGGCGGAAAACGCTGCTCTCAAACAACTGGTCCTATCCCGCGATTCTGCCACAAAAGAAAGTGTATTGCTGGGCGGTATAGTGGACAAATACGATAGCTCACGAAAAACCCTTCGAGGATTCCTGGATTCATGTTTGGTTCACTTTACTTTTAAGCCCTACTACTTTTCAACTCCCATGGCTAAAGTGGGCTTCATAATTTCCCACCTTTCAGGAAACACCTTAACCTGGGCCACGCCCCTAGTTAATTCCGGCGACGTTCTTCTAGATGACTATGATGGCTTTATACAAGCCCTTAAAATCATGTTTGACCGTCCAGAACAGGTCTTTAGTGCCCAGGAACGCCTGTTAGACTTTCAGCAAGGATTCCAGGATATGCTCACCTATGTTACCCGATTCAAGCAGTTAGTCAAGGAAGCTGATTTGTCCCCGGAGGCGAGTTTTACCCTTTTCAGGAGAGGACTGAATGAGGAGATTAAGGATGAGTTGGCCAGAGTGGTTAGCCCAAACTCATTCCAGGCACTAATGGACCTTGCCATGCAAATAGATTTTCGTATCCAGGAAAGGAAGGCAGAGAAGAAGAAATCCAAAGCTAATCCTCTGAAGCCGTCCTTTGAGAGTACCACCAAGGCGGACACAAACCCAGGCTCAATCTCTGAACAAGAACCCATGCAGATAGGAGCCTTCCGTGGACCTGTATCCCCACAAGAAAGAATGAGAAGGATTCATACGGAGTTGTGCATGTATTGTGCCTCCGACAAACACCTGATTAGGGAGTGTCCTCTGGCCCCTCCTCGGTGTTCGGGAAACGCCAGCTCCCGATCCTAGATGGAGCAGAGCTTCGGGAGAGAGATGTTTGCTCCACATCAATTCCATCCTTGAACTCTCCGGGACAAAACGATTTGGTGATGCTACAAGCCTTCCTGTCACCCTCCAAGAATAAGACCTATCCCATTCTGGCCTTGGTGGACTGCGGAGCAACGGGAATCTTCATTGATCAAGACTGGGTTGTTAGTCATCAAATTCCGTACGAGACACGAAGCACCATGCAGCCGGTGGAAGCAATCGACGGAAGACCCCTTTCTTCGGACCCATAAGCCTGCAGACAAAAGAGATCCAACTTTCCATAAACCATCACCAAGAGCGGATTACATTCGACATCATTAAGTCAGCCCATTACCCCATGGTATTGGGTATGCCCTGGTTACGGAAGCACAATCCGTATATCAATTGGACAGCAGGATCACTATTCCTAGGCTCAGAGTTTGTATGTCCCACTGTCTAATCCTGGATCCCTCCTCGACACCCCCTAAAGAACCACCATGAGACCTGAAAACACCACTCATGGTTTCTAATATCATACAAGTCCCAGAGGCCTATCAGGGATATGCTGATGTATTTTCAACTGCCATAGTCTAGGCCTTACCCCCTCACAGACCTGAAGACTGTGCCATAGATACAGATCCCTCAGCAGTGATTCCTTTTGGCAGAATGTTCATTCTTTCCGAACCTGAGAAAAGGCCCTCAGAGAATACCTGGATACCAACCTTGAAAACGGCACCATAAGACCCTCAAAATCTCCAGCGGGTGTTTCATTGTTCTTGTTCCCAAGAAGGACACCAAGGAACTCAGGCCTTGCCTCGACTATCGTGGCTTAAATCAATGCACCCTCAAAGATCGGTACCCACTACCCCTGATCTTGGATATCCTGGAAGCTGTGAGAGGTGCCGTAGTATTCACAAAGTTGGATCTCCGGGGTACCTATCATTTGATCCATGTCCGGGAAGGAGACGAATGGAAAACAGCCTTTAGAACACCCTTTGGTCAATATGAATATCTAGTCATGCCCTTTGGACTAGCTAATGCCCTCGCGGTTTTTCAACGTTTTATGGATAGGGTGTTTTCTGATATGTTATTCCTTTTTGTCATTGTCTATCTGGATGACATATTGGTCTTTTCCAAGGATCCTCTAAAGCATGAAGAGCATGTAAAGGCAGTACTGCAATGATTCTGTGAACACAAACTTTTAGCCAAACCCGAAAAATGCTTGTTTCACATTACTTCTGTTCACTACCTGGGATTCATCCTTAGCCCAGAAGGAATTGGTATGGACCCTTCAAAGGTAAAGGCCATACTGACATGGCATGCTCCCACGTCCGTGAAACAAGTACAATCCTTCCTGGGGCTTGCCAACTTCTACCGGAAGTTCATTTCTACCTTTTCCGAGATCGTCCAGCCGATTGTTGCTCTCTTGAAGAAAGACACTCCCTTTATCTGGTCTACACCGCAAGACAAAGCATTCCAACGATTGAAGACAGAGTTCACGCAAGCCCCCAGCCTGGACCAACCAGACATAAATCACCCATTCCTAGTGTAAACGGATGCCTCTAACTACGCAATAGGAGCGGTCTTGAAACAAGAACTTGAGGATAAACTGGAACCTCCCATTGCTTACCTCTCATGAACCCTGACTCCCAGTGAGACACACTATTCCGTCCTGGAAAAGGAACTGTTAGCCATCTGCCAGGCCTTCACTGAATGGCGACATCTACTTCTGGGTGCTAGATATCCAGTTCAGGTCCGCACGGACCATCGGAATCTTCAAATTCTACAATCACTGGAGTGCAGGAACAGTCGTCAGGCGCATTGGGCCTACTTCTTTGCCCAATACCAATACCAAATCACTCATGTTCCCGGATCACAAAACATGATTGCTGATGCCTTATCTCGACGTCCTGACTATGTAACTACTGAAGACAAGCCCTATCCTAAGATGTTTCCCCACACGATCTTTGTAGCTCAAGCAGTCAACCTCCTGGAAAAAATTCGAGTACAAACCCAATCATCTGACCTCTGGAAGGATATTTCAAGGAAGAATCCATGGAACCTAAGACTTAAGGAAGGATACTTATTCAAGGACAATGCACTGGTTATTCCTACACAGAAATTACAACAAAGAATGATAAACCTCTGTCATGATACCCTTTACTCCGGACATCGTGGCATAACCAACACCCTCCGTCTTATACAAAGACAGTTTTGGTGGCCTGGAATGAAGATCGACGTACAGCAGTACATCAAAGCTTGTGCTGTCTGCAGTCAAAACAAACATGATAACAAGAGACCGGCGGGTCTTCTAATGCAACCATCGCAGCCAACAATGGCCATGGAAATTCATTGCTACAGACTTCATTGTGGAATTACCACCTTCCCGAGGGTACACGACCATCATGGTTACCATAGATTTGTTACACCCCTGTGTAAGTTACCATCCTCATCCGAACTTGCTGGAATCTTCCCGGAACACATATTTTGTTTACATGGACTCCCTTCCAAGATCATATCTGATCGAGGACCTCAGTACGTCTCTCAATTCTGGAAACATCTCTGTCGCATTTTGGGAATCCAACGCACCCTCTCATCTGGTTATCATCCCCAGACCAACGGGGCCACAGAACGTGCTAATCAGACCCTGGAACAGTATCTTCGATGTTTCGCCACCAAGGTTCAGGAGGACTGGTCACTCCTGATACCCGTGGCTGAATTCGCCTACAACAATTCTGACCATTCAGCAATTAAGACCAGCCCCTTTTATTGTAGCCAAGGTTTCCATCCATCAGTTCTACCCTCTGTTCTCCCTCATCCTACACCAGTACCTACTGTCGACTCCTGGATTGAAACCCTCATCAACGTACACCAAGAGACCAAAGAAAATTTAGAGAAGGCCAGAACACAGACTAAGAGGTGTGCAGATTTAAAAAGGAGACCAGGTCCTTCTTATGCAATCAGTGATCAAGTCTGGTTGTCCTCGAAATTACTACCCCGGCATCTACGGCCAAACAAGTTGGCCCCTCGGTACAATGGTCCATTTCCCATCAAGGAAATTATCGATCCAGTTTCATACCGGATTAGTCTACCGGATTGGAAGAAAATTCACCCAGTATTCCACACATCCTTATTAAACACCTACCACCAATCTTCCCGGAAATCCTACCGACCTCCTCCTCTACTGGTCGACAACCAATTGGAATATGAAGTATCTCGAATATGTGACTCCAGGTATAAATGGGGTCAGCTTCAATACCTGGTTGAATGGAAAGGATATCCTCCTAGTGAAAGAACCTGGGAACCACTTTCTAATCTCAAGGCCCCTCGACTACACAGAAGATTTCACCTTATACACCCGGGCAAACCTGGTGGAACAGGTTTTCGGAGGAGGCATGCTGTCATGACCCACAGAACGCGCCCCTTCTGGACTTCCTGGTCCTTGTCACGGCGGGGCTTGCATTCATTGTTTCTCCCAACATGGCCGTATCGCGTGACACGCCTCGCACCAGCCTTCACGGCGGACGTAGTACGTTCCATAAATCTGCCACACCCCCGCGGCCCCACACGTCTCAATGCTATTGCGAAGTAGCGACCAGACGTGTGCTCCGTAGCTCGCGATATTGTTTCCCTTGCTTCTTCCACTCGAACCCAATTCTAGTCCCTTTCCTTCCTTTCTTGATTCCTGGACTCGTGTGCTAGTTGCGCACCCTGTTATTTCCTGGATTCCTGTATCCCTGCATTCCGGTACTTGAACGCACGCTGGAGTCGGAAGAGACTCGTGCAGCCTTATTCAAGACTCGAGCAGAACGCAAGAAGGCATTGATCAAGAAATCCAGCAAGTATCAAACTCAGGTGAGAAGGGGGGAACTCCTTGACAAGCGGGGCGTGGCTTCAGAAAGAAAGACAGGCCAGTATTGGGACTTCGTAACTGAGGAAAACTAGGATGAACACGCACATGTGAGTAGAATCTTGGAAGAGATAACAAGGGGACATGCATGCATGACTGTATGTTGGTGTGGATGAAGTACGAGGTCAATTACATAGATTGAATACAGGCTTTTGGTGATGTATTATGGTATAGATTGAATAAGACTTTTTGGGGCTATGTTAAGGAATAGATTGAATAGGACTTTTGGTGATGTGTTATGGTATAGATTGTATAGCATTTCAGGTGGTGTGTTAAGGTATAGATTGGATAGGAGGTGGGTTATGTATTAAAATTGTTGTGTATTTTATTTTTTCTACTTTTTATAAAGGAAAAAGGGAGCCTAAGCATATAAAAGACTGAGAGGAAAGGGAGCCTCAGCGTATAAAGACTGGGAAGTAAGGCATCCTCAGCCATACTAGGTTGAGAAGTCAGTACCACGCGTTATTCTTTTATGACGATAAAAGCAATGGAATCCTCAGCATATAAAAAAAAAGCTAGGAAGGTAGTACTACAAGGACATAAGGAAAACAAGTAGTGGCTCGGTATAAGGAATGGGCCTGGATTTTAGTCCATTATTTTTGTATATTTTCTCTTGCTGTCTTTTGTGGTAAAAAAGGAAGGAAGGTGGATTAGTGGTGGTGTTTGTGTCAAAGCAAAGTGGAAAAGAATAAATGGGGTGGGGGAAAAGTGGGTTGATCTGTATTTTTGTGTAACAAGCAGCAGCATGCACAGCATAGCAGGAAGGCCTAAGCGAAGCATTAGGGATGCGCACAACACTATGAGGGAAGAAACCCCAATAAAATACATGCATAGGGTCCTGCCAATGTATTGTGACAGGATAGATACATATCACAAACAATGGGTATTGGAAACTAAGGAAGGGGGGGTGTCCTGCTCCCGGCCAGAGCAGGGCTCCCATAACAGAAACATGCTAGAAAAGATTTCCATCTTTTTAGCAGCAAAATACAAGGGGGGAAAAATCCTAAAAAAGAAAAGTGATTCTAGATCTCTGGTGATTATTCGAGGATATGGAAGATCAGGAAGATGGAAAAGAGAGCCAATGTAAGGGGATATACCCCGAAACGCCTAAACCTGCAGTAGGGTATACAAATCCAGTCTATAATTCTTCAGTGGTAGGGAGAGTGTCAACAACAGGATTCAAGAGCTTTTGCACCTCCACCTCCATATAACCCATCCACAAGCGATGACATGCCCGTAGCATCAGTGTACTCAGGGGGTTCACAAGCAGATATAAATAACGAGTTAAGAGCATTGCGGGTAGGGTTAGTCCGGTTACAAGAACCTGAAGAAGTACCCCCAGAAATAAGGGTACCGGTGCAGAAAATAGGGGAGTTGAAGTCAGGAAATTTCCTGGTTAGACTCAACCCGAGGGCAATAAGAAATGTTTGTGTCAAAAAAGATGATGCAGAGAGCGTATAGACGGTCCTGTGACAAGAAGTAGAACAAACAAGGGAAAATGAATGGGAAGACCAAGATGGCAGAAATAATGAATAGGCAGGGCAAGAAAGAGATCAAGTCGAGGAGGCGGCGAGAAACCCGTCCCAACCACAAGAGGCAGTGAGAAGGGATAGACCAAGAAATAGACCAGATTTAATGGTGATAGTACAACATCAGAAGGATGCTAAAAAGGGGTAGAAAACAAAATAGACATGCAGATGCCTCTTATACATAAAGGAGTAGGGATAACGCAGTATGTGCCATGGCCTCAAATGGATAAAAATAATTTGATTAAAGCTCTCCCCCAGTTTACAGCTGGAGCCAGTCAATGGATCTATGAATTAGAAAAGCAAACAGCAAGGGTAGCCTTAGCACTAGGAGACCTTAAGAGTTTACTGGTCGCAATAGTTAGGTACTAGGCTGGGTACATATGGACAAGAGCTGGGTACCCTGGGGTAAGTCTTGCAGATAATGAACATGATGGAGCAGCCTTTAGTGAAGTAAGGGGAAGGGTATGGGATGCCCTACGAAAGATGTACCCAGATACTCCTGACTTACATTCTTTAATGCAGTGCACGATGGGTGATGATGAGGACCCAGTTAGGTTTATTCTTAAGTTACAGGAAATGTGGAGAGTTGAGACAGTAAGGCAATGGGACCATTCGGTACCATTTGTCTGCTTTATCTTAAAGAGGGGATACCAAAAGAGGTCCAGAAGGCACTAGATAAAGTTGTGGGAGTTGAAACCAAAGGGTGGGCCGAGATACAAAGTATAATAGTCCACCATTGTAAGAGAATCAAGGAGCAGGACAGGGAGACAGCCCAGAAGCAGCAAACGGACGAGGCAAAAACTAGTGGAAAAGAACCTAAATAAGGTTGTCATCCAAGCACGGGTGACGCACCGTCTCAGGGGGAAAGGACAGGAGACACTCAGCAAATTGTGAATGCCACAATTGCGGCACTATGGGGCGAAAGAGGACAGGGACAACAGGGTGGGGGGACAGTACCCCAACCCACAGTGTCGGTATAAAGGAGCACCAACGGGAAGAGGTGGATTTTGAGGAGCAAGAGCAGGTTGTTTTGGGGGGATAGGGACCCGGGGAGGAGGACTGGGAACATCACAGGGATGGTATTGCGGGAGATGTTGGGGGCATTTTGCAAGAGAATGCAGGAAGAGGCCTGCAATGGGATTTAATTATGGACCATCACCTCTAGGGCAGGGATTCCAAAGGCCTCAAGGAATGGGACAACAGCAATTTGGGCAAGGGGGTCAAAATCAGTTCCTTTATGGGGCTGACAGGCAAGGGCAACATGGGCAACAACCACAGCAGGGTGAGGGAACACAATTCAACAGGATGGCAGTGGGAACAGGTGCCCCGTTCCAAGGAGTTACAATGGCGGGGGCGGCCCTTTTTCATTCCCAGGGACAATACATTTTCTGATTAGGACAGCCCACAGAGAGCACTTGTGTGTCCAATCCTATTGACAACCGCACACCCTGTAGAGGAACCCTTGGTGGAGGTGGAAATAGGAAACAAGTAATTTATATTTATGGTAGATTCAGGTGCAACTAAATCATGCATTATGGAGGGGAACTTTCGATTATCAGGTAAAACTGTCATGATGCCTACCCCCAGGCATCCGGACCAAGCCCATCAGCCGTGGGAGCAGGCATCTAGACATTTAGTAAAACCTCAGCAGCCCCGGCTAGGGGCTATCTGGGTTCAGTCCTGGCGCCTTAGGCGCCAGGCTCATAGTAGAAATCAGTCCTGGCGCCTAAGGCGCCAGGCTCATAGTCATTACTTACCTCAGGCAGACCATGCTGCAAATGACTCCAATCCAACATGAAGCCTGAAAGGGACTATTTTACTACAGGGACTATTTTTTACTCGGGTGTGGTTCTAGGGACTTCTTACCTGGGACTACTTTTGAGGCTATTTAAACCACGCCCGACCAGCAACACACGCTTCGCGTTATTCTGCATCCAGCAGCGTAACGCTCACTGTGCCTGCAAGTCAGCTTCCAGACCTCTGCCACGCCCGTCCTGAATCCGGAGCTCCTAGAGAGGAAAGAAAGTAGAGGCAAGGTTAGAAAACAAACTTTATTCCAGTTTCTCACCTGATTCCGGAACCATCACGTCTCAGCACCTGGAAAGGACATTCTTTCTACATGCGTCGCATCGCCAGCTGCAGCGCCGCGCCATACTCACCAGTCCTCACAGCACCTTTCGATCCGGCGCTGCCTCCATCATTTCTTCACCGGGCTCCGGCATCTGGGGACAAAAGAAATAACCAGGTGAGCCGAGAGAGCCAACAAATACAATCTCTCTTACCACCATAGACTTACCTGATTTACCACCAGAGGCATTATTCTTTAACTCTTCACATCTTCAAACGCTGCATCTAAAAACGGAGAGAAAACAACACGTTAAATACATGCATCATTTACCGGACAGCATCGGGTAATACAGACTCTTACCTGAACGCCATCTACCGCCAGGAGACCATCTTTTCTCGAACTCCACTGCAAGATAAGAAAGGAATGGGACAAGAGTGAACATCGGACATATTGAACTCTATGAACTCTATACTTACTGGTCTTCGCCAGGAACCTCAGAGTCAACTCTTGTCCGGAATTCCCCAACACCTTTTAACCAGTGAAGCAACTGGAATCGACGCGCCCCTGCAAATCCATGCAGGATGGAGAGCTCATCTTTCAAGAATATAAGGTGAGAGTACTGGAAGGGGATTTCTGAGGTGATTAGTGGGGAGAGCCGGGAGGTGCCATCACTAGAATCCATGGGTGGCTAAATTCCTCTCTCCACTTGCAGTAGAATCCTTCTAAGGGTCAAGCTGACGAGATTAGGAGGACCAGTCCAGTCTCTCATCTCTGCACTACGCATCACGTTGGTGGAGGCCGCAGCAGTCCGGGTCCGACCGGCGCCCCTGTGGGAGCCAGGTGAGCGTAACAGAAAGCAAAGCCAATCTACAATCACTCACCCGGGCGCCATGGAAACCTCAGAAACTGACCAACTAGCCCAATTGTTAGGGGAACTTAGGGCTGAAATGCACTCCGCGCGCCAGGAAACTAATGCCCTCAGGAGGGGACTGATCATGTCAAAAGAGCGCACTCATGATCTTGCTAGACAACTGCTGCAAAACCAAGCTGGGCAAACACCGCTACCTGGACTCGGGGGGAATCCAACTCCTGTTTCATCGAGCAATCCTGTGCAAGTGGTCCTACCAGGGAGCATTCCTTTAGCTCCACCCAAACGTTTTGCTGGGTACCCGAAAAGTTTTTCCGTGTTCATGAACCAATGCCGCTTGCACTTTTTATGCAGACCTGGAGCTTTCCCAAACGATCAAGCTAAAGTAGCCTTTGTACTATCATACCTTAGTGGTAGCGCAGCGGACTGGTCAATTTCACTAGTCAACCAGGATGACCCTCTTCTTCGGGATTTTCAAGGTTTTCAATTGAGCATGGAAAAACTATTCGCCAGACATTCACAAGGACAGGCCCTGGATAACAAACTTTTATCCCTACGACAAGGTAATCAGGATCTGCTAACCTATATCTCAAACTTCAATAGGTTAGTGGTGGAAACCGGGTGGCCAGAAGAAAAACCAGTCACATTATTTCATCGTGGACTTCGGGGTGAACTCAAAGATGTTCTGGCCCAAGTTGTGAACCCACCTCAGAATTGCGCAGAATATATAGACTTAGTGGTCCAGTTAGACCACCGACTTCAGAATAGAAAGGCTGATCGAGCTAAGTTTGAGAATCGGGTATTGGTTAAACCTAATGTTAACCCCAAAGGAATAGATGCATCAGAACCTATGCAGATCGGGGGGGTTAAGGGACCTCTAACTCAAAAGGAAAGAGAAAGGAGACGGCAGATGCAATTGTGTCTGTACTGTGGGGCCTCAGGACATTTTCTACGGGATTGCCCTATAAAACCATCCAAGAACGTAGTTGGAGTTGCTGTTAAAAATCAAACTGAGCCTGACTCGGGAAACAACCACGACCGACAAGTGTAGAGGTCCGCTTGCCGAGCTTGAAGAAGGACACTCAGACCTTGCACCTAATCATACCAATGGTCCTTATTGATCCAAGGCAGCTATCAAGTATACACGCAGTAAGGGCATACATCGATAGCGGGGCCGTAGGAAACTATATGGACCACTAATTGGCTTCTAGGATGAATCTACCTCTCTGCAAAAAGACCACTTCGGATGTCATCACCACAGTGGACGGAACTGAAATTGCTTCTGGGTCTGTAACTCATTCCACTAAAGAGATGACTTTGCTGGGTCAAGATTGGCATCGAGAGACTATTGTGTTTGATTTAATAAAAGCCCCGCAGTTACAAATAATACTGGGGATACCTTGGTTAGAAACACATAATCCTTGTATTGATTGGCGAGAGAAGAGAATAACCTTCCCGGAGTGTGCGCACACCTGTTACCCGGAAAAACCTTGAACACAGGCCTGGCCACAGTCACTAATCCAGTTGTGCAGTTACCTCAGGAATACCTAGAATTCCAGGACGTTTTCCAAAAAGAACAGACAAACACCTTACCGCCTCACAGATCATACGATTGTCAAATCGACCTCATACCCGGTGTGCAACCTCCATGCAGTAGGATCTACGCCCTTACGGAACCCGAAAACCTACACCTACGACAATACTTAGATCAATACCTTGCTAACGGCTTCATTCGTCCATCCAAGCCCCCTGCATCCTCAGCTTTATTCTTTGTACCTAAAAAGGAAGGTGACCTCAGAACGTGTATAGACTACCGCGCATTAATTCAGATTACGGTGAAGAACCGATACCCATTGCCTCTGATCCCCGGATTACTAGACCAAGTAAAGGATGCTTGCATCTACACTAAATTAGATCTCCGAGGAGCATATCATCTGGTACGTGTAAAAAAGGGGGACGAATGGAAGACTGCCTTTCGTACCAAGTACGGATTATTCGAATATCAGATGATGACCTTCGGGTTGTGCAATGCACCAGCAGCCTTCCAGTATTTTGGGGGGGAATAAGGAACACTGGAAAGAGGGTAAGGAATTGCCTAGTTTGGATAGGACTGGGAAAACACAGGGTAAGACCTGACCTACACAACCCTATCATACATATTCATATGCGTGATACTTATAGAACTAACACATATAGACAAAATACAAAATAATTCCTAAACAGCCTACCTCCTAATCCTGTCTAATACATATACATGGAAATTCAACATGAACACATAACAAACACTTTGCCATAAACGAGATGAAGCAAACAAATGGGAAGTTTCCCAGCATTATAAGACACACTCATGAACCCGTGGGCAAACATAAGCGACATGTAACAGAACGTGAACATGTAGTAGCAGATTCTAGTTAACATCACTAGTTCTTGCGAACACATATAACTTCCTGATTGCAGGAACTTTTGTGACTTAACCAACAATGACTTGTGATACTGGCCGTTTTTGCAGTTGAACGTTCATAATTGCACAGGTTCCATCAAGGGTGATTATAACCCCACAACTAGACATAAGCCCCGTCTCCCAAAACCGCCATGGCAATGCAATAGTCTGTCTCTCAAGGTCAAGAACAGTAGAATCACAATTCCCTCCAGTACTTATCTTTAGTCTGGGAGCCCCACAGGACTAACCGGACAATGTGAACTTCCGTAGAAAAAAGGCGAACCCAGCCGCACGTCTGTCCTCCTGCCGAAACGCTATTCCTCCAACCGTCAGCATAACCATGCGCTGGGCACACCCCGAACTCCTGCTTCCTCCGACAGCATAACGCCTAGCAAACCAAAATAAGCCGCACCTGTCTCGTGCCATTGCCGGTTAATAAGCTGTGAATAATCAGAGACAGCTGGCAACGCGCACGCAACCCAGGACTACAAACAGCTGCTAATTCTGCTGGGAAAGGTAGTCTTTGCTTCCCCAGCTCTCCAATGCACTTCATCGTGCATAATGTAACACTCCTCGTCTACCCCAGCCTCTATTCCTGACAGTATCAATGTGGGGGCCAGCAAGATTGATAGAGATTATTGGTAGTGGTGAAGGGGCTTCCTTTTAACCATGTCTTGGAGACCATCAGAATTGAGGAGAGGATGTCATAGTCCAGTGGATTTGTGAGGAGTAGATCCCTACAGAGCCCGACAAGGTTGAAGAGGTTATGGCAGAAAGAGGGAATGCCGGGTGTGTGTCCTTCTATTTCCCTCAGAAGTCCACTAGAGACCGGAAACAGGCTATACCATATAGACGTGGATTGGAACAAACATATTCTATGAGAGACAACAAAAAGGTCTCTGGTGAGGCCGATGAGCCCCCACTTGGATCAGAATTTGCTATGGCCCAAAAAACTATCTCTTCCTGCAAGCTGCTTTTGGTGCTGTATTCACAGATGAAGGAAGAAGTGTTATAGGGCTCTGTTTTTTTGGAAAACAGGCCACATATTCAGAGTTATGACTACTGAGATGAACATGCCTGATGTCAATTACTGGTAGTCACTTCCTTTCAGGAAAGCGTTGACTGATCTGGCCCACTACCATCTTGTGTAAGGGCATTAAGTGGTCGTTATGACCCAGGAACACAACCATAGTCAGTTCCTTTGGCGCTAGATCTACCAACAAATACAAAAGTGTTATTTAGAGTGCTGATGTGTCAAAAGACTTCTAGGAATGATGTGGCAAGACACCCCCATACCCTCTACCTCTTATAGACATTAATTTGTCCTAAACTGGAATGGATTTGTGGGCTTCTTTGTCAAAAAGCTGGGAACCACCACATCTTAGTTATTTTGGACCACACTGCACATTGTCCCGAGGCCTTCCCTATGAAGTACATACCATGTAAAGCATTCTCAAGCAATTCATTCCTTATTTCACATGGTGGTATTCACAAAGGAAGTTACCACAGATCTGAGTATTCTATTTTCGAACTCCTCACTGAGCTAAAGATTAAAGATTGAGACCATCCGATTTTCAATCTACAACATATGGCTTTGTGGAGTCTTTCAACCAAACCATAAAGAACGTCCTCTAGAAATAGTTTTCAGTGGATGCAAGGAACTCAGATGAGCTACTGCCTTGGTCCCTCTTCACTAAAAGATTCTGCAAGCCTCTAAAAAATCAGAAGGACCGGATAATGCAAAAAGTGGAACGTGGCACACAATAATTATGAGAACTGCATAGGAGCGACTATGACTGATCTGTAACTTGACAACGTTGCAGACCAGACAAGAAAAACAAAAGCCTCTATATGATTAGGAAGCAAAACTCTGGAAACCTAAGGTGTGTTATGTTATGTTGATTTATACCGCACACCGCTACCACACAGAGGCAATCTCCAGGTGCTTACATGGCTCTGCAAGAGGGGGGCCGGGGAGGTTAGTGGGGATAGGGTGAGAGGATAGGTACAGAACAAGGAGGAACTGGCGTCTGTGAGTGTTGTTTTGCATTTTGGTTGTTTGTGGCCGAGGCCTCGTGCATTGTAACCGTATGGGTAAGATTCAGTGCCTCGAGTGTGTGGAAGTGTTTTGTGTTGGTGTTAGGTGTTGTGTGGGTTATGGTGGGATTGGTCGTGCACGCTGGTTTGATAGTGTCCTTAAGGGATCCAGAGTCACAGGCGGCCGTAGCAGTGGGTTGATCTGGTATGTTGGTGTGTAGTTGTATTGTTCATGGTTTTATGGACTATCTGGGTGGTTCACTCTAGGTTTATGTGTAGTGTGGCTAGTCTAAGGTCTGGTGTAGAGGCGTCAGTTATGTTGGAGGAGCAGGAAGGGGAAAATGAGTTAGTAAGTCGGTTAGTTTGTTGGCGCCTCTGGCGCAGCTCTTTGGTTGCCGCTTGACGGTATCTAGCCAGGGTCTTGTTTGTTTGTTTGTTTGTTTGTTTGTTTATTCATTTGTTAAGCGCACCGGACACGTGAGTAAAAGGGTGCAGCAATATGGAAATGCAAGACTTACATAGTTACGTATACACAGGTTACAATATTTACATATAGCAAAATATACAATTTTACATGAATACAGGATATATACAATGTACAGAATAGGACGAAGAAGGAATAACCAAAGAACTTAACTAAGTGAACAATAGGCACTGTACGGAAGATAAATGTGCCACGTGGGCCCTTTGTAAGATACTAGGCTCCCGAATGGATCACAATGCACAAGGTCTTCAGAGATTAATGCAGAAGTCAGAGTTAATACAGTAGTCCACAGTTACTGCAGGATAATCAAGTCACTATGGAAGTGGGCAAGTCCTCAATGGTAATGGGAGACTAAGGATCTGTAGCAGTGATATGTTTGTGGTTCTTTGACCCATCTGGTCACCTCTCCATTCTGCTCCTTGTCTGTGCAAGGCCTTGTAGGCAATGCAGAGTGCTTTGAATTTGATGCACTTTTTTACTGGTAACCAGTGTAGGCTTTTCAGTCCTGGAGTGATGTGGTTTCTTCTGTTTCCTGGATGCTTTATTTTGCACATTTTGGAGTTTCTTGGTGAGTCTTTCCAACATTCCTAGGTAGAGTGTCAAATGCCTTATTAACTTCCCTCCCTTCCTCCTCACCTGGTTCTTCACTGAAGCTTGTGTCTTCTTCTGTATCTCTCTTCTTCCTTCTGGGCTTCCTTGATGTGATGTCTTTCTTCCTTTCTTTCTTTTGCAGCAAATAAGGTCTGTCTCCTCGGGATGCCACACTGTCGGTAGGGGAACCCCCAACAGCGTGGCCTCCCCTGGAGCAAGCCCCGAATGCAGGGAAAAGCCTCCGGGCTGAAAAACCCTGCAGTCCTCAGATGGTGCTGAATGGTGAAGATAGCTGATTGAAAGCTTCAATGTTAATCCGAAGGTCGGATTCCGTTAAACCTAGCCTCCGATGGATTTCCGATACGCGAGACAGAATGGCAGCTTGTCATGAAGAAAGTAAACAATACGAAGATCCCATTGACAAAAGGCTGGCTAGTAGCTGAGTGGAGACTGGGTGAAGCAACGGCAACTGACGAGAGGACGTCAGGAGAGACCAGCGAGAGAGAGTCAGAGAGGAGAGCGGCAGGAGAAGTGCCGGAAAACACACAAGTGGACAGGACAGCTAAGTAAAGATAGAGGAGAGGGTGGACCGCAAGTCAGAGAGAAAGCATACCACAGGATGAGCCAAAGCCCAAGGATTCCAAAACAGAACGGAACCCGTAAGGTAAGCAACACCGGGCGAAAACAAGCGCAGAGAGATAAACGAGAACAGCTAACTATAGCCACAGGAGGACAAGAGAGAGCATCTAGCACGGAAGGATCCAAGGTGCAATGCACCGGCGAGCCGGCTGCGTTGCAGTAGATGCCTGGCGGCGCCCATGTTGAAAAGAACAACTAGACCGTGCGAACCACAACGGTCTAATACGTGGTGGAACAACCTAATGGCGACTTCCACCGATTCCAAATCTTCCAGGAAGGCATGGCATAGAGGCTGTTTGCGTAGTCAATTCCTGTGCGTATCAGAGATATGATTGTCAGGGTTCAGTGGGGGAAGGTAGGGGAGTAATCTTCTGAGCACTCGTAGGAGGAAGTGATGGTCCATTGTCCATGAGTATTCCTAGGTTATTTATTTAATCACCCTAAATTTCGTAGGGTCATGCAGACGTGGACCCCTTGTTCACTGTCTTCAGATAGGCACATCTCCACCTCACTGATGAGGCCCAACAAGGCTGAAACACGTGTCTGGGGTTGCTGGTGGTACTCTTGTTCAGAAGAGAATTGCCATAGCATTTCGGTGCTGGACGTGTCGTGGGCAGGACAAAGACTGATATGCAAATGGTTATTTCCCTTCTGTGAAAGGTACAGTGAGCTAAAGTGTGGCTGCGGACACTCGAGTGGGTACCTTCCCAAAGAACAGGTAATTTAGCCGTGTTAGTTCTTGCAGAGGCGTGCGTATGACTTTTTAAACTGTTGATTTGTATAGTTTAAGTTGTCTTTGTTTTTTTATTTTGTCACGTCGGGTGTATTGTTCTCTCAATTTTATTTCCATTTTGCAGTCATTTTTTTGAGTTATTTTAATTCTTCTGTGAACCATTTTGATGCCAATTTTTTGGGTGTTGCTTTGAATGTTTTAGCTGGTGCCAGTGGGTTAAGGGCCTTGGTGATCCAATTGTTGAGTGAGTTTTCTGATGTGTCTAAGGTTGTTTCACTGGGTTCTGTTTCACTTGGAGAGGTTGTGTCTTAAAGATTTGTCAGGGCCTCTAGGTCTAGGTTCTTCCCATTTCGTTTCTTTCTGGTATGGAGTATTTCCTTCCCTGCGGTTAGGCCAGTTTGGGGTGTGATGTAGAATGGTATTAAGTAATGGTCGCTCTGTACCATTGGTGTAGGTGGCGCAGATGTTCATAGTCTTTCCATGCAGAAGATTGCATCCACGGTGTGTTCGGTGTCGTGGGTGGATCCATGTATTATTTGCTTGAAATACAAAGTTTCTAGGAGTGCACAGAGTGAGTTTGCTGTGGACTTGTTTTCTTTTTCAAACCATATGTTGAAGTCTCCCAGTATGACTAGGTTGTCGTGGTGGGGTGGTAGCATGGCAGCCGCGTCCACTAGTTTCTTTGCAAAGTTGAGGTTGTAAGAAGGTGGTCTGTAGATCAGGAGGAATACTATGTTGGTTTGGCCGTTGAGTTCTATCTTGATGAGGAGGAATGTATTTATTTATTTACTTAATTGGTTTATTAGAACACGCCTAATACTGTGCCTGAGTTTCAAACATCTATTGTCTGCATGGTCTTGCTTCCAAGACCAGTACATTGCCCTTGTGCTATCCTCCATTCTTCCATAGTCTTCTGTGTTTGGTTGCGATGAGCGGAGATGCTTGGATGTGTTCTTTGTGTATGACTGTGATTCCGCCTCCTGTTTGGTTTTCTCTGTTGACGTGTATTAATTTATAATTGTCCGGTATTGCTTCATTCACGATGGCTTTGTAGTTGTCTGATAACAAGGTTTCTGTGAGAAAGAGCACGTCTGTGCCTCCTTCGCTTAGAAAGTCATGGATTTCTATTGAGTGTTTTGACACGGATCTTACGTTGAAAAGACTGCAGTGTAGTTTGTTTGATTTTCCTTTCAAGTTGTTGTTTGTATTGTTTGTTCAACCTGTTGGGTTGTCGGATGGGTTTCCATTGCTGGTGGGAGTTTCCTAGTTGAATCTGTTGGGCGGGTTGGTTCTTTGGTGATCAGTCTCTTCGCTGAGTAGACCGATAAGGTTTATGGCGGGGATGGTTGATTTTGCTTTGTTCCAGGCATTATATTGTGTTGGTACCCGTCCGTTGTTCCAGTCTTTGGTGATGTAAGGCATGTACAGGGTGATGGTTTCCAACTTGTCCCTGATTCTGTTTGGGGTATTGTCCATGGTGCAGATCGGGTTGTGGTGGTTTATTAGTTGTTGTTTTGTGTTTGGTGTCCTGGTGGGGTCTGTATTCGACACATTTGTTGGTTGTCGGTTTGTTGTTTCTGGGCTGTCTTTTCTTGCCACGCAGTCGTATTTGGAGAGGTAGTGGACGATGTAGTCTGTCTTTGCTCTGTTCTTTGTATGTCTCCTCGTGCTGTCTGGACTATTTATTGTCCAGTTTTTCAGAGTTGTGGGTTCATGATGGTCAGTACCTTCCTGAGTGGTTTGGGTTTTCTTATTGTTTCTGTTGTCTGTTCTGGCATCGTTGTCTTTCTTGTGGCAGGCATGATGTTTGGGATGTGGGTTGTATTCCTTTGAGTGGGTCGCCTGTTTGGATTGGTGTGTTTCCTGGTCCTTGGGGTTCTGGCTTTGCTGGTTGTGGTTAGTTGTTGCTTGTAGTCGGTGAGGTAATGGGTAATTGTTTTTGCTCTTTCTTTTTTGGCTCCTGTGTTGTTTTGTTATTTATCTTGGAGGTCCTTTGGCTATGGTTGTTGATCCAGGGGTAGTAAACCCTCATAGTTCTTATGTTTTAGTTCTGCCCCTGCAAGTTTTCCCCCATATGGTCCTCCCTCACGCAGCCACCCCCAGGTTCTGTATCAGGTACCGGCTGCCCTTCCGTGGCCACATGGGAAGAGAGTTTCCCTGGAGAGTGAGTGATGACATTGCTAGATTCATCACAGAAGCCTGAGAAAGGCCTGGCGAAGGGAGACATTCCCCCAACCGCCAACCACAGTAAATTGCCAAAAGGAGCCTGAGAAAGGCCTGTGGAAGGGAGACCTTACCCCAAATACAATAAACTGTCAAAAGACGCCTGGGAAATGCCTAGGGAAGGGAAACATTCTCCCTTCTTCGCAAACCATACCATCTTAAGAAGGGTGTTATTCTTCTGGACCCTGCAGAGAGAAATCCATTTTAGTTATGTTATAAGTGTGAGGTTTAGCAGTAGGATTTTGACACAGGGTGGTGCACTTTTTTAGTTACGGACATTTTGACATTTCCTTAGTTTTAGTTGAGGCAGGGAAACCCCTCTTAGAGTTAAGGTTAGATAGGTTTCATTCTTTCATTTGGTATAAAATAAAAGTCTTTCCCAAAGCATGCCTCCTGTGCGTCAGTCTGATTTGGTTGGCACAAACTGGGGGACCCCAATATTTTCCAATATTTTCCAAATTGACCAAGAATAATTCTAGTCCCATAACCGATAAATCTGCGAAAAGCTTAGCACAGATCATCTTTCCAACAAGTGGGCTGGATCATATAAAGAGAACCCGAGATCAGATTTTCCCCCTAGACGTCACATCTTTTTTTCCCCCACAAAAACCAGATTCCTAGTAGGGACAAAATTATTGACTCCCGAGAACCTACGGTATAGTTCCCTACCAACTCAGTCATCTATCTTGTGCCCCTGAACAAAACTGGCCGGAAGAGATGATTAAGAGTGCTGCCTCTGCTATTCAGTGGAGATGAGATAAAAATCACTCTCATAAATGTATCCTACAGTGTGATACACGTTAAGAAGGGGGAGCAGGTAGGACTCTTGGTGTATGAGAACCCAATGGGAACTTCTGTCCCAACCGAACTCTAGGAAGGGAGACAGACAGAACCCAGAGAACCAATACAGTGGGAGGTGGGATCAAGGCATTTTTTTGTGTGGCTCGGAACAGGAGGCAGAGTTAAACTCTGACTCTAATTACGATCAGATTGAGTCAAGACTCTCATGGGAACTGGCAGAGCTCCCAGTTCCCAAATATCTTGGGAGAGTCCTTTCGCATTGGGAATAGAGCATTGTGACATTCCAGAGACTACTGCCATACTGTCCTCACCCCAAGATAATAGCACAGTGTCTATGGAGGAAGAAGGGGAATAGTCGAGAGTTGAGAACACCATTCCTTACCTTAAGAGGTGTGAAACACCTGAACCAGAAGCAAATTCCCTAAGCAGGAAATATGGAGTTGTAACCCCGGTTGAAGAAAAGAACTGGCCTTTAGAAGTCTCTGGTCCACTGACCTCCAAGACCCCGCAAAATAGTACCCAAGTTCCAGCAGGTACAATGGAAGCTTTCTAGCAGTCTGATATTCCCAACCACTGAACCAGGAAAACCCTGCCTCACCTCTCCAAATTGTACAAAGGGGTCATGCAGTGCCAATAGAAGTTCCTCAGCTGTCCTTGTTCCCGTTTTAGGTGACCAAAACCCTTTTTCCCCTTTTAGGTAAAGAATAATGAATCTGGTCTAACCAAGAGACCTCCTGGAAAATGGTGAGAAATTCTCTTGTTACAACTCCTGCGCGGACAGGTATACAGTAGAACAGGGTGACCATTATTACGTGAAGGAAGAGGGGAATGTGAGAGCAACCATGGGAATGGACACTCAACAGCAACCCTAGAATAAGACCTTCCTTTTAGATACCATCACTGTAGGAAACCAGGGTGATCGTAAGAATATCCTCTCTACTGCCAACGCGAGATCAGGCATGTTATTGCACCTCGAACAGGGATTGATTTACCAACCATACACTCATTTAAAGAGCAAAAGTGTTATTCTTGTGAGGAGTAGGGCCATCCAACTGGGCATTGTCCCTTAAATCTTTTACATCCCTCTGTCATAACCTGAGAAAGATCAAGTAACAAATAGAATTGAACATCCAATTGTGTCCATCTTGTGTACCCAAAGAGCTCCCATAAATGTAGACCCAGAAGAAAAGGGACTAGGGGTAGCCCTTAAAAGGGGAAAGAAAAATAAACGTGTCAAAGATAAAACTAGCTATATTTATGCAGAAAGCAACAAGACCATCTATCGTGTTCCCGATATCATTCAAAATCAAAATGTTTGAACCAAACTAGACAGAGGGACTAAGGGGGTTGTATGCCTGGAAATTGTACCTCCAGAATGGCTAGGAAAATAGACAAAGAAAATTCAATGTGTCCATGGACACACCAAGGAATATCCCGTAGTTAGAATGTCCATCACTATGTTAGGGACAGGAATGTATGTTCCTGTAGCAGTAATTCCATGGCTACCTACTTCCCTACTTATAGGTAGTAACGTACACCAGCTTCCCCAGTGGTTGACAAGAATCGCTCAGATAGACCTAAGAATAAGATCCCAGAGTTTACCTGAATTCCCCTTCAACTGTGAAAAACCATTTAGAGCAAAATAAATATTCCCAGGAAGTTGGGATTGGGAACAAACCACCTGAGATAGGGAAAGCCTTGTTTTATCCCTATATGAAAAATCCTGCAGCATTAGGGGAAGGGTATGTGAGGAATCTCATTATGTAGTTCCTGCTCCCCGAGGGGGGGCCTTTTCCGTGTGGACAGGGCGGTGAGGCTGCTAGCCAATAGTGCCCGTGGGGGTGGCACTCGGTGGGTGGATCTCATGGGGAGGGATTCGCCCTCGGGGATACAGGGAGGGCATCAGGAGCCATTGCAGTACAACACACCTTCACACCTTCATCCACCTTTATTTCCCCATCTTCGTTGCCTTCCCCATATCCTATAGGTTCCTCTATGTATTTCTGTTACAGCAGTGGTATTACTACTGGGACAATGAAGATTAGGGCCGACTCCATTCAGCTGTCCCATCAAAGTACTGAGGCGAGGAAGATCAGGACTATCTCTACTGAGTCATGCCCTCAAAGTACTGTGATGAAGAAGATATACAAAGCCCTAACCAACTTCTCAGAAAACCAGAGTGAACGCTCTAGTAATCCAGTCTCAAGTAGCTTAAAGATGGAAGAGGGACTAACACTGTTGTAAGTCCCTCATCGCGGCACCGCGACCAGAGGTACTTACCCACACAATATAGAGCTGAGCCTGCAGCTGTTGACTGGGACGAAACGGGGAGAGTTTGGGAGTCCCTACTGGCTTTACCGAAAACCGACGTGCCGTGAAAGAGCATTACAAAAGGCCCTGCACCACAAGGCGAGCAGTTACACGCCACACGGCTCCACAGAAGAGGGGCAGAGCCACACAAACCAGTGCTGCAAGAAGATGTACAGACCCGAGAAGGAGGTGAAGGACTGGTAGACCCGAAAGAGGGTACAGGGGCTGCCTGGGGACACTTGAGAAACCATTGTGAAGGGGTCTAGGACCCTCACTTAAGAAACCGATACGAAGGGGTCTGGGACCTGCATTTAAGGAGCCTGTACAAAAGGGTCTCGGACCCTCACTTAAAAAACCGGAACAAAGGGATTTGAGACCAGCAGATGAGAAGTAAATACAGGGGGGGGCTGGGACCCACATATGAGAAGCTAGGAAGGGGTCTAGGACCCACATTTGTGAAAGACAGACCCTGGCAGGAGAATACACCAGGGCTTCCTACTGAACAATAAAGAGCAACACATGAAGGTGTCTGGGACCCGCACTTGACAAAGACAGCGCCTGGCAGGAGAGTACACCAGGGCGGTCCACCGATCGCTGAGAGAAGCCAGAGAAAAGCCTGGGGAAGGGAGACATTCCCCCAACCATAGTAAAACGCAGAGAGAAGACAGACTGAGAAAGGCCTGGGGAAAGAAGACATTCCCCTGCCCATGCAGAGAGAAGCCTAAGAAAGTCCTGGTGAATGGAGAGATTCCCCAAACACAGTGAACTATCAAGGGAAGTCTAAGAAAGGCCTGGGGAAGAGAGACATTTCCCCAACCATAGGAAAACCCTGAAAGGAGCCTGGCAAAGGGATACATTCACCCAAACACATTAGGTTGCCAAAAGGATCCTCAAAAAAGCTTGGGGAAGGGAGACAATCCCCCAACTACATTGACTTACCAAGAAAAGCCTGAGAAAAACCTGGGGAAGGGAAACATTCCCCCGACCACAATAAACTGCCAAAAGAAGCCTTGAAAAGGCCTGGGGGAGTGAGACATTCCCCCTTCTTTGCAAACCATACCGCCCAGAAGAAGGGAGTCATTCTTCTGGACCCTGAAGAGACAAATCCATTTTAGTTATGTTATAAGTGAGGGTTAGAAGTAGGATGTTGACACAGGGCGGTGGACTTTTTAGTTATGGACATTGACGTTCCCTTAGTCTTAGTTGAGGCAGGGAAACCCCTCTTAGAGTTAGGGTTAGATACGTTTCTTTCTTTAATTTGGTATAAAATAAAAGTCTTTGCCCAAAACATGCCTCTGTTTGTCAGTCTCCTCTTTCCACACCCTCACACCAGAGACAAACATTTTATTTCTTCTGCGCCTGTTCTGCCCACTCCCTGAATCCCTGTGCAAATCTGCCAGCTCTCTTCTCCCACAAAATCATCTCTCTTTTGGAGCCAAGAGCATCACCTGGAGTAGCATCCATTGACCCTTGGACCTGGCTGCAAGGCAGCAGGAATCTAACATCGCAGGTACCAATCTTGTGGAGAAATACCCACAGACCATTCCGATGGATTGGCAAATGATTATATTAGCATTAGCAAACCATAGGCAGTGCTTAAAGTGGGCCGAGGCCTGCCGGGGCCGGGCCCCGGCAGTCTCCAAAAAGTGGGACTGAGCCGGGGCCCCCATCCAGCCGCAACATTGGCGGAATGCATTATCCCGTCCCGGCCGCAGCCGCGACGGGAGATGCGCCTGCCATGAAGTCAGGCGAGCCGACAGAAGTGGCAGCCAGCCACAGCGACGCTGTGACTGGCTGCCACTTCCGTCAGTCATAGTAACTGCCTTTGTTGACCCCTCACGCGAGAGGTCACCAGAGGCAGTTACTGTCCCTTTGTTTCCCCAGGTCGCCGAGGCGTCTTTAACCCTCGGCGAACCTGGGGATTCCTTGACGTTTATGAAAGATGGCTTTGAAAGTACACATTTCAAGCCATCTTTTATAAAGCTTTGTCGACGGACAATTTTGTCCGTAGTCAAAGCTTTATAAAAGATGGCTTGAATTGTGTACTTTCAAAGCCATCTTTTATAAACCCGAAATCTTTAAAAAAAAAAGATGGCCTGAAAACTAGGCAAACCGTAGGGTATGCACACAAATATATATAAATATTATATATTTGTGTGAGTACCTTACTATGGTTGTGTACTTTGCAAGCCATCTTTTATAAACGTAGAAATATGTTACATATCTCTATGTTTAGAAAAGATGGCATGCATAGTACACAAACCATAGTAAGGTCCGCACACAAATATATAACATTTATATATATTTGTGTGTATACCCTACGATTTGTGTACTTTTTAGGCCACGCCCCTCCCACAAGCCACGCCCCCAAATGAGGCCCCCCTCGATTTCTTACCCCACTTAAAGCCCTGGCCATAGGACAGCAACAAGCCAACAGCAATACGAAACTCGACGCATGGGTTTTATTCAAAGGAGCCCACAAGCCTTTCAGTGGAGAGGGAGGCCTAGACATGACAAATTCTCTTACAGAAACAAAGTGTCAAGTAGAAGGACAGTGTTTCAGCATACGAGTCTAAGGCAAGGGCTGCGTTCTCACGTTCTGCACAATACAATCAGCAAGACATATAATGATAAAGTAATTTATGCAAGCTAAGCTCCATCTACAGTTCTCAAACAATTCGAGTAGGCAAGCTCACTTATTATCAGTGCACTAAACCTGCCTTACCTAGGAGAGCAACAGAAAACAAGCTGCATACTAATGCCAAAAGGGAAACACGTCAGAGGCGAGCGTTGTGGAAGCGAACATTAGTACATGCTAGGAATGGGGCTTTTAGGGCTAAGACGTGCACATGGGACATAAGGCACATCTTGCAAAGGCAGTGAGGCACTTGGTAAACATTGCATTAGCAGCACAGCATTATAGTGCAGCCGGGGTTAGTTCATTAAAATTTGCAAATTACCGGTTTTCCCCCACAGTGCTTTATAACTATTTTATTTATTCTCAGGTTTGGTTTGAAAAAAGCAGACAACCTTTGCAGGGTAACAAAATGCAATAGTAATACTTTTTAGATCTTCAAGAGTAATGCATAAAATGATGAGAATTGTCACATTAAACGTATGTATTTTCATTGTTTAAAGTAGAGAATGTATATCAGTTCATGAAGTATTGCTATATGCTTTCTTGATACCTAAAGCCGAAAAAGTCTTGAAAAAATTGGGAATTCTTTGCGGATGAAACATTCAACGCATGTAGGCACCATCTGATGCAGTTTCATTCCAGGTCTGCTGTGAATTGCCGAAGTATGTGTGCAGTATTCCACAAGACGATACCATCTGTTGAGGAAATAGAAAATGCTCATTTATTTGATCTAAGGGGTGGAAGGAGGAGATTAACACATGGGTGTTATGATTGTTGGCAGAGACTTTTTTAAACAAATAAGGGTTGGAGAAATACCTTTCTGACTCCAATACTAACAGGGGTTTCCCTGCCTTGAAATACGTTTCTAAGGAGTTTGTCAGGATAGTCAAAATAAATATTTCCATCCCTCACATTTAGAACTTAAACTAATGTGAAAAAGGGATTTTCTCTAGTCTCAAAGTTCTGTTCCACTTGCAGAAACAAAGTTCCAAAATTGTGCAACAAATAAACTCCAAAAAATGAAGGAGAACATACTCCCAGGTTGTGGTGACCTCCGAATGCTCAATGATGGTCTTCTCCTCTTTTAGTGTTCAATGGCAACCGTACTCCCAGGTTGTGGTGCCCTTCGAATGTTCAATGGGGGTCTTCTCCTCTTTTTGTGTTTCAGCGACAACCTTATTCCCAGGTTGTTGTGCCCTCTGAATGTTCAATGAGGGTCTTTTCCTCGTTCCGTCTCTTTGGTTTCAGAGCCCACCTGCTACACTATCCTCCCAGGCACTGTGACTATGAAGAGTGTTTTGCTCTCTCTTTATATGTGATTCTTTATGCTTTGCCTTCTTTGTATTTTCTGATTAGGTTTTTTTGCTGGTTTACTACTGCTTTGCTGGTCACAGACCACGTGGTATACTTTCCTGCCAGGTGCAGTGCTTATGAAGACTGCTTTGGCTCTTTCTTCATGTGGTTGCGAGTCCCGGACTCACCTTGACTTAATTTGTGATCTTCTTGGTTTTCTTCTACTACTTTTACTACTTCTTTGGTGACAGCCAACCTGGTGTACTCTCCTGCCAGGTGCTGTGGGCATGAAGATTACTTTGGCTGTCACTTCACATGGTAAGGTCTTTTTGTTTTGCTTCTACTGCTACTATTACTTATTCTTTGGTCATAGCCAACCTGGTGTACTCTCCTGCCAGGTACTGTGAATATGATGATTGGTGTGAAGGCCGTGACTCGATATTTGTGTGCAGGTCCCAGACTCACTTTTGTGAGTCTGCCTTCTCCTTTCCTTCCTGCCAACTCTTCCAGTCTCCCCCACCCCCTCACTGGAGAGCTCACTGGTGCTTCTTAGTCATTTGTGGTTGCTTTGGGCTTCCCTTTGCTGCTTCCACAGCTTTCAGCAGCTCTGTGCTGACTCCCGGCCTCTGAGCCGCATGTCTTGGCCTCCCCGCATGCTCCAGGCTTCCTGACTGGATGAGAAATCAGGCTTCTGCCTCTCAAAGAAGTCTGTATGCAACAGAGCTTGCTTCTAGGGACACCGTTACCAGCGAGTAAGCGGCCCGTTCTATGTGCTCTCTGCATCTTTTCTCGTCTACAACTGTCAGCATTCAAATCTCCTGCTTCCTCCTGGGATTGTCTCTCTCTTTTGGCAGTCCTTCCCTTTTTATTAGACAAATAGCATTAGCCGTTCTATGGCATCTAGTTTGCGCACCTTGGTTCTGCTGCACCTGCCATGTGGATCAATGCCTCTTCCTCGTCCCAGTAGTGTGATCCTCATTCTTCACTTGTTTGTGCTGTTGCTCTTTCTCATCCCAGTATTTCTTGGGGAAGTGACATTGTCTACTCTGCAGACATATATGAAAGTGTGTGGGGTTATGTTTTATGCAGGGTAACAGGGTGAGGGAGGTTGGGGGTTGGGGCAATAATACTGCTTATCTCCCAAGATGTCGTTCCATGTCCCATGGGGGTTTTACCCCCTCAGGAGATCCACCCACTGAGTACCACCCCCAGGGGGACTATCGGGTAGCGGCCTCACCTCCCTGGTCTCATAGGAAGGGGCTTCCTCCATAGAAGAAGTAGCAACACTGTTATGCACCAGCCATGGAAGTTATGGTATAGGTGGAGATACACCTAACATGGTAGCCTTCTATGTCTACGTAACGGTCTAGCCTCCCACCAAGATGGCGGCTGGAGCGTATATACGTATCACTCACAATAACAACGGTGCGTTGTATCATCGTTGAATTCTAACTTTGTTCATTGCCCCTTGCTCGTACTACTCTGTTTTACAGAAGGATCTTACCTCCTTATCCTTGCCTTAGCCTTTTTCTACCCTTCTGCTTTCACTCGTGGTGATACCCCTCTCAGGTGTATACTCAACAGCGGTTTACTCTGGTAAGTTCACAGGAGTTTCTTTTCTAGTTTTCTTTGGTTGTCTGTTCCTACCTTAACTTTTTCTGCTCCCTTCTCGCCTGTCCGATACTTCCAGTTCCTTTTTTTTCCGCTGCTCTCTTTCACCGCTATAATTATAGTTCTGTGCCGAAGCCCCGGTTACCGCAGCCTCCACGGAGCCACTGATCCTACGCATCTTCTACCTTCTGCGGTGCCGTTAGGATCTTGCGGTTTTCCCAGACAACGCCTGCCTTCTACGGCGTCTTCTGGGTATCAGTACTCTTCAAAAGGTTGCCTGTCTCCTGTGGTGCCTGCTGGAACTTGTAGTTTCTCCATACTACATATCTGGTCTTGCCCTTTGATTGCCTCAAAGTCTTCAGAATATATCCACCTTTAAAGACCTTTTTCGCCACAGCGGAATTCACAAATAATAGATCGGATACTCCTTCTGACAGGAGAGAAGACCTGCTACACAGGGTTTTTTGCCAGACGGCTTTTTCCCTGAAGTTTTGGGACTGGCTCCTGGGGGATCACCGGACTTGGTTCCCATCCGGTCAGGGTGGCCTCCGAGGAGCCACGTCCTTATTTACGTCAAAAGAAGACCAAGGAGAAGACAGAATCGAAAATGTATCGAAGAAGACAGGACTGGTCGACTTCTACGGGATCCACTGGAGATTCAGGTGAGGAGGAGTTGGGCACAAAGAAAGGGGAAGTTGTTAGTCTTGACAAACACCCTAGGATTCGTCACCTACCTTTCCCCATACAATATTGGCTTTCCCATGTGGATTGAAAGGAGAGCTTTCTTCATACATTTTTCCGGGGTCTGTCTTATTCCAAGACCAAAGAGGGGAATCTATCGTGAATTCATCCTCTTCCCAGAAATTAAAAGGGGAATATGTGGGTCGGTTGTGGTGAGGGTACTCCAGTACCAGCCTATCTTGGTATCCTTTTATTTCTTGCCTGGTTTCTAATCTCTTTTCTTCAAGCCGGGATGGTCTCTTAGGGTTGATGGAGATCTCTTTTAACCCTGGGCATCTTACTCCAATATCTATCAGGCTTTTTGTTTTTTAAAAAAAACTTTATTAATTTCCAAACAACAAATAACCAACAGTTCCCATACTTGTTCCCTCTGAGCCCTCCCCCACCCATCCGCCTGGCTCGCAATATATCAGGCCAAGGACATGTATTCATCAGTCAAAGTTGTTTGGTATCACACCAAGTGGGCGCTTGCATGTTTCGTTGTGATGCTGCTTTTCACCTGTTCAATCGTGCCGGGGCATCTTCGAGCTCGATCCAGTTTTTACCATCATGGGATATTCCCAGCGGATTGTGCCATCTGAGTGGAGTCTGATTGATATTGCTGAAAAAGGGTCCAGTAGTCGAATGGGCGACTGGTGGTTGGGAGTGTTGAGGTGTATCTGGTTTCCCTTAGTTCATACGTACTCATACTCTCTAACCATTTCTCAAACGTGGAGGGTTGCTCTTTCCTCACGATCTTGACACCACACCCTGCTGTCCCTGAGGCCATACCCAGCAGTTTCTTTTCAGTGCTTGATCCTCCTTCAATCAAGGCTAGGAGACACAGTTCCAGTGAGTATTCCCGTGACGGGGAAAGCATTACGGTCATTGCCCCTTCAATGTTCTCCTAATAAATCCTAATGCGTGGGCAGGCCCAGGCTATGTGATAAAAAACAGCTAGATCTGCTCCACATCTTTTGCGGTCGGGGGATCTCTCTGGGAAGAACCTATGCAACTTGACGGGGGAGTAGTAGACTTGATGTATATATTTAGAATGAATTAGTCTATATCGACAGTTTAAAGATAGATGGCGGGTTTGCATACAAACGAGTTTCCATTGGTCCACACTCAACGGTTCACCTAGCAAGACCTCCCACATGTTCTTATAGGATTGTCTTTTCACCCCTCTCCCACTTCTAATAAGTTTATAAATGGTTGAAACCAGTTTCCTGGTGGATAACGGCTTGATCACGCATTGTTGGGCCGGGTGCAGGGCTGCGTCCCGTGGAAAGTCAGGCCATTTGGTCCGCAGTATCCCCCTGAGTCTGTAGCAGAGGAGCAGAGTCACGGCACTGTGGTCACCTCTTGACCGCAGCTCGTCCCAATGCACAGACTGACCGTCCTGTACCAGGTCTCCCAGGGTCTGTACCATCAGTCTTTGAAAGTGCTCCCTGATCAATCTTTCGTGTGTGAGTGGGATACCAACTATGTTATATATCGGTCTCTGTGAAAACCTGGGTATCACTAATCAAGCTCTGGCCTGGCTGACCTCTTTCCTCTCAGATCGACCCTCCTAGGTCCAACTTGGGTCCTTCCTTTCATCTATCTTCCTCTCTACCTGTGGTGTTCCCCAGGGCTCTAACCTCTCGCCCTGGCTTTTCAACCAATACCTGGCAACTCTCGCCCACTGCATTGCCATTTTCTGCTCCAATTTCTAGTGCTATGCTGATGACACTCAACTCATTTTCAGGCTGCCCTCTGCCACCTCCTTTCCCTCCCACATCTCTGATTGCCTAACTGCCATTCAAGATTGGTGTGCCGCCAATGATCTTTGTCTGAATGCCTGCAAGACGGAGATCCTCCTCATCGGCACACCTTCACCATCCTTTCCCCTCACTCTCTGGCCAGCCTCCCTTGGCCCTCCTCCTACCCCCACCTGCGAGGCTAAGAACCTCAGGGTCATCTTTGACTCCACCCTTTCCTTCTCCGCCCACATCTCTGAGGTCTCTAAAAAGTCAAATTTCCGACTGCACCTCCTCAGAGGTACTCTGCCTTTCCTCTCCTTCCCCCAGAAGCTCATGGTATCTCAAGCTCTGGTTCTCTCTAGCTTGGACTATTGTAACAGCCTCTTTCTAATTCTACCTGACTCTACTCTCCCCCCTCTGCAACTAATCCAGAACAGGACTGCGAGACTTGTCCTTGGCCTCAAGCCCTGGGATCGTATCTCTCCAGCTCTGAAATCTCTCCACTGGCTCCCAGTGGATGCAAGGATTAAATTCAAAACCCTCTGCATTGTCCACAAGGCTTTCTGGGGCCTGGGTCCGAAATACCTTCAGCTATCCCTCCGCCAATACCTCCCCTCTCGAGCTCTTCGCTCCTCTACCTCCAACTCACTCAGGGTCAGTCGTTTTTCTAAGAAACGAGCTGGGGGTAGATCTCTGTATTGGGCTGGGACCTCCCTCTAGAACAGCCTCCCTGCCACTCTAAAACTTGAGGAGAACCATCTCCGGTTCCGGAAGCACCTCAAGACCTTTCCTCTTTTTTTCTGCCTTTGCTCCCCCTCTCCCCTGCTGATCTGTTCTCTCTTGGCACCGTGCACCTGGCCACCCTCTGTCTTTTGGGCCCAGGTACCTGCTCATCCTGCCAGCCTCCCGCACTGCCTCCGGGCCACCCCTTGCACTGGGGTCTGTATCTGTACCCATACAGCCCCCCCTTTTTCTTCCTGCACTTATCAGACCTACCCTGTCTGCTGCCTTAAACCTAGCACTTGCAAATTGCTGGCTGCATTACCACTGTTTGTTGCCTTTATTATTTATTTATTGTTATTTATCTGTTTCTCCTCTGCTTCACACTTTCCACCTCTCCCCCCTTCCATGCACTTTTCCCCTCCCCCTCTCCCATGCACTTGCACGTTCTCAATGTCACTGGGCCTAGTAAGATCGCTGTTTTGTTCTCCCCTGTTCCCCTCCCTTGCCTTGTCGCGCTCTGAAACACTTGTGTACGAGCGTGATAGCAATAAAATACCAATCAATCAATCAATCAATCGGTAGGTCGGGAAGGTAGTGGGGGGCAGTTCCTAGCAATTGTTTGACCCGTTCCCAGGCTTTGCATATCACATCTAGGGGTTGAAACTCACCACCGGGGGCTCTACCTCTGTTGCCCCATGTCATACCCATTAGATCATTCGGGCTAGCGATTGCTTTCGCCAGCAGGGAGTGCGGGGAGTCGGGGCCTAGGGCCTACCATCCCGCTATATATTGTACTTGTGCTGCCAGGTAGTATAAGTGTATATCGGGGTATTCCAAGCCACCGTTCGTAGGGGCCTGCAAGTGTGTCATACGCTATCCTGGGCTGCCCGCCAGCCCACACCAGCCATACCATCAGTTTCCTAATTCAGGTCCAATAGCGGGCGGGGGTGCCAAATTGGCAGATTGTTAAAGATGTATAGTAATTTAGGTAGTATAATCATCTTAGCCAGGGCTATACGGGTGGCTTGGGAGATAGGGAGCAGTATCCAGGATTCTGCTCTCTGTTCTAGGGCCAACAAGGTGTTTATATAGTCATCCTTATATAAATCATCCACCTTTGTGGAGCCCATGATGCCTAGGTAGCGTATCCCCTGGGGGCACCAGCGGAAGTCCGCACCCACATCTGTTTGCTGCACTCCGAGGGTCAGGGGGAGGACCTCCGATTTATTCCAGTTAATTCCTCGGTTCTCTCCCCTAGCTCTTTCTGCGCTTATATGTTTCTTGTTGTCTAGTCTCGTCCGCGCCATCATGCCCACGGGTTCATTGCTGCGCAGTACAAATGCAATAAAGTAAAGTAAAGTAAAGTAATTCTGAGTCCAGATAGTTCTCCGATCCTGATATTTTCTTGGGTTATGGGGGTTAAGTTCTGTCTGGGGTGTTTAACATAGAGAAGAATATTGTCTGTATATAAGGATATGCTGCTAAGCTGTGTATGTACACGGATCCCCCGGTGTGCATGTCATTCCCGAATATGACAGGCTAAGGGCTCCATTGCGAGGGCAAATAGGATCAGAGAGAAGGGACAGCCATGGCAGGTGCCACGCGTGGGGTGGATGTACTCTGAGATCATGCCGTTCATGTATATTGCTGCTCTGGGGGCTGTATACAATAATCTAACCCAGCGGATATATGTTAGACCGAACCCGGATCGCCGAAGTACCTCGAAGAGGAAGGGCCACTCAATGGAGTCAAAAGCCTTTTCGGCATCGAGGGCTGCGACTGCCATAGGCACTTCCGGATTCACGCTATGCATTAAAGTGAATAGGCGTCTACGTTATTTTGAGTGGACCGTCCGGGTATGAATCCAGCTTTGTCAGGGAGTGTTAGGCAGAATTATATGCAGTACCCTTTGGGAACACCACACACAATTAAGACTACAAGTGACAGTACAAATTAATCTTTGGAACAAGCCTGTACTACACAGTTAAAGTGGTAGCGATGGCTGAGCAGCCAGACTTGTCTCAAGAGTAAGTGAGCAGTATAAAATAGTTACACAAAGGACAGCAATTACTATGATTCAGGCAAACACTGACTCAAGGTTTTCAAGGAAAAGAATATACGTTTATTTCACTCTTCAGTTGTATAACATTACACTATTATAAGCAGTTTTAAAAAAATCACATTCTTAATACACCACACCACTCCCAATAAGTTCCAGACAAGTTAAGCTCACAAAGTGAAGTGGGAGCAAAATGGCATTCTAGCAATTTAAAAGGGAGGGAAAAACAAAGTTAATAGAAATTGAACCACACCAACAGGTAAAGTACTCAGGGCAATTGAGCAAGAGGAACTACAGTGATAGAATCTGGTAGAAAAGGCTTAGGGCCAAAGTCAATGGGTCAAAAGTCTTTTGCTCAAGATCACACAGTTCACGGTAGTTTGCGGTAAAGTTCATGCCACGGATTCCGGATGAGGTTGGTTGGCAGAAAAGTTAGTTCAAAGAGAAGAGAAGGACAAGCCCTCGGTTTGGAGAAATATTTCAAACACTTTCACCGCGGCTGAACAAAACGAACAACCGGATTTGCACAGTACCTTAGAACGGAGAGAAAGCTGTAGCTGAGGAGGATGTTCCTGGTAGTTCCTGCAGGCTCATGGTTCCCGAAGCGACTGTTGGGCTGACAAAAAGTAGGAAGACTGGAGGGTGCTGCACTACCCATGGAAGAAACCAGCAGCAGAGCAAAGCAACAAATAAAAGGTGCGCTCCTTAAAACCCAAGCAGGGTCCGGCCTTCCTGGCTATATGGCCCACTGTAGCTCTGTACAGCAAATTCGACCAGAGGAGGGTCTTGGATTGCAGTTTGGGTGAACTGGTTGGTCCCACCAGCTCAAGGGAAGATGTTTCCTGGAGGATCTTCTCTGTCGTCGGATTCTGACGATTCGGACCTGCAGCAGGGCTTCAACAGGCGGTTCAGTCGTTGTAGGGCTCCTCTTCCATCAGCTCCTCATTGGTTCTTTCGTTCCAGTGGCGACTCTGCCTTTCCAGTCCCAGACACCTGCTTTTTATGCAGTTTTCCCCCATTCATACAGCCTGGCTGTCAATCACACAGCAGGGTGGCTGTCCTGGCAAGGACAGTCACCCAACCAAACAAACAGGAGTGCGACTTGGGTTACCAAGGGAACCCATGACAGGGGTCGAAGACCCCTCCCTCACATCCTGCCTACCCAGACTTTCAGGCGCCTTAAGGAGGGCTTCTGTGTAGAAGCCTTCGAAAAGATGGCGAACAAAGGGACCAAACCTGGTTTGGCGCGCAGAGTAAAACACAAGAAAGTCATTTACAAAAAGAAATGGCAAATAAACCCAGCCGGAACCGTAACAAAATATATATGGTCAAGCGGGTTTATGTTTGATGCTAATATGATAGCCTAAAATAATACCATGGTTATTTAAGATAACCGCAGTATAAAAAAAAGGGTAGTTACCACTGCCACCTGCCAAGTCTTGATGTAAAGGGAGCAAAACAATGCTCCAAGAGACACAGACAAAATGGGATAAGAATTAACCCTTTCCTATACTCCATGTAAGATGGGGTGTACTGGGTCTGTGGTTTAAAGTGACTAAAATAAAGTTAATGGCAACTTTACCTTTTGTGGGGGACAGTAGTCAACCCCAGATAATGGAGTCAATGGGAAGTCTCAAAGACAACCCTGTGTCACTGCACTGAAGGTGCTGTGTAACACACATGAACAATATGAGGCCATGGAGTAGGGGAGGCGCCAGTGGCCAAGATCACACAAAAAGTGAAAACACACACAGTAAACACATGTACGAGTGGGAAAAAGGCTCAGACTCTTACCAGGGGAAAAAAAAATAAACCCTAGAAATCCAGCAAAGCTGTTGAGGAACTCATTAGGTAAGGTAAATCAGCCATTTATGAGAATTCTCCCCAACACTCGCTCACCCTACCCCCAGACTAAGGGATGGGAGGATTTAATCCACTCCTGGTTGAATCTCTACCTCTAGTCGGTTAAAAGCATCCTAGAGAGACCATCAGCATTTTGCTGGTGACATTCTTTATTTGCAGACTATATGACCTACAAACCTGTTGAGGTACATCACCCTTTTTAATGTATAGGGGATCTGATCTAACAGCCCCTCAGAAGTTATAACAACCTCTGAACCTACAATAGGCTTTTCCAAGGGGTCCTTAGAAAGGAATCCCTTAGACCTAGAGGGGCCTCCATGGTTCCTCACCACTTCTCTCACAAGAGCAGGTTGAGTCTCAGGTATCTTGGTTGGTGGGGCAGTGGTCAAGCAAGGTACATGCTGCCACTTCCTCTGAGATCTGACCTTACCTATTTTAGAAGTTTCTTTCCTAATACTAGGATTTTCATTGGGGTCTTCAGTAGAAGCTCCAATAGTTTTAAGTGGTTTAGCCTTAGACCAGCTTTGAGAATGGTCAGTTCTCACAGGCCTAGAGAGGGGTCCAATCTGTCTGTCCACCTCTTCCTCAGAAGCAGGGGGAGTCAAGGACTTTACAATTGGATGGACAATGATGGAACTTGGTTGGGGCTCCCATTTCCCTACTATACTAGCCTCAGATTTGCCTGGGTTAGAGGACAACTTACTAACACCAGGGCTTGCAGTGGGGTTCTCTGTAGAGGTTCCCACAGGCTCAGAGTGGTCTCTTAAGGTTGCCTCTCTAGCCAATTTGGTTAGGTTATGTTTTCTCTCACTGGGAGGCCTGGGGCTACTGGATACTGCTCCTAGAGCTTTTAGATCATTCCCCAACAGGACTCTCCCAGGCACCTCATTCTGGACACTGACAGGGATCCTCACTGTCATATTATTACACTGAATGCGAGCTGGCAGAATTGGAACCCATTGGATAGGGCCTCCAGAAATTTAGTGGGACCTTTGGGTGCCTTAGCAACATCCTGAGGCTTGAAAAAGCTTTCATCCACTACTGTTCTGCTGGCCCCAGTGCCTCTCCTGGCAGGAGTATCCTGGCTATTGACAAGAACACTGTCCATATAATATTCCTTAGAGTTTTCTGGTATGGAGTTGTACACATCCATAATCTGTTTCTTACCCAGACCCATGGACTCTAAGGATACAGTTGCCTGAAGACCCAGGGGTGCTTCCGCAAATAGTTCAAAGCGGGCACTAGCCATTTGTACTTCTTCCTCTGGGGAGAAGGCTAAGGAGGCAGTGCTGATCCCTGCAGGTTTACCCTTGCACATGGGATCTCCTTTGACATGGTCAGTTGACCCACAAACATAGCATTAACCAAATGCTCTCTGGAATGGGGGCCTCTGCTGACCTCCCTCTGGTTGAGCACCAGAGGATTCACTAGCCCTATTTGGTTTCCCATGTGGCTTGCCCTGGTTATGTTTGGGATACTGCCGTGTAAAATATGAGGCCATGGAGTAGGTGAGGCTCCAGTGCCCAAGATCACACAAAAAGTGAAAACACACACAGCAAAAACACATGTAAGAGTGGGAAAAAAGCTCACAATCTTACCAGGTGAAAAACATAAACCCTAGAAATCCAGCAATGCTGCTGAGGGACTCATTAGGTAAGGGAAATCAGCCATTTATGAGAATTCTCCCTAACAGGGAGGTCCAATGCCGGCATGTATGGGAGTAAGCAATCTGTTAGTATCTTGCCCCAGATTTTATTGCCATTATTGATCAGCGATAGTGGCCTGTACAGCGACAACTGCTGAGGGTTCTTAGCGGGCTTCAGAAGCACAGTCACTAATGCCGATCCAGTAGATTCTGGGAGGGTACCGCCCGACATTGCGCTTTCGTACAGACCCATGAGGTAGGGGATCAGCAAGTCCACATAAGCCTTGTTCCATCCAGCCCAGGGGCCTTGCCGCTGGGGAGTGATTTTATTGCTTTGCAAATCTCCTCTTCCATTATTGGGACATTGAGAGCGCCCCGCTGGTCTTGATTTAGCCAACCCAATGCAATCCCGTCTAGGTATTGTGTCAATTCATCATGCCCGGTGTTGGGCTGTGATGTATGCAACTGGTCGTAATACTCCCGGAATTCGTTATTAATCCCCTGCAAGTCTTTGATAAGAACCCTGTTCTGATCTTCGACCTCCGCTATGGAAGTGGTTTGTTGTTCCTGTCTAATGGCCCAGGCCAATGTTTTACTTGGGCGTTCCCCCTCCCCATATCTTGCTGCCAGTATCAGGTCACCCACGAACCTCTCTTCCCTGGAAGCCAGCTCTTCTCTACTTGCCCTCAGGTATCGGCGGAGTTTGCGTGTGTCTAAGGTACCCTGTTTGTTCTCCAGATCCCGAATAGTGTTTTCCTGTGCTCACATGGACCTAGGTAGGGCTTTCAGCACTCCTCCCTCTTTTGAGATACAGCACCCCCTTATATAGACTTTAAAGGCTCCACCATCATACCTTGGTATGTACTGATCCTTCGTTAGCCTGGAAGTAGGTCTGTATGTCTTGGCTTATTTCAGCTCAGAAAGCTACATCCTCCAGGGCCGTGGCTCTTAACCGCCACCAGAGCAGTCCGGAGGGTCTTGTGAGGCCTGCAATGCAAACCAGTACCGGTGAGTGGTCGGAGAGGGTCCGGGGGAGAATGGACCCCTCTGTAACTTTCCCGACAATGGGGGTGGAGGCCATTATGTAATCAATCCTGGAAGAGCTACTGGAAGAGCTACTGTGTACCCCGGAGAAGAACGTATACTCTCTGTCATCAGAGAGTTAGCGCAGCCATACGTCCTGAAGGTCATGATATGTAGATATAGAGGAACATGTCGTAGCCGCTTGAAGGAGGGCCTGTTGTTTGGTTACGGATCGGTCTAGTTCCAGTGTGAGGGCCAAGTTAAAATCGCCTATCCATATAATCTTGTAACCAGGGAACCTATGGATGTGCTTGGCGCATTGATGAAAGAACTCCGGGGAGTCTGTGTTGGTTGCGTATATGTTTATAAGTAAGAATTTTGTGTCGGGTAACTCCCCCGCTAGTATTATGTACCATCCCTCCTCATCTTTAATCTGCTTGTGTAATCTATATTGCAAGATACCGTGGATGTAGGTAGCCACTCCTCTGGAGTGCGAGGTATAGGAGGAGTCATACCTAGGAATGCCCCATCCTGCCAGCTTGGGGACAGGAGCGCGGCGGATTAGGTGTATCTCTTGTAGACACAGTATGTTTACCTTGTGGTTTCTGCAATTGTTTGCAATCAGGTGGGATTTCTTTTGGTTGGTGAGCCCCCTTACGTTTCAAGACATTATCGAGAGAGTCCCCTCCTACTGTGGGTGCAGCCATATTACTTGTGGTGCTCTTGTAGCCTGTGTCGTGATTTGGAATGTGTGTTCATGTGCTGTGATACCAGTTTTGGTGATACATGCTTGTCTTTTGTGGTTTGTGCGAGTCGTCTGTCTCCTTCTAATAACTTTAATAACTTTTGACATTGGACAACACAGCCAGTGTTGCATCTCCCCCCCTACGTGCCCACCCATGCCAGAAACAATAACCTACCGGCCCCCGACCGCTCCCCCGTCCCTAACTTCCCCCATTAATGTAAGGTAACAACCCCTCAGTGACTACAGGTAGTGGAGCGCTAACAGTGATTTATTCGCTCCTAGTGGCTGTGGCCAGTTTGAATCATCCCCGGGTCCCATCCAGGAACCCCGAAGCCATCAGCGTACCTTTGTCGGGATCATGTAGCATCATTCATATCCAAATTGTTTCCATTCAGGGGTGGTGTGGAGAGCATCTTAGGGAGCCCGCTGGATCAGGGAGGTTTGTTGCAAAGCGCTCTGCAGCTTCCAGGGAGGTAAAAAAACAGTAGACCCATTGGGCCTCATTACGACCCTGGAGGTAACCGTGGTGCTATTAGCGCCATGGTTGCCTCCAAAACCTTACCGATTCCGGCATGGTGAATGGAGCAATTACCGCTCCATTCCAAGGTTGGCGGAGGCGATAATTCCCCACGCACCATGGCCCTTCCCCATTCCCATTTTAGCCCCCATAGGGCTCAATGGGAATGGGGAAGGCGGTAATAATGGTACCGCAAATTGCGGTACCATTATTACCTTTAAAGTCCCTTTGCGGGTGGCGTCCTTAACGGCTAGTTTTACCAGCCGTTAAGGGAGGACCCGCAAAGGGAACTCGGAATAGGGCGGTAAGGAATTACCGGCACCGGTGCCCTTACCGGTACCGATAATCCCTTACCGCCCGGGTCGAAATGAGGCCCATTGTGTTGTGTTTGGCCGGATATAGCATTGCATATTGAATACCTTTTCTGTGTAGGATGCTCTTGGCAGCCTGGTCCTGAACCGCTGGGCTGAAGTTCGGGAACAATCGGATAATGGAGGATTCCCATCGTAGTTCCCCTTTCTCCCTGGCTGAGCGGAGGATGATGTTTCGGTCCCTGTAGCTGAAGATCTTGGCTATGATCAGGCGCTTAGGGGTGCCTGGGGGTGGCTTTGAGGCTAGCAATCGATGTGCCCGTTCCACCATAAACATTGAGGTGAGTGGGGGGTTGCCTAGGATTTCCACCATTAAAGTCTCTGTGAAATTCTCCATATTGTCGATCGAGGTTGATTGCGGTACGCCAAGGATCTGGATGCTATTCCGTCTGGATCCTCCCTCCAGGTACTCGTTTTTGGCCATTACTTTTTTTAAGGCTTGTTGCAGGTCGGCCATTTCCCATTGCAAGGTGGTCACCTTGTCTTCACTATCCCCAAACCGTTGTTCAGCCTCTGACATGCGACCACATAACTTGGCAATTTGTATGGCTGATATGTCCACCTTGCAGGTCAGGGCATCTATCTTCGCCCCCAGATTGGTGGTGACGCTCTTTAGAGCTAACAGAGTTTGGCTCAGGGATGCAACGTCTATCTGAGACCGTGATTGGCTTGGGACTGGAGATGGCGGTATTTGAGGCTGGTCAGATTGTGCAAATTGGTCCATCTTGGCCTGTTTCTTAGGGTTGCCCATGGTAGAGCTGTCAGCAGGATAATGTGTCTCGATGGCGTTGTCGTTCATGACCGGTGGCTCCTGGCGCGGCAGTGGTAGTGTGTAGCAATACGTTGTGCTGTTCAGGCTGATAGCGCTGTGTTATCCCTGTGGGTCAAGGTCTCGGGTCTTTCGCTTTCTGGTCACTGTTCGATTACCCAGTGCGTTGTTTCCCCAGGTTGTGTTTGCTTTTGAACTTTTGTGTCTCGTCAGGAGGTTGTATACAAGCCAGTTAGTGATCATCTGGTGTAGCGGGGTTATTCGGTTATTGGTGCTGTCTGAGATGGACAGGATCCAGACCCTTATACCCTGCATTGGAGCTTGACGATGCTATCCTTGTCTCCTCTCCGGATACTATGTGTGTTCATTCTGATGATGGGGTAGGGGGAAGAGTCTGCAGACCTGGGCTCAGCCGATAGCCAACTTGACCAGGGGTGTGCTGGGCCAGTCAGAGCGTCTCCCAATGCTTGTGGTACCCCAGGTATCTCCTCACCTGCTGCGTTGTCCCGTTTGAGTGAGTCGTGTCGCAGATACAGGGGTGGCCCAATGGGACCATTTCTGCTAGTTAAGCTGCAGTCCTTCTTGCCCACTGACTCCTGTTTCCGGGAGTGGGATCCTCACCATGTAAGCTTTTACGTTGTTGTTTGATTATGCAGGGGCTCGTAAGAACTGCCAGGGAGATCCTGGGTGAGATTATTGAGCTATGGTGGCGGTCGGATCTTGATTACCTTGTTGTCAGTGCTTGCCCTGGCCTGCATTTTATAACTCTGAGGGATTAATCCTGTATCCTTATGACATAGTATTGACGGTATCACTCTGCACACTTTATGTACTGGGTTGTGTTTCTTATCAAGCCCTAGGTTAATAGGGATTAGGAGCAAGTGTTACACATCCAACCTTCGAAGCCCTTCTTATCTTATTTATTTATTTGTTTTTTGGTTTTACAAGAAAACCTTTACAAAAGCATAGTGCATTTCCTTAGATAAAATTACTAACGGTTCTCGGAAGCCAGGGAGTAGCTAAAAATCCTGAAAGGCCAATGAGTGACCACCAGGAAGCTCATTAGACTGTGTCATCTTTTGATGCTTTGTTAAAATGGTGAGTTCCTCTGATACTTTTACTATCGCGGCAGTGAGCATAATTTCCTGGCCGGAGATCAGTCTGTTCCAGAATGCATTTTGGATTAAGCTCTCTTCTCTGCTGACGAATCTCCTCAGGAAAGACACTCTTATGGCCCATGTGCCTTCGCATTCCAGTAGCAAGTGTTTCAAGGTTTGGAGGTTCGGAGTTTTGCAGATTTCACAGAATTTTATCGCCTTCTCTCCCTGGTTTCTTTGAGCCAGTATTTCTCCTGTGTGGGCTAAATTCAGACGTAGTCTGAGAAAACTGTTTCTTGTTTCACGATCTGGGAATTTTTCCAGATAGCGTGGCATGGTTCCCAGTTTCCTGTCTGCTATCAGGAAATGGTTCAGAGATTTTAAGTTTCTGACTCTTGTGATTGTGTCGATCCAGTCAGCCATTTTTAGGTTTTTTTTTACTTTCAAAGGGTTTTGTAGCAGGGTTTCTGTTGTTAAATCAAGCTTATGCAGAACCTGTCCGATCTTCTTTTCTAGGCTCGATAGCTGTTTTGATTTTGCTTTTTTTAGATGTTGATTTATGTCGAAAAAGAGGGTGGCCTCACTGGCTGTGATTATATTACGGTATAGTGAGAGGAGTTTCCATTCTGCGTAGCAGCTCAGTGAGGTCAAGCCTAATTCGAACCTCAGACTAGCTGACGATGTACACATTGGAAGCCTGATGGAGGATTTCCAAATAAGGCCCTCGATTTTGTACCAATCATAGTTCCACAGCAGAGGTTTTGCCTCCAATCCGTAGAGGAGGACAGGAACTACTTTGCCTACGTAGAATTTCTTGAGTGGTAACAGTGAAAATTTACAAAATTTTCCATTTAGGTTTTTCATTTGCGCAATGATTTTCGAGGTCTTGTTGTGAATGGATGAATTCGCCTTGTTTACAGTTGGATGGGCTAAGACTTCGTATCCCAGGTATGTTAGCTCATCTACTCTGGGAATTTCCTCGTTATCCAAAACCCAGATCCTTGATGTTACCTTTTTTCTTGGGTGTTTGAAAACCAGGACCTTAGATTTTAGTGGGTTTATTTTAAGGCCATTTAACTTGGCGTATTCATTGAGTTTAGATAAGAGATGTTGCAGTCCTAATGCTGATCCATCCAAGAGAACGAGATCGTCCGCATAGGCCAGCCAGTGAATTCTTCTGCTGTTGATCCTGGGACAGATCAGCGACGCCGAGGCCAAGAAGTCTCCTATGTCTGAGAGGAAAAGATTGAAAAGCAAAGGTGCACCCAAGCAACCTTGTCGTACCCCTTTTAGAACCTGGATTGCTTCTGAGAGGTTGCCGGCGTCATCCAGCCTCACTCTGATCGTAGTGTTTTTATGTAGTTCAACGAGCATAGCCAGCAGGGGGGCTGGAATTCCCCGTTTGCTCATTTTCTGCCATAGGAGTGATCTGTCCACCATGTCAAATGCCCTGGACAGATCTACCCATGCCCCATACAACGGCGAGCCTTCTTTCTCATTCGAGCTTTCGCTCAGCAGGTTCAGTGTAAGGCCATTAAGGCTGGTAGAAAGACCCTTCCTGAAACCTGTTTGGTGCGGGGGGAGAATTTCGTTTGATTCTACCCAACAGGAAAGTTCCCTCGTCAATATTCTCATGAATATTTTGCTGTCTATATCCAAGAGAGCTATGGGTCTATAGCATTTTGGACTTAGCCTGTCACCCCCTTTGAAGAATGGGATCATCACTGCATTCTTCCACGATGGAGGAAAAGTTTTTTCCCTCATTATTCCTTGAAAGAGATAGTATAGCAGTTTTGACCAAAGTTTTGGCTGATTTTTTAACACCTGGTATGTGAGGCCGTTCGGCCCTGCGGCTTTCGAGGTAGAGGATGATGTAATTAATTCTTCAATGTCTTCTACGGTAAAATCCAGAGACCAGGTGATGTTGCTGATATGTATGTCTCTTGAGCCTGTTGCTCCGAAGTTCTTGGCCAGGTGTTCTACCCACTTGCATTCCGACACTAAGTTGCAAAGAGCACTGTTTTGGCCAGTTTCAAGTTGATTTAGGACTGCCCAAAAATGTCTGCAGTTATTTGTGCTAAGAAGCGACAGCATTCTCTCCCCATCCTCTTGTATTTTTAAGTGTTTGTGATTCTTAGACCAGTTTCTATAGATTTGTTTGGTTTTTTTGAGTTTTTGAATGCAGCCAACAGGATCTTCTGCTCTGGTCTGTCTTATATTTCGCAGTGTTTGTCGCAGGCTTCTTTTCCTTTTGAAGGTTTCCTCGTCGAAGTGGTGGAGATGTGTCTGTTTCCCCACTGTTTGTACTTCGCTTGGTCGGCAGGTGGACCATATGAATTTTCCGAATTTTTCTGGATGACACTTTTCGGCCACTATTGTGGGATGAATAGTTGCTAGCTGATCATTCAAGTTTACCCCCCCATGTTTGTACTTGAGTGCTTTCAATTTCCCTTTAAAGCCCTCCAGTTCCTGTCTGATGCGTGGGTTTGCTGAACTCTGAAATTCAGGAAAGTAGAGTTCCATCCTCGCATGGTCACTTCCCCCTTCCCAATCTAAGTTGAGATGATGTTGGTGCAGGGTAAGTGATGAAGAGGTGAAGATATAGTCTATTGTTGATTGCAACCTTCCTTGCCGCCATGTTGGTCCGATTTTGTCCTTACTGCTGTCGTCTATAGATAGCATGTCAAGATCCCATGATTGGAAGAAGTCCCGCCATTGTTTGCCTTTCTGTGTAGTACTGTGTTTAGGTGAGCTGTTTTTCCTGTTCCCTACACTGATGAGATCTGTGTTTAGGTCTCCTGCTACGATGATCTGTGCTCCTTTGTGGATCATCTTAACCCTAGAGAAGAGTTCATTTAGAGTTCCTATGAAGTCTCGGAGTTTGGAAATGGCTGGGTTCCAGTAGATATTTACCAAAATGAGATTTGCCTGACAGTCATTCTGTCTTATCTCTGCTTTAGTGGCCTGAATGCCCACTGGATTATTGCATAGCGTGACCACGTTTTTAATGGCGGAATTTTTAGTTGCTATTAGCATTCCTCCTGCTGGTCTACCTTTGGCTTTTTGAGAGGCCCTGAGGTTTTGCACTGTGAAGCCCTCTATCTCGATAGGATTAGCTAGCCATGTTTCCTGAAATAATAAGATGTCATTACGTTCTAAGAGGTCGTTTTTGAGTTGCTTTTTCTTCAAAAAGCTTGGGCCTCTGGTGTTCCATGAGACTAATCTAAGGCCTCTCTGACTAAAGACTGTTCTGTTCCTCGCCCAGATTCTGGAGGATTTGCGAGATGATTTCTGGGAGTTTAGTTATCAGGTCTTCTTTTAAACTGCGGCTGCTTGTTGCACTGCTTTGGGGCCCTCCATAAGTTCCGGCAGTGCCCTCAGCAGTGGGTGCAGGTTCTTCTGCGGTCTGGTTATGCCACCGGTAACTTCCATACATTCCTTCTTCCTCTGATTCATATACCCAAAGCCCTTCTTTAGCCAGTTCGTCTTTATTATTAATGAGCGCCTGTTGTGCCTTTCTTGAGGTGAGAGCTATCTCCACAAAGAATTTATCCTCCCTAAATGGGAAGGCTAAGTATTCAATGTCCTCTGAATCAAAAAGATAGAGATTATAGTTCTTTTGGATTTCTGACAGTAGGACGGATCTGCATAGTGATATCCTTGTACTCTGATTCTCTAGTCTAAGCCACAACCTTGGGATTGTAAAGTTCGATGCCGCTAATTCCTCGTTTCTTGCTATGGGGATTTGTTGTTTTTGTTCGTTTCCCTCTCTTTCTCCGTTTTGAGGATACCTTTCCAGGTTTATAAATTTCCCGGGCCCGTTCCAGCAAACTCCTTCGTTGAGTAAGGGGCTTGGTGATGTCACTTCTTTGCTGGCTGGCCCGGGAAGTGTGTTTCTTTCTTGTAATGCAGGAGCTTTTTTATCTGACGGCTTCAGAAAAATAGGGGCCATTTTTCTCAATGCTTGCTTGGGCTCCCCACCGGGTTCCTTTCTTGGATCTTTATTTGAATTTTGTTTTAGAAATATTGGAGCCATCTTGATGTTTGTAGAAGCCGGTATGCTTTTTTGGTTAACGGGAGCTACAGGTAATGGAAATATGAGATCCGTTTGCATCCCAGCGTTTGATGTTTGGACCTTGGTTTTGCTAGGACTCTCTCTGCCCGTTGAGCACGTCTTTTTGCCCTGGGTTGTCTCAGGGGCGCTCTTGCTTACGAGGGCATCCTGTGTTTTCGATGATTGTGAAAGGTTAGTAGCTGGAGATGCAATGACAATGGGATCTGTTGTCTTTTCAGCTGTGGGAGTGGTGAGGTTTTTCAGGAATGAATTTACCCCTGTTTTCTTTTTTGCCTTATTTTTCTGGTTTTTGGGTTTCTTCCTTGTTTCCCCTGAGGGTTGGGAAGAGGTGGTCTCTCTTTGTTTTCCCCTTTTGTGACATTTCCTCCTTCTCGTTATCTGTGGGGCCTCGATATTTTGATTTATACTATCGGTTTTCTTTCCTTCCTCCTCTTGGGTTTTATGAGGGCTGTTGTTAAGAACTTCTATATAATCAATGTCCACATTTGCCAACCTTCGAAATTCTTCCAAGATTGAATTTGAGAGTGGTGTATCATCGAAGGGATCTTTTGGCCCTTCTTCGTTTAGAGTCTTGTTCTGTATTTGCAGTTTTTGAATTTCCGAGGGGATTGCCTTTATGAGATTATGAGTGGTTGAGTTATTTTTTGCCCCCTCCTTCAGTAAGCTTTGAATTTGGGCGATGTCTAGCCCCTGTTTGATGCCCTCTGTTTGTGTTTCCTTTAGAGTTGGGATCAGGATACTATTCAAGATATTGTTTAAAGCGACCATGGATGATTCATTTTTCGCAATTTCTTGCGACATTTCCAAGAGATGTCCTGCTTGTATTTGTACCTCTGTTTTCAGTAGTTCGAACACTGAGACCAGAGAGTTTAAAACATAGCTCAGGGCTGCCAATGTGTTTTCTGGTGCCAATGGAGGGCCTTCTGGTGAGATGGCCAAAGGCTCTTCTTGTTGGCTGCGGTTTCTCAGTAAGATTGCCCTGGAACCTTGAATTTTGTTTGTTGGGGTGGTATTTGCTTCTGAGACCTCCATTGGTGTGCTTGTGGCCTGGGTATTAGATTTATATGATGGTAAATGCCAGGTAGTGTCAGTAATGCCCTCTAGGTCATTGGTGCTCTTGTTCCTTTTCCTATGGAAATGATCGTTAATTCTTGTCTGGATTTTTTCAGTTGTCAGAGTGTACTCTAACCCTCTTTTCCATATTTTTTGAATGTTGAGATTTGGGAACCTTTCAGCTGGAGTTTGTTGTGCATCAGTAAGGGTTTGCGTCTCCTGTGTGTCTACTGATTCTACTTCTGGGGCTGTGGATACCCCCCTCCCTGGCGCGCACTCTGCTTCTATGTAGGACCCCTCTTGTACATCCATGTCTTCTTCGAGAGGCGAGCTGCGCAGTCTCATTACGGTTGTTATACTTGTTGCTTGCTGGTATAGGTGCGCGGGAAGCGCGCTAGTTAAATACCTGTTGGGTGCACCTCAGACCGCCAAACAGCCGCACAACAGCCGATGGGCTTGTCTCCTGCCGGGCTTAGCGCCGCAAGGGTGGTAATCTCCGTCCTTTGAATCCGCCCCAGATCACGTGATCAGATCACGTGTCCAAGCGATGCCGCGCCTCCTCCAGGAAGCGCGTCGTGATGATCGTTGCTGGCGTGAGTCTGTGAGAGCACTCGCAACGCCAGATAGGGTGTAGAGGAAAGAGGTAGGTCTGCTTCCAGTCTCAGCGCTTTCGTGAATGAGAACTCAGCGGGACGGGCGGCAATCTCCGTCCTTTGAATCCGCCCCAGATCATGTGATCAGATCACGTGTCCAAGCGATGCCGCGCCTCCTCCAGGAAGCGCGTCGTGATGATCGTTGCTGGCGTGAGTCTGTGAGAGCACTCGCAACGCCAGATAGGGTGTAGAGGAAAGAGGTAGGTCTGCTTCCAGTCTCAGCGCTTTCGTGAATGAGAACTCAGCGGGACGGGCGGCAATCTCCGTCCTTTGAATCCGCCCCAGATCACGTGATCAGATCACGTGTCCAAGCGATGCCGCGCCTCCTCCAGGAAGCGCGTCGTGATGATCGTTGCTGGCGTGAGTCTGTGAGAGCACTCGCAACGCCAGATAGGGTGTAGAGGAAAGAGGTAGGTCTGCTTCCAGTCTCAGCGCTTTCGTGAATGAGAACTCAGCGGGACGGGCGGCAATCTCCGTCCTTTGAATCCGCCCCAGATCACGTGATCAGATCACGTGTCCAAGCGATGCCGCGCCTCCTCCAGGAAGTGCGTCGTGATGATCGTTGCTGGCGTGAGTCTGTGAGAGCACTCGCAACGCCAGATAGGGTGTAGAGGAAAGAGGTAGGTCTGCTTCCAGTCTCAGCGCTTTCGTGAATGAGAACTCGTGTCCCAGCTGCCCCGATATGTTTAGTGGGCGTGTTACCTCTTAGGTTTCAGTGTGCAGAGCGAGGGCTCACCTCGGGGCCCGGTGGCACAGGATATGTGCAGATTTTTTGTCCAGACGATTCCCGCAACCCGGTGCCGTAAAGAGCTGAATGCGGGTGTGTTTATATGCCAGGCGTAGTGTAGGTGTTCCAAATGGCTACGTCCCCTAAGTAGGAGATTGGTTTCAGCCGCATCAAAGTGTTGCAGTTCAGGCCACAATAAGGGGGGGTAGTGGAAGAATAGCCCGACCACTCACCAGCAGGTTGCTTTGTTCACCGTTGTTCCCACGGTTTACAATTCGTGGAGCGCCTTTGGCAGGGTATGGGACGCCTCAGGAGATTAATTTAGGGTGCTGTGGCTCCGATCGAGCACCAGGTGGGGCTCTGCCTGTGTACGTGTTCCCGCTCCAGGCCAGCATTGCTGGGGCTCCGAAGAGACACTGGCGCTCTTGGGAGTAACACGGGGGGCTCGGTCTTGGCAGGGTATTGCTATGGGCGTTGTCAGCTGCTCCCTCGGGGTTCTCACTCCAACGAGGTGCAGACAAGCAAAGTACCTCCCAGCCTATGCCGACTACGGCGAGCACTGTGGGCGCTGCTCGCCCTTTGTATGCTGGGTGGTGTGCGCAGGCTCTACTCGAGGAACGGATGCTCTGAGGTTATGCTCCGTCGTTCAGGTGGTGCCTACCGTACTAGGTGGACAGTTCTCTGCTATGCTGCCCGGCATCCAGACGTGATACGGTTGTGGCTGGTGGCTGGGTCCTTGTTACGAGGCTCTGGACACAGCCACGATTCAGTGCTGCAGTATGGTTCGCTGTAAGGGAGATCAGAGGGACTGTCCGTCACACTCGGTAAGAGGATGATGTGGCCCACAGCGGTCACGGTGGTTGTATGTCATGATGCATCCTCTGCAAGGACTCCCTCTGATGCATGGAGTGCTTCCCGAGAGGTGCACAGGTTGTGTTTGCTCCGGCAGGCTCCGGATCGTCCCTGCTCGCGCTCCGGGTTTCCAGTGATGTCTTCGGAGCACTAATGGGATAGCAGTGCTTCAGGGATCGACCCAAGCAGTCCCCCCTTAGTTCACTGTTCTCGCCAGGGATGGGGCTTCCGACAGAGCAGGCAGACGTTGTTGTGGGGCTTAGCTGCAGATCTTAGCTTGTGTTTAGGTGTGGCTGGTCCGCCCATCCCCCGTCTCATCCGAGAGGGCCCAGCTGAGGGTGTTGCAGGGCAGTGCCCCGATTCGCTCGGCAGATGGTCAGTCGGGGTTGATGAATGACTCCAAAGATGCCCCTAAGTTTCACACATACGCATACAGGCTTCTGGGGCCGCAGAGCAAAGAATTTTCTTGAAGCATTACAGCGCCATAGCCAGACCTTTTCAGGCAGCAGCCATTTTGTAAGCTGCGCATCAGCTCCCCCTATCTGGGCTATTTGTGATACCCACTGAGAAAACTGGGGTAGACTACTACCCAGGACTTTTTGTGCCAGTAATTGTGGAATTACAGCTGCTGTCACCCAGATTTCCCTTGTACCATGGACACAGAAAATGTCTTTGGGTTGGGTCTCTTTCCACTCTTGAGGTATTAACTGGGATCTGATGGCACACTTTTCACTCCCGCTATCCGATTGGGCCCACAGCTGTTTTTGCTGGATGGTAACAGGTATCTGGTAAATGGTGCTACCTTTCACATATAGGATACAAGCTTTATTTCTCCTATGTGTTTTTTCCTCTCCTTAACTAGAGACTCTTTCGTATTGTCCCATAAGATTTTATTATCCCACTGGGCTGGGCATAGAAGGTACTAACAATGCATAGTTTGGCCATGAGAGCGTTCGTATCCGATTTAGCATACATGGGTTTTTCGGGGATCCCCAACTCTCGAGAATTATGCTTGGGATTTAATAAATCTAAGGGTTCCTCTTTTCCCTGTCATCCTATTTGAAGGCTATGTGGTGGTGAATTTTTAGAGGGGTGAATTTTGAGGGTCTATTGTTTGGAAGAGATAGATCAGGATCTTTTCCCTGTACTTGTAAGTAGGGATTAGTCAGAGGGTAAGGCCGACTTTCCTGTCTCAATCTCCTCCCTGGATGGGATACGGTTTCCCCACTGGAGGATAAAGACGCCACGGGGGAAACCAAATGGTTGATGTTTTCTCTTGCCGGGCTTGTCCCTAGGACTTTGGTACCTTGGAGAGTTGGCTGGGTATTCTTCGTTGGTTGGTCAGGTGCTTTAATCCTCTCTGGGCATGAGATGACTTTCTTGGCTCCTCTAAGAACAACAGTATTATCATCCTGATGGGACAAATGTGATGCTGGAAATGCCTTATGGGTGGACAGGGCCTCCTAGTCATTGTCCTACCACTTCTCTGTGTGTGTTTTCTCTATGCTTTCTGCACTGAGGTCAAGCTAGACCTTTGGCAGTGCAGCTCTTCATGTTTATCTTTTGGTGAACATCACCCATGGAATACCCTTATGGCACCCAGGGTGGAGGTACCCTTATGTGTGTTTTGGGCACCTGTGTGTTGCCCACAGAGCAGGGTATGGGCTGGTGGCAGCTACATGCTGACTTGGCAGTAACTCTGAGTGTCCTCCATTTTCGGACACCCATGCCCTGCCATAGGAATCAATGGATTCATGATAAAAGGCAAGATGGCCACTGTGGCCTGTTGGTTTCTGTTGCCTTTTACCTTGTTTCCCAAATTCCTGGGAAGCTCTTTCTCTGTTCCTTTCCTCCTGAATGGGTGTTGGGTGGAAACACCAGATATTTCTCTGTTCCCTTTCCTCTTAACTGGCTGTTGGTTGGGAATACTGTATATGGCTCCGGGACTACCTCCTGTCAGACTGACTGGAGCCTTCGCAGGAGTGGTGTGTTGTGGATACACCTTAGGCGTAGGACCTGTGTGAGTGGAGTTGGGAGTCAACTCACATTATCTGTTGTGGGTATCTGGTTTCTGTGTGTGTGGCACAATGAATGAGACAGCCCTGACTGAAACTGATGTTAATGCAGTGTAGTGTGCTGAAAGGCTCTGTACTTACCCCAATCCACATTCTTTGTCATGGGTGTCTGGGTCGAGTGAATGGCCTGAAGGCATGTGAGCCTGATTGGCTGCCTGAGCCTGACTGAACCTGGTCATTCCGAAGTGAATGGGGTATAGATGTGTATATCTGGGGACCACTCATTTACAAATTTGTTCAGATGCTGAAGCAAGAAGAAGCTGTTCCTTGCACCCGAGCTGGAGGAGACGTCTGCTGCTGCAATTTCTTCAACGTAATCCGAAGGCTGTTGTGTTTTCCAAGGATTTATCCATAGAGGACCTGTGAAGGAGACCTCTCTGTGAGCTACGAGGGGCCATCGTACAAACTGCTGGTTTACATCCAAAGTACCCTGGAAGCCAGTCATGTGTGCCTGCTGTCCGGAGAAGGGGTCTTTGTGAGTCCTGACGAGGAGTGCCCGGACATCTCGAGTCAAAGAAGTCCATTGGTGCCACACAGGGCCCGCCCAGAGGTGAGTTTTGTGACTGCTGGAACCCGTTGCTGTCTACCACCCAGAAGAGGGGGTACCCTGGAATAGTGCTGCTGGACACTCAGAGATGCAAATGTGCCAAACTGCCTAAGAACATTTCAAAGGACATCCTCACCATCATCACTGACCACTTTTTCCCGCTGGAGAGAGTCTAGAGTCGCTGAGTGCCGAGGAAGATCTGTCAGTGGGTTTCCCACCAACAGAAGCTAACAAAGATGTCCCAAGGGTCCAGACTTGGTGAAGTTGCACTCCAGTGGTCGTGTCCATGTCACCAGAAGCTGTCCAGAGGTCTGTGCTACAGCTTCAGCACCGAAGAACCAAAAGTCGGAAAACCGCGATATTCCGAAACCTGACACCAAAAGTGACCTATGCACCCGTCGCCGCCAGAAGTCATCGAAGGGTCCAAAGGGTTTTGCTGTCATCTGCCAAGCCTTCAAGGAGCCCACAGCAAGTTTCATCTTCACAGGACTTCTACAGTCAGAGAAACTGTTGACCAAAGGAGAGAACCGCAAAGAGTAAAACTGCGGCACTTCAGAAAGATTTTGGTTACATTTTTCTCGTGAACTCAGCATCCCAGTGGCTCCTTCTTCCAAGGGGGTCTGTCCTTGGATGGAATCGTTGAGTGAAACCGAGAAACTCTGCCACTTCGCCTGCCAAGGCATCAAAGGTACTGTTACGAGGAAGATCCTCTTCGAGCCTCAGGAGTCATCCAGGAGTCCCAGATTCGCCTTAGATCCTGTTCTCCTGTGGCCTCTCAGGCACTTCGGGGTGATTGAACCTTTTAAAAGAAAGCAGAAGGCTATTGAACATTATTGGACTGGGGTTTAAAAGACAAGATAAGTTACTTCCTAAATGTTCCCTTACAGGTTGCCTACAGGTTGCCCAGGTGGGGGGATCCTCACAAAGAATTGTATATCTAGTCAAAAGAAAGTATTCTGCCACTGTTTAGCATTGCCTGCCTTTCTTCCCTATTCTATCCTAACTTAAGAATTCACATGCCTATTTAAAACTGTCTGCAGTTAGTACATCTATTACTGAATTTAAGTACTGTGTGGTACCACATAGAATGTATTCCAAGTACAAAGTGTTATATTTTTTTTTTGTAACATATTTTATTGACATGTGTTCAATGCATACAAGTATCAACAGTTAACAAGTATTAACACAGTGAACAGTTAACCAAAACAGTCTTCCTATTATGCTATAGTGTTCTCAGCATTCAGCTTGGGCTGCGGGTATAAGGGGCTAACAGTTCGGGTGTTAGAGGGGACCCAGGTCGGGAGGCTCTCCATGCCTGGGTGGCTCCTAGTTCAACTATGTTGGTTTGGGTGGTCTCCTCAGGGGGGCTTGTGGTTGGCAACGAAGTGTATATCGTGCAGAAGAGCCTTCCAAGAATCGACAATGTCGTTCGCGTTGTCCCCACCTGTGTTGGATCCGTCTTGCCAGGCTCTGGTTTCTGCTTCAGTCCATCTTTCCAGCTCTTTGATCCATCGTTCGTGCATCGGGCCCCCTGGTGACTTCCATGCCATTGCTATGGTTCTCTTTGCGAGGATACAGGCGATGTCCATCAGATTGACTACGTGCTTGTATTTGCTCACTCTGGGATGAGCGCCTAGGAAACATTCTTTTGGGTTCCACTCGTATCTGGTTATCCCGGCATCTGTGCAGGTATGTTTAACCCTGGACCAGAATTTCATCATCTTGGTACAAGTCCAGAACATGTGGGTCAGATCTGCTATGTCGTTCTCGCACCAGGGACATTTTGACGATGTCTGTTTGTTGAAACTGGCCACTCTCTGCGGGGTCATGTACGTCCGGTATAAGACGTTCAGTTGTATCTGCCTGAATCTGGCGTTTCTGGACACTTCTTTGGGTTAGAGTAGTACTCTTTCCCATTCCTTGTCGGTCAGTGTAATTTCTAGATCTGCTTCCCACTTTTCCTTCAGTGTTGCACTTTTGAGGTTGGGTTTGTCCATCAACCGACTATAGAGCCGGGTTACTGGTTTCCAGCCGTCCGTGAGGTCGTACATCTCCTGTAGAAGGCGGTCTGGGGTAGGCTCCTCTGGCCAGTTGCACCAATTCTTCTTGGCAGTCTGTTTGAGTCGATGATACCACAGAAACTGACCACTCGTGAGCCCCTCCTTTGTTTGCAGTGATCCGAACTCTCTGAATTTGCCCTCATCGAACATGTCGCCCCATGTATAGATTCCAGCTCTTTCCCAGCTTCTCGCTACTGTGAGATCCGTCTGGGTTTTGCATGCGTCTGCCAGGATGGGGGTATTGTGGGAGTAGGGGTGTTTCAGTTTCAGGATAAAGCAGGTTCTGGACCATATCTGCCTGCCTAGTTTTGCAATCATGGGGACATCTTGCGTCTGTTTCAGTGGATTCCAGAGTGTCTCTTTAGGGAATATCTTGGAGGGTGTTTGTCGCAATAGCCCTGATTCGACAGTCGATTCATCTGAGAGCCACCTCATCACGTGGCTGAGCTGTGCCACTAAGTAGTACATTTGGAGGTCAGGGAGCTGTATTCCACCTTCTTTGTAGGGTAGTGTTAGAGTAGTTAAAGACAGTTTATGCCTGGATGGTCCCCATAGGAAGTCCCTGATTAGTGTTTCCAACTTCTTGAAGAAGGGCGGTCTGATATAGTGGCAGATGTTTACAAAAGAATACAAGAATCCCGAAAGGATTATCATTTTGACAATTGCTGCTCTGCCCATCATTGCAAGTGGTAATTTTGCCCAAAATTTCATAGATTCGCGGAGGCCTTTTATTACAGCTTAAGTGTTATGTTCGTGTGTAAGCTCTGGGGTGTGTTTCATGTTGACTCCCAGATATCGGAACATTTCAGGTTGCCATTTTATACCAACATTTGGCCGATCAGTTTCCTTCAAGCCCCTGAGTCTGGCCAGTCGGAACGCACAGGATTTTAGGCTGCTGAATTTAATACCAGAGTAGTATGCATAGTTGTCGAGGACATCTAATGTGACTTGTGCGTTGAGGTGAGGGTCTTTCAGATATAGGGGTACGTCATCCGCATATAGTGATATTATGGAGTGATCATTGCCCATCTTTATGCCCGCATCAAAGAACTGTTTCCTGAAATAAATAGCTATTCACTCTAGGCCGAAGATGTATAACATCAGCAATAGTGGGCATCCTTGCCTGGTGCCCCGCTGTATCTCCCAGGGTTTGGACGTCATTCCACCGGTTCTCACTCTTGCTACAGGCGAGTTGTACAGCACCCTAACCCATCTCACAAAGCCTTCACCAAAGCCAAACTCCCTCAGCACCTCGATCAGCCACTCCCAGAATATGGAATCCAAGGCCTTGATGGCATCAAGCGAGAGCACTGCCAGATCTTCATCTCTCGTGTAGGTCTCTGCCATGATGTGTTGGAGCCTTCTCAGGTTGGCTGTGGTGTTGCGTCCCGGGACGAAGCCGTTTTGGTCATCGTGGATTAGGGTTTCCACCACTTTGCAAGGTTATTGGCCAGAATGGTAGTCAGGCTCTTACTATCGTAATTCAACATCGCTAGTGGGCGATAGGAGTCACAGTCATTGTGGGGTTTGTTCGGTTTAAGCATAGGGATTATGATCGTTTCCTTCATGGTGTTGGGTAGGATCCCATTCTCGTATGCCTCCTGGTAAAGCTTGTGTAGGATTGGGGTGAGAGTTGCTTCATATGCTTTATAAAATTCAGGTGGGAGGCCATCGCTCCCGGGGGCCTTGCATGTAGATAGTGATCTAATTGCTTCTGTCACATCTTCTGCGGTGATCTCCATTTCTAGTGACTCCTTCTGCTCTTCAGATAATTTTGGGAGTCCTATCTCTTCTAAGGTAGCTTTGATTTCCTCACTGGGTATTTGTTTGTCGTGGGTGTATAGACTGGAGTAGAATTCCGCAAATGCCGTATTAATGTCCTGTTGCGTCTTGTGTGTTATCCCACTTTCATCTATGATCTCTGTTTGGAGGTGTCTTGGGTGCTCGTGCTTACACAGCCAGGCCAACAATCTGCCTGGTTTATCGGATTCTTTGTGTGTCCTGGTAGTGTGCGTTGCAAAATCAAATTGGCTAATCTGTCCCAGGCTGATTGGCACTCTTCTCGGATTCCCTTCAGCTTCGCCTCTACCTCTGGCGTGACGTTGGAATTGGTTTCCAGGTGTGCTATTTCCTCTTCCCGTTCCTCTAGTTCTGCCTTCAGTTGTCTTCAGATACCACCAGCTTTTGATATTGCTTCGCCTCGTGTAACTACTTTCAAGGCTTCCCATAGCGTACCCCAGCTTGCCACAGAGCCTTTGTTAATATCTATGTATTCCTCCAGTTTGTCACCAAGGTCTTCTCTGAATTCGTGGTCAGTGAGTGCTGCGGTAGGCATTCTCCACGTCGGGATCGGTGCTCTATGCCCCCTGAGTTTACATTGCATGATTAGTGGTGAGTGGTCAGAGATTGATCTGCCTAGGTATGTTGGTATGTTGTGGTTTCTGACATTGAAACTTGTTCTCGGTCTATGAACAGATAATCTATTCTCGTTTGGATCTTGTGCCAGGCTGAGTAGTTCCTCTCAGTGGGGTGTTGCTCTCTCCAGATGTCCACCAAATTGAGGTGCTCGAGTGTACTGTTCAGTGCATGAGTTGCAGCGTTATTTGGTAGGTGGGACGGCTCTGACCTGTCCATGGAACCATTTCTGACACAATTGAAATCCCCTCCCCAAATAAAGGTTCCTTCTCTATGGTGCACCATTTTAGTGCACAAAGTTTTGTGGTGTGGGGTTATTCCATGCTGTGGGAGGTAGGAGTTCACTAGACACACAGCCACGTGTTCTATAGTACCCCACATTATTAAATACCTGCCCTCTTTGTCGGCCTCCAGGCCCAGTAGTTCAAAAGGTACATTTGGGTTCACCCACGTAAATACCCCCCTTGCGTATTTGGAATAAGGTGCCCCTCGTCCGATTCCACCCCATCGTTCAGATATTTTGGACATGGATTCTTCCGTGAGGTGGGTCTCCTGCAGCACCGCGATCAAAACCTTTTTTCTGCAGAGATAGGATTGAATCAGATTCCTTCTTAGGTATGAGCCCATCCCGCTCACATTCCATGTCACCACTTTGAGTTGTGATGCCATTCAGTTGGTGTCGTGGGTCCATCTCTTCGATCCCCCCTTTGATTTTGGGGCGGTCTTAGTTTCAGGCTACAGAGTCTCAGGTTTAGGTTTCAAGGTCCCCTTGCTCCTGAGTCCTGAGTTTGTCTTAGCCTGTGCCTCTTCGGTATTAGTGGTTTGAAGACTGTGTAACTAATAAAACAATTAACATAACTGGAACTGGTGCGCCAAGCGACTACATTTTTTCTTGTGGTGCTCAGGCGCTCTCGCGCCGTCTGGACCCATCCGGTTATAGGGCACAAGCGGGGTCGGTCAGGCAACTGGCCTGTCCTGGACTATTCGTGGGGGTTGTGCCTTGCGCCTGGCGGGAGGCCGAATGAGGGCCGCGTCTGTGTAGCCAACTGTTGTGTGGATTACCTTCTTGGTTTCTGGTTGCCTTATGTCTGCGTTGAGAGTGCAGGTTCATAGGTGGTTCCATTTCTCACGTACCGCTACGGGGTTTGCTTCAGTCTTCCATATGGTGGACGTTTTTGCCTTCTGCCAGGTTGTTATCTTCCAACCACATATTGGCAGCTGCTGGGGTCTCTAAGAATATCGCACGACCTTTGAAAATTACCTTCAATCTTGATGGATAGAGCAACATGTATTTCAGGTTTAATTGTCGGAATCTTGCTTTCACTGGCACAAATGAGTTTCTTTCCCTCTGAACTTTCTGGGTGTAATCTGGGCAAATGGCTATTTTGGAATTACCGCGTTCTATGGGTCCTTCTTCTCTGGAATACTTCAAGATGGTTTCTCTGTCCTGGAAGTTAAGTATTTTGGCGATTATGGGGCGAGGGTGTGAGCCAGGTGGGGGCCTCTTTTGGAGAGACCTGTGCGCCCTTTCGACTGCAAATCCTTGCGTTAGCTTCTCAGCGCCTAGCTCCTGTTGTATCAGGGACTCTATGTAGGCTGTTGGATTCGGCCTTCACTTCCTTCCGGTACCCTCAGTATTCTGACGTTGCCCCGTCTAGCCCGTCCTTCAGCCTCCTCGGATCTTGCCTCGAGTGCAGCCACTTTCTTCTCTAGGTCCACAACTTTGGCCTTCAGGGTTACGGTGTCTTCTGATGTTTCCCTTATGGTTGTCTCGGCAATTGTTACTCTCTCGGTTAAGTTTTGGGCATCTTGGCGCATGAGTTGGATATCAGATTTGAATTCATCGATCTTTGAGTCTATAAATGTTCGCAGTGATGCAATAGCTTCCATCACTTGGGATTGATTGTCAGTGGGTTCACCTTCCCTTGCCTGCGCAGGTTCAGGTGTGGAGAAGCGAGTTTGCGCAGGGGTCTTCACTTTGGTGGAGACATATGTGTCCATAGTGACTGGTTTCCCTTTGTTTCTGGCGGCCATGCTGAAGCCTTATTGATGTATTGCACAGCTTGCTCTAGGGACAGGGTGTTCTGGTTTTTGGTGTTACTCTGGGTGGGGGGTTTCAGAACTAGGCAGGTGTGCTAGGTTTAAATTCCAGTACCCTTTTGTTGAGGAAGGAGCTGGTCTTGTGGCCCCCAGCACGAGTGGCTCATTACTTTGGGTGTCTCTGGATATTTATCCAGCGCCTCGTTATGCTGTGTAGGACTCCCCCGGTGGTGGACCTTTACTCCTTTGTGGCCACTTGGGCCTGGTGTCCTGGACCTTTCGGTCAGTTCCTGGGGGGGCCTCCTGATGTGCAGGTGGCGTGTGTCACTGCCCCAGTTTATGTGATAATTTCAGCGGCCCTGCTGTCAGGTCGATTCAGAGGCTTGGAGGGAAGACGGGCTCCCTCGTTTTCGCCGGCTCCGTGTGATGCTTTCATTTCTTTTTCTCCGCCGGCACGAGCCGCCCACACCTTGTGCGTGTGAGTTTACGTTCCCAGCAGCGTTGGGGTGAGGCCGCGGATGGCTTTTCCCAGCGTTTCCTGGCTATTTCCTCCGCTCTCCCTTCATGTGTGGTCGGCGGGGCTTCCTCCTTCCACTGGGGCGGGCACCCCACCGCAGCTCGTAGTACGGCGCGGGTCTCCGTGGATGGGTGTCACCCTGTATCTATGTGTACCTGGGCGGGAGGGTGGGATTCACCGTGGTCGCAGCTCGCACCAGCCACTCCGGCGTATGTGTCCCCTGCAGCGGAGGCGGATAGCGTTGCTGTCTTGAACGGCACCGAAATCACGGGCCGGTCGCCATCTTGGATGCGGGTGTAGGTGGGGGGGGGATCAGTTCGAGTGTGGTCCCACAGGTTCCCGAAGGTCCAATTTTTCTGTAAACTTGTTGGATCGTGTTGAGGTCCGCTTCTGCTGCCCTCATAGCTGCTTTTCCTCGTCAAGGGTGTGAATTAAGTCAGGCAAAAAGGACCAAGATGCGGCGCCTCGGCCAGAGCTCAGCGACTCAGTCTCTACTCGCCATGAGCTCCGGCCCACGCCCCCAAAGTGTTATTTTTATATGTATATAATTGTAGGGGTAGCAAACCTTATTTTATGTAAAGAAGCTGTGTTATCACCTAACATAGTGCGTGGATAATCTTTTGTGGAAGCCTTGGGGAAACACTGTACTTAAGAACCTGCCTGCATCACCTCCTGAGAGCTTAGGTCTTGGTTTCTCGTTCATCCTACCATAATAGAGAGCCTTGCCTGGGGTGTTCTGTGCCCTTACCCTACAATATAGATGGTAGAAGTACAAGTACCCCTCCAGTCTTTAAAATGACATTAAGGGTTTACTTTCTAAACCTTTAGGAATTTCTATTCTCATGTCAAATGAACTTTACCAGGATGTTAGTGAACTGGAAAGGTTGCTATTTTCTCCTAAGGCTATGTTCTTGGGCTTTTTATCACCAACATTAAAGTTTTGTTCAGTCTCCCCTTTCAAGCAATAGACATTTGCTTCTCAGATCTTACTCTCCCTAGATTCACCCACAGGGTAATATTCTTCATTCCCTCTTCTATGGGCCTTATTGGGAGGGGGTTCCCATAAGGTTTCATAGACCATGATTCCCACTAATTAGCCCCTCCTGATCTTCATTCGGTTGAGGACAAATTTAAGAGTGAACTTCAGTCTGTCTCCTTGGGCGAGGAGGGGTAATATTTGGATGCCTCTTTATTTGCAGTTTTTAATTTAGATGCCCAAACTACTGGGGAAATTGATCTGCAATTCAATTCTAAAGACTATTGCTTTATCTCTCCCTGGCACCAGATAATCTCAGGGGACAAAAAAAGATGATAACTGTTCCCCTCCATGACCCTTCTTACGGGAAAGATGGCCCGTGAGCTCAAAATATGAGAGTTGACCCCTATCCTATAGCTTAGGTGGCTGTGGGGTTCAGGTTTTCTCAAACACCTTTGCCATTGTGGTCTTGACACATGGGATCGGGGATTGATTGATCTCAGTTCCTCAGGTGGGTAACACACTGGCGGAAGAGCTTATATTGTTCATTCCTTTTCCAGATGTTACTATCATGGAGCTATGGTTCACTTTCTCTAGCTTACTGCTTATGTGGGTTCCCCGGTTTGTGTCAACTTGGTCAGATCCCACTCCTGACAACACATGTAAAGGGGTTGGGGGGAGGAGATTGACACATAGGTGTTATGATTGTTGGCAGAGACTTTTATTAAACCAATAAGGATTGGAGAAATACCTTTCTGGCCCTAAAACTAACAGGGGTTTCTCTGCCTCGAAATAATATGTACAGAGTTTGTTAGGATAGTCCAAACTAACAAGTCCACTGTTGTGTCCACAATTTCCAGCCCTCACAATGTGAAAAGGGGATTTTCTTTAGTCCCAAATATCTGTTCCACTCGCAAAAACAAACCTCCAAAATGGTGCAACAAATAAGTCCAAAAATGAAGGACAACCTTACTCCCAATTTGTTGTGCCCTCCGAATGTTCGATGAGGGCCTTCTCCTCTTTTAGTGTTCAAGGACGACCTTACACCCAGGTTGTTGTGCCCTCGAATGTTCATGGAGGGTCTTCTCCTGTTTTAGTGTTTCAGAGAAAACCTTACTCCCAGGTTGTCGTGCACTCCGAATGTTCAATGAGGGCCTTTTCCTCTTTCCATTTACTTGGTTTCGCAGCCCACCTGGCACACTATCCTGCCAGGCACTGTGACGATGAAGAGTGCTTTGCTCTCTCTTCATATGTGAGTGAGTGTTTAGGCTTTGCCTTCTCTTTATTTTCCAATTATGTTTTCTTGATGGATTACTACTGCTTTACGGGTCACAGCCAACCTGGTATACTTTCCTGCCAGGTGCAGTGCATATGAAGAGTGCTTTGTGTGAGGAGCCATGAATGAGACGCGGACACAGTGAGCTCATAGTTTTGGCTATAAACGTTTATTCAAAATAAAAGGGGGTTGGAAAAGGCCTCACTATCCCTAATTTAGGAGGTATTTTCCTACCTCAACCAAAACTAAAGGTCTCTCCAGTGTCCTGCATCCAAAATCATATCCTTGCCCTCACATTCTACGAAACAACTCTAATGTGTGATGGGTAATGTTTTTGGCCTTGTAAGTGCCCAAACGTTTAAGTTCAAAAGAAATGTATAACTCCAACACAAAGTTGCCAATGGATAAAGGTCACAGTTCCAGACGACAACTCCTTTTCCCCAGGTTTCTCTTCAAGACACTTCAAATTCCTAAGGGCATGAATCTTCCCTAGGGCTTTTTGTTCAACAAAATACGTGTATACAAAAACCGATGGATCCAACCTCATAGGATAACTGGTGTACTCCTCTGCCAGGTTCTTTTCCACTTTTTTAAACTTTGTTTTCAGACTTGACTTTGCCTGATGTATGCCCCTGCCAGGACTTTTTTATGTGATTGGTTTTGCACACTTGCAAATTTGACTTTGGCCTGGTGTACTTCCCAGCCAGGGCTTTTCATATGATTGACTTTGTGGACTGGCGAACTTGAGTTTGCCTGGTATACTTTCGTGCCAGGGCTTTTCTTGTGATGTTCACCACACACCTGCAGACTTGCTTTTGCCTGGTTTACTCTCCTGCCAGGGCTTTTTTATCAGATTTACTTTATACAATTGAAAACTTGCTTTCACGTGGTTTACTCAACTTCCAGGGCTTTACATCTGATTTAATGTATACAATTGCAAACTTGCTTTTCTCTCACTTTAATCTGTAACCACTTTGTGGGTAATATTGCATTTCATATTCCTTCTCATTCGTTTCATACACTTTTGTCTTTCTTTGACAGGGTTGCCGAAAGTGCCCTGGTGTCCTATTCTTTCTCTCTATGACTCACCGGTTTCTTGTGGCATCCTTTGGTTCCCTCCGGGTAGACGGGAGGCAGCACTCTGATGTTCTGCCTCCACCTCGTGGGCCGCAAGGACACAAAACAATGTTGCACCCTAGGAGCACAGAAACTCTCCTGGTGATGGGTTCCCTCACAGCTCACCCCCTCGCCGCACAGCCCTCTTCCTAGGCCCGATTTGAAACTGCTTATCCCACTGTGATTTTGTTTTAGTTGCTTGCCTCTATTTGTTAAGTATCTACATTTTCCCAGCGTGCACTGAGGTGCCTTGCTCGCTGTCCTCAAATGTATCTGTTAGTCTCATTCCCCGGTGGCTACATTCTCCTGGGAACAGCCAACTTGCCACATTTCTTCAGCAACCTGCAGCAGCTCGGCACTAGAGAAATTCATGTTTGCTCTTGGCCCCGGGGCTTAAAATAGCCAAATGCTTTTACTTATCTCTTGCCTATGCTGTAGCGTGGTTGCTATGTTGTTTTATTTAGCGCTATACAACCACTTCCACCCCCTATCCGTGCCTATCCCTGTCCCTTATTCCTATCCCTGCACGTCCCTTTGCCCCTTGCCCCACTTGGTGCTCCCACCCCTGCTCTTTCTCGCTGACTTCTCACCTGCACCTGCGCACACGGTGCATAGGTTACACTGTGCAGTTATCAATGAGGTCCCCACCTATAAGGGTGACCGCTCTCCTTCCCCACAGCGCTGAATTTGCACCTTTACCGCATTCCCCCATCCGAATGATCTATCTATCAATATTTCATTCCTGCCATATCTGTACTTATCGTCTTGGGGATCCACAACCTAGTCACCCTTTCTATGCTCACCCCTTGTTCCTCATACTTATGCAGGGAGGAGTCTATTATAACACACTCTTGCCCATCCTTCGAACAGGCCACCCAAATAGAGTCATAGTACTCCACATTTGTAGGTGGAATTGTAACCACTCCTGCTTCATCCTCCTCATTCACTCCGGACTGGGCTAAATCCATGTGCTTACTCTGTGTTTTATCTCCTCTCCCACCCACATTCATGGACATCATTTGCCTCCTCTTCCCCTTTGTGCATTACAGTGTCGTAATATTAGCTAGCCTGCACGGTAGGTGATGAGCACCAGCACCGGAAAAGTCACTTTCAATATGTTCAGCAACCGCATAAGAACCCAAGCAAAATGTTGGTCAAACCAGCTGTTTGATAAAACTGCAATCGCCTCTCTTGTCATTGCCTCATTGAGTGTGCAAAATTCTTCTATTGCTTCTCTGAGTGTTTATTTTATTTAATTTTATTGTTTGCTTGTTAGGCGCTTATACAATAAGAAATACTGTTTCAAAGTGCCCACAGGGCAAGGGAGGGGGCAGGAGTGGGAAATGCATTAAAGTACATTAAAAACACAATAATGAAGAGCAGTGAGGGAAGAGGAAAACAGGACAAACCTACTATGCCTTGTGAGTATTCCGAACGTGCAAGTGCAGCAAGGAAGAAGGCAGGGGTCGGTGCTGTGGAGACTGAGCTCATGGGTGAGCCACAGATGAAGTGCTAGGAATGTTGAGTGCTACATGGCCAGGAGCTGCGAGGGGTGTAAGTGCGTGCCACCAGGGCAGAGGGTGTAAGTGCAAGTGCAGATAGACAGTAGCTGGACTGATCGGGTACTGGAGGTCAGGGCCCAAAGGATACATAAGGGCCCAGGACACCAATCGCAGCAACTGTAGGATTAGCAGGGGAGAGAAGAAGGGAAGGAGGTGGTAAAGAGGAGAGTCTTAAGGATCTTCTGGAATTTAAGAAGATCCTGCTCAAGGCGCAGGGGAAGGGGTAGGCTGTTCCATAGGAGGGAGCCAGCTGAAAAAGCAAACAACCACCCGCCCTCTGTTTAGCAAAACACTTTACACACAAAGCTTTAGAGCCAGAGGAGTGTAGTGGTCTAGTGGGGGAGTATTTAGTAAGGTAAAGTTGAAGATAGTGTGCTCCCCGGGCCTAGACCGCCTTGTGGATGATGTGGAGGGATTGTAATTTAATCCGCGCAGCAAGCGGGAGCCAGTGAAGACTTTTTAGTGCAGGAGAGATGCGGTCCCTGGATTTAAGGCCAAGGATAAGTCTTGCTAAACCTATTCTGGATTAGCTGGAGGGGTTGCAGAGTGGAAGAAGGTAGATTCAGGAGGAGGTTATGAAAGTGGGATTTCTTGGCAATGTCCTGAGTATGATGGAGGAAAGAGAGAGAGGAGTCGAAGATGACTCCAAGGTTTCTGGCTTCAGAAGAGGGCGCAGGGGGAGAGCCCAAAGAGGAAGGCCAGAGTGAAGAGAAGAAGTAGGGAGCAGGGGTCCCGATGGGCAGGATCTCAGTTTTGCAGGCGTTGAGGCAGAGATCACTGGCATTGCGCCAGGACTGGATGGCAGATTGGTAGTCAGGAATGAAGGAGGGTGAAAGAGGGTCAGCAGGGAGTTTGAAAAAGAGCTGTGTGTTTTCTGTGTAACACTGGAAGTTTGAAGAGAAGGAGGAGATGAGGCAAGCAGAGCAAGGTAGATGTTAAAGAGCCAGGGAGAGAGGATAGAACCCTGGGGGACACCACAGGTGGAGAGGGAATTAGGAGAGGAGAAAGTGCCCAGTATGACTTGGAAGAGCGGTTAGTAAGGAAGGATGTCAGTCTATCCAGTCCCCGTTCCGAGATACCAAGGGTATTGTGGAGCCTTTGTATGAGGATGGAATGGTTGATTGTGTCAAAGGCAGAGGAGAGATCGAGAAGGATAAGGACAGCTGGGAAGTTGGAGTACAGAGATGCAAGCAGTTCTTCACGGGTGTTCAAAAGAGCAGTTTCCGTGCCTCTGCATACTGGGAATCCAGATTGATGGTCGTGGAGACCCCCAACAAGTTCAATGTGTGAGTTCAGTTGGGGCAAAATCAACTTCTTCAGCAGTTTCCCCAGGAAGGGAGTGATGGAAATAGGGTGGTAGTTGGGAAGGCAGGTAGGATCTGAAGAATGTTTTTTCAGGAGTGGGTGCACAAGGGAGTGTTTAAGGGAGGAGGGGAAAGATCCTGTGACGAATGAGTGATTGCAGAAATCAGCAAGAGCAGGGGCAAGAGAGACAATGTTATCCTTGATGGTCCTGGGTGAGCGGGGGCTAGCCTGCTTAGAAGAGGCCTTCATGGAGGAGACAACTCTTGTGCCTTCTTCAGGTGTGACAGGGGTGAAGCAGAAGAAGGAGGGCGGATGAGGGGGTGGAGGTGAGGGGGTTTGGGACAGGTTGTGAGGGAGAGTAGCAAGGGTCGTAAGGATGTCCTGGGTTTTGGAGGCAAAGTGTGAGGCCAGTGCATTGCAGAGAGCCTGGGAGGAAGGAGGAAACTGAGGAGGGGTTGGCTAGTTCCCTGCAGATCTTCACGAGTTCAGCCGTCTTATTGGATGCACCGGATCGATTTGCTGCATCATTGGCAGGTGTGGGGGTGCAGCAGCTGCTACCAAATTTGAGAAAGACACCACCCTCCATTGCAGTCAACATCTGGACATAGCGATTTCGAATTGCAACCAGGCCAACCTGCCCTTAGCTCCTCCCTCACCGCACTAAAACCTTTCTCAGTTGAGTTTGCTAGTCATAACACTTTATATCTTGTCACTTGCAGCCATTTTGCATTTGCGACTGCCTGGACCCCTGGAAGCAGAAGAGGGATGAAGAATGTGGATGCTTTGGAAAAAAATCAATAATTGGATGGGATGGCAGCCAAACTTTCTGACGATTTGCTGGACCAATACATACTGCTGCATCTGCCCCTCTTCAGTGTTGGTGTTCCTGCCTTTTGCATCTCTTCTTCTCCTGCCACTTTCCTTTTAAGCACTACGGGATGGTCACTGAAGGGCATCAGTCCTGCACACGGCACTACCGGGGCCGGGCTGTGCAGTGCGATGAGGGAGCAGAGCCCTCCCAAGTTGGGAGGGAGCTGGGCATATGCCTGTGTCCCACACTCCCACCAGTGGTCCATCACTGCCACTGTCCGCTGCTCAATGCTAGAAAACTCATCACCTTGGTGCAGCCGGTGTTAGACCTGATACATAGGGAAAATCATGTAAGAAGCTTTACGTGCACTGGTTGATGTCTCTCATCTATCCATATAAAAGCATGTGCATATTTATTCCATATTACCCTACAACTCTTATTCATTTTTGCCACAATATCTTCTTCAAACCCCACTAATCCTTTTGCTCTACACTGTACCATTCCACCCTCCCTTTCCCCGTCATTATAGACAGATTCTTCTATCCTCATTAAGGGTCTTGTATGGCACCTTGCAATATGCTGGCCTTCAACCTACTATGCGTTGTGAAGAGTTGTTCTCCCCTCCTCGCCCCCTCTGTAATATTTTCCAGTATAATATGTGTGGTTGCCTCATTAGCACCCATTCTCTCCAACTGCATAGAATTGTCTGTGTACACCTTTGCACCCTCATCATTCCAGTGGACGGACACTGCCTGTCCCTGGAACAGTCCCCTTATTTTGCAGAGTGACAGGTGAATTAAGCACCCTTCCCCCTCTACGAGGACCTCCTGAGGAAGAGAAACCTTAGGTGCTCCCGTGACATGTGGGATGAGAGAGCACACATAGTAAGTGTCATTTGCCCTATCTTGTCCCACCCGTCTCCTATCATCGTACCACACATTTCCAGATGCCGTGTCATGCCTACCCCCAATGCCATCGTGAAACACGTCTGCGTTGAATAAACTCTTTCTTCTCGTATTTTTGTCATTATTTTTGACAGTGCTTTGTCACCCTTTATGTAACAGAAACCAGAGAAGAGAAAGAAAAGAAAAAAAGCCAAAGCAAGCCACAACACATTATTCTGCTGATTTCTACCATTACAAATAATCCCTCTCCTCCACTGGCCTCCTGTATAATCTAAATGCAGAAAAGAAAGTCAATGAAAGTTGTGCAATACTTCCCATGAAGTTATGCTGGTCTCATCTTCTCCGAGCAAGACAGCATTGTGGGCTCTGCGGACATCTGAAACGTGAATACATGGTCTACGGTCAGTCACTTTCACTGCAGTAGGCGTTGCGTAGACCATATTATGGGGACCCATAAAGCGATGCACTTTCCTCTTTCCACTTCTGTTCAATGTTTCTGATCAAAATCATTTTACCTGGGTAGAGAGGTGCAGCTGGTGGAAAACCCTTTTCTTGTGCGTCTGTGGGTGATGTTTCTGTAGCCTGACGACATATGTATTGTATAAATGTGGTAAGTTCCTTCAGATACATACAAAATTCTTCACTGCATAGCTGAGCTGCACTGTTAGCATCCAAAATTGTACATGCAGGAGTGAGAGGCACCAGGTGAGTTGCGTAATGCAAACAAAGCGAGCAGTTAGCAATTGTGCCAATTTATGCCAAGTGTCATGATCAGCTTGGCCAAGCACTCTTTAAGCAAGCCATTTAAACGCTCCACCAACCCGTTGGCTTGTGGGTGGTACACTGAACATAGGCAATGCCTTTTCCCCAGGAGGGCGGTAACCTCCTTGAAGAGATCATTGGCAAAGTGTTGTCCATTATCTGACCTCAATTTATCACATATTCCTCACCCCGGGAACACCTCCCTCACCAAAATGTAGCCAGAGATTTTGCATCATTATGGGCACAGGGTCCCGCCTCAAGCAACGTGAAAAAAGGACATGCAACTACTATCATATACCTATATGAGGCACATCTCACTTGCATGTCAGCATAGTCAATATGTAAGTGCTGGAAGGGACCAATCAGGCACAGTTGTGTTGCCTTGACAGTCTTCACCGTGTGTCCTGCCAGAAATTTCTGACATGTGATACAATTACTTGTAAATTCAGCAGCTAACTCGTAGAGGTTTGGTAGGAACCAGCTCTCATTAATCTGACACATCGGCCGGGTAATGTAGCTGCTCCAGTGCTACATTCAGTAATTTCGTCGGCATTACAGCTTTACCTGTGCTGTCCTGTCTCCACACTAAATCAGTGGGGAAGAGCGAACATCCTCTTTTCATCCATAGAAATTGCAGACTCAGCAAGACACATAGATGACCATAGTCAATGATGCTGGACCTTGGGTTCACTGAGCACCAGTCTTCGAATCTAGTTAGTACTCACACGTCTGATAGAATAGAACTGGATAGAACAGTACTAGATGCAACTGCACAACAAGAGGGTATCATCCAATAAACATTGGCAGACTCAACAAGACACAGGGAAGACCACAGACCTACAATTTTGTTTAATTCAATAAAGATTAGGAATAGGGCAACTCAACGCTGATAACCCTGCTAAGCAGGGAAAGACAACATCAAGCCTGGTAATCAGAACAAACTCCACACTAGACAGATAATCTCTCTCGGAGAACAAATGCTCCGAACCTCTCGGCAGGCACTGGATGGTAACCAGGAATAGGGGTCTCCCACCAATCCGCACAGACACTCAAAATACTGATATGCTCACTCTCTCCTATACACCAACAAACAATAGAATGCAGCCATACCCCTCGATCAATTTCAGCCTAGCTACACAGACATACACACCTCCATGAACACCTCAACAGTCTTTAGAATGCAGCTATATCCCACAAAACAAATTTGCCTAGCTGCAAACATAATCTCATACAAAGCACTACCACCACCACAATGCCTTTCTTTTCTGTATTCTTCAGCCCATAATTCTATGCCCTTTATGATCCACTTACTTCTGCTGTTTACTCGCCTGAAACTTGAATTCTTGCTTAAACCTGCGTATTGATTGTTATTGGTGTCTTTTCGTGCTTTCCTGAAAAATTCTAGATGTGCCTTTAAACCTGCGCCTGGTCTGTTTTAGTGCTTTCTTGAAACATTTGAATTTAGATGTGCCTTTAAACCTGTGCATTGGCTGTTTTTGCTGCTTTTAAGTGCCTTCCTGAACAATTTGAATTTTAGATGTGTCTTTAAACCTGCGCATTAAAGGTTTTTGGTGCTTTTTACCACCCAGTCTGGGTACTTACAACTCAGCCTCCCTGTGCATATTTCACCTATCCTATCTCTCTCTCGAAGTCTGGAAGATAAAAGATTAAAAAAGCCCTCCTGTCCTCTAATCCAGGCCTATCTATTGCTGCCACCTATGTCAGTGCTACTTGCAGGCAGACTATTACAGACATCCTCTTCTCTGTCCCCTCCCCGGACCTATGGACTCCCTACTTGGTCTCCACTCCCTCCCCTTTCTCCTACTCACACATCAATGGTGGCACTAGATGGGAAGTACTGTTGGCATACTTCTCATCCTCTATATGCATTGTGAATGTCTATCACAATGGCACTATCATAGCCCAAGGTTCTCACCTACTCTTCTCCTCCTTGACAGGTGCCTGCCTTCACTCATTAACTTAATCCCTTCTCCTGCTAGTCCTCCTTCCTCCTCTCCTCTATCCTCTCCACCACCATCGACGGGAGTACCATACCCCTGTACCCCTCAGAAAACGTTCAAAGGTGGCAATCCGCTTCACTTAGCTACTCTGAATGCTCGTTCTGCTGTCAAACACTCTTCTGACTTCTGTCTCCTTTTTGAAGCCTTTGATCTCAATGTCCTCGCCCTCACCGAGACGTGGTTCAATGCCAGTTCTTTTCCTGCTCTTGACAGTCTCCCTCCTTAGGGCTTCAAAACTTTCTCCAAACCCAGGTCCAACTGGCCTGGAGGTGGAGTGGCCCTGATTTTCCCTGAGTGGGTCCCTGCTTCTATTATACTCACTCAATCCTACCCCTCTTTTGAATGCCTCATCTGCTGTATGCTTGGGGTATGTCTTGAATGGGCCAACCTCACCTCTGCCCTCTTGACATCTTCTTCCAAACTCTTCCTCCTCAGTGATTTCAACATCCACCTCAACTCCCCTGAATCAGCCACTCTACTGTTTCAAGACCTCTGTGACTCCCTCTCTCCTACTATTCTTCCTTCTGGTCCGACCCACTCAGCCGGACACATTGTAGATGTCCTCATCTATGTAGACACCCCTCTCTAATTCGGCCACCACCCCCCTCTCCTGGTCTGACCACTCTCTCCATTCCTCCCGATTGGAGCCCTTTTGGCCCACTATCTGAACCGCCCCCGCACTGCCAGCCTCCTTTGCCATCATTCGACTGATGAAGTGAGTGTAAGTCACTGCTTTGGCTTCCACTTTCATCCCCCCTTCCACTCCTGCCTCTGATTCTCCCTTTGACTCTGTCCTCAACTACCTGCACCTTGCCATCTCTAACACCCTCAATATCCTTGCCTCTGTCATGAGGATCTGCCTGAAACCTACCTCCAAGTGCAACGGCTGGTATGACTCTGATCTAGCATCTCTGAAACGTAAATGGAGAGTTGTTGAACGGAAGTTGCAGACCTCGGGTTCATCCTCTGACAAACTGGCCTGTCGCCTACTCCAAAGGCAATATTGTTCTTCTATCCACTCCAAGAAGAGGGCCCACATCCAAGCCTGTATCTCTGGAGCCACTAACAATATGGCTGAACTTTTCAAAATCTGCAAGGAACTCGTCAAACCAACTGCAGTCTCCACCTCTCTTCTTCCTTCCCAGGCCCTCTGCACTGCATTGGCCTCCCATTTCTCTTCTAAAACTCAGGTCATCCTTGTTGCCAGGCACTCGAGGGTTAACGAGTGCAGCCCCCGCCGTTGGGTAGGCGGAGCTATTGTATTGGGGAGCGGGAAGGAAAGTGGGGAGTTCTGGGTAAGGCGCGAAGGCGCCAGTTCCTGTTAGACATTGGATGAATAAAGAAGTTGTTATCTTCACTCCGTGTGCGCGTCCTCCTTAATGGCCCTTCCACGAGGGTAACACTGGTGACGAGGCCTTCCAGTGCGCACCACGGAGTCCTCCTCCTCCTTGGCAATCCGCCATCTCCGTGCCTCCATACTCCGTCCGTGGCAATCCGCCACGCTCGTGCTCGGCAGGCCCACCGGCTCCTCCGCCGCACGCACCTCCTCCTGCCATGACGACGGCTGCTCACTGCCGCCACGCACATCGGCGCCACCACATTCCTCCTTCCGCCTCACCGAGAGTAGACCACTGGCCCTCCGGCACCCGAAGTACGCCACGGCCTCCCCGGGTTTTCTCCCGACGAGCTACCATCACCAGCCGTCATGAGCAGAAGGGGCTCCACCTCTGGGTCCGGGCCCAGCTCACCTCAACTACCCCGCGCCACACAACCAATTCAACTACGCCTACCCCCACCTTTCACCATGACCCCGCAGTCCACAAAGGGACCGAGATGGACTGACTGGATGGAGGATTTTCAACATTATGTAAGGGGGTCTGGCGATGGCGAATCTCCCAACATCAGGGACATTTTTCTCAACCTGGTGGGCGGAGAGATCAAAACTGTTGTGAAAACGATTCCTGCATCGGAACAAAATACGTTCAAAAACTTGATCAAGGCGCTGGATAAGCTCCTCATAATAGAAGTCAACCGCGACTATGAACGCTACCTGTTCAACAAGTGCACCCAAATGCCGCAAGAGACGGTAGATGAGTTTATCACCCGCCTACGGGTAAAAGGCGCGAACTGTCAATTTGATGCGTATTCACTAGAAGAAGCCATAAGACTGAGGGTCATCGAAGGGTACCTGTCTCCGGCCCTCAAGAAACAGCTCCTGAAGAAACCTCTCACCATCCAAGAGGTGAGCGAACTCGCCTGCATACACGAAAGGGTTGATGCCCAAGCCACATCCATGTGCAATCCGGCCCACCCCAAATTGGACACTGCTGAGATTGTTGCGGCGTTGCAGCCATCCCGCCCAGGGGACAGAGGCTCGCACCCATACAGAACACAGCCCACGCAAGTTCCCCGCCTACAGCGGCAGTGTTATCGTTGTGGGATGTCATTTCCCCATGCCGGAGCGTGCCCAGCGCTATCCCAACGATGCTCAAATTGCGGAAGAGAGGGCCACTTTCACTCCGTATGCCGAGAGGGCATACCATTCCCGCCGGCGAGGCCCCCAACACAAACCAGGACGCCTTTCCGTCCGCCATTCCCACAATACAACCAACCCAGATACAGCCAACCAGGAGTGGGACAGAGGCGGTACATCAGAGCCATCGATGAGTATCAACCCCAGGGTTACCCGATACAGCCTGAACTAACAGAGCAACCAAAGGTTCTCACCGACGAATATGACCATCCACCGATAGATTTCGGATACGGGACCGCTTACCACGATGAACAAGAAGCGACATACGACCTGCCTTATGACTTGTACGACCAAGACGAATTCGTCAACCTGATACATGACACTGAAGAGGCCACAGAAGCCCCCAAAATCCCTGTCAAAATGGGCAATCACCAGTTCCTTTTCATGATCGATTCAGGCGCCACCGTCAACATCATGGGCGAGCAGGAATATGCCAGGATATTGAACCCACCAGCACTGGAAGTCCCCCGCTCCAGAATCTTCCAGTGGGGTGCCGCGACGCCCCTACAGACAGTGGGATGCTTCTCACAACGCTTTTTCCTGAACGGCCGGCAGATTGACACGACTATCCATGTCATCCGGTCGCTCACCAAGAGCCAGTGCCTCCTCAGTTACCACACGGCATCTCGTCTGGGAATAATTGAAATCCATGTGAAATCGGGAGACATCATCGCCGCAACCTCGGACGGCCAGAATCCGAGGGACTCAGTCGGCACTGTCACGTGCCATCAACCACAAAACGTGATCACACAAGCTGACATTGCAAGTGGTTTCCCGAAACTGTGCAAAGGCCTGGGCAAGCTCAAGGCCCCCCCCATCTGGCTACACATTGACCCCTCGGTGACCCCAGTTCCGCAACACCCTCGGAGAGTTGGATTTCACCTGCAGACGGCAGTATCGGAGGCACTTCATCAACTACTGTCCGACGGCATCATCGAACCCGCTACCGGACCGACGCCATGGGTATCACCTCTTGTGATTGTGTCCAAGGAAGGGGGCAAGATACGTCTGTGTGTTGACATGAGAGTGGCAAACACCGCCATCCAGCGGGAGAGACATCCGGGACCGTGCATTGAAGACATGATAGTCCAACTAAACAACGCACAGATGTTCTCCAAGCTCGACCTCAATCAAGGTTACCATCAGCTGGAGCTGCATCCGGAGTCCAGGCCCATTACAACATTCGCCACCCACGATGGCCTCTATAGATACCGGCGGCTGAATTTCGGGATCTCTTCCGCCGCGGAAATTTTTCAGGAGGCCATTCGGCAGGTAATCAGACCCATCAAAGGCACCCTAAACTACAGCGACGATATCCTCGTGTTCGGATCGACGAAAGAGTCCCATGACCAGGCCCTCCTTGCCACGTGCACGGCACTCCAACAAGCGGGTCTCACCCTTAACATCTCCAAGTGTCGGTTCAGCAAATCGAAGCTGAAATTCTTCGGACACGTTTTCTCCCACGACGGGATGCTCCCGGACCCTGACAAGGTTGACACCATTACCAACCTGAGCGAGCCGCGACAAGTGGCCGAAGTCCGCTCGTTCCTCGGCATGGCGGGTTATTGCGCGAGATACATACCCCACTATGCGTCCCTCACAGACCCGCTACGGAAACTTCTGCAAAAGGAAGCAACCTTCGAGTGGACCCCTGCGTGCCGTGCAGCGTTCTCAGACATTAAGCGTGCCCTGGCGGAGGCACACCGCCTGGCATACTTCAACCCGTCGTGGCACACTGAAATTGTCGTGGATGCAAGCCCGGTGGGCCTCGGCGCCATCCTGGCCCAGACCAGTGGGGAGGACATCCACCCAAGACACGTGATCGCCTATGCGAGCAGGGCGCTGTCCACCCCGGAACTCGCCTACTCCCAGGCGGAAAAGGAGAGTTTGGCAGCTGTCTGGGCCTGCAAACACTTCCATAATTTCATCATAGGGAAAAAGTTCACGCTAATCACAGATCATCAGGCCCTGCTGTCCCTGTTCGGGAACCCACACACCAAAATGCCCCCAAGGATCGAGAGGTGGGGCATCCGCCTGCAGGAATACAACTATGATATCATACACCGCCCCGGGGGTGACCTCAACCCCGCTGACTACTTATCATGACATCCCGTCGGGGCGCCACTGACCCGAGAGGGTGACGTCGCCTATGTACAGTACATATCCGCCAACTCGCTACCTCCCGCCATGTCCCTCGAGAGAGTTGCCGCCGCGTCGGCAGCCGACCCCACCATGGCCCTCGCCATCAGCCTCACGTCCGCCAACAAGTGGAACGACCACCGCAGAGCGATGCTGGCGCACCCGGGGGTGTGCAAACAGGAAATTGAGCGGCTGGCCAGGATACACAGGGAACTGGCTGTGAAAGACAACGACATCCTCCTCAGAGGATGCAAAATCGTCATCCCCGCCACGCTAAGGAATGAGATTGTTCACATAGCCCATGAAGGCCACAGGGGCGCTGACAACACAAAGAAACAGCTGAGGTGCCATGTCTGGTTCCCCTTTCTGGACACGGCAGTGGAGGAATGGGTGAGGACCTGCCATGCATGCCAGTGCACAGCCCCTCCAGAACACCCTCCCCCATCACAATACACACAGATTCCAGAACGTCCGTGGGAGCGCGTGGCAATGGACTTTTACGGGCCGACGGAAGTTGGCGACTACCTCTTGCTCCTCATAGATGAGCACTCAAGGTTCCCGATAGTCAAGACTGTCACCACCACCGCATTCCCACAAGTAGCGGCAGTGATAGAAGAAGTATTCAGCGAGTGGGGGATCCCGAAAACGGTCAAATCTGATAATGGACCACCGTTCTGTGGCCACGAATTCAGGACACTAGCGGAACACCTAGGGTTCAAACACATGAAGGTGACTCCTCGCCACCCACAAGCAAATGGCATGGCCGAACGCTTCATGGCGTCAATTAAGAAAACAAGACAAAGAGCCAGAGTGGAGGCAGTCGACCCTCACCAGGCGTTGTGCCGACTCCTCCGAGATTACAGAAATACTCCCCACGAAGCCACAAACAAGACGCCCGCAGAATTAATGCTCCATTACAACGTGAGAACCTGCATCCCTCACAACCTGTCACATGAGGAGCCGCCTGACTTGGAGGTGCTTCAAAAGGATGCAGAGGCAAAAGAAAAAGCGAGATGGGACACCGACTCACGCCGCCATGCGACGTCGCCAGACTTTCACATAGGGGACGAAGTGCTCGTGCAGCAACCAACACTCAAGAAGACAGATCCGCGGTTTGCCCCAAGCCCCATGAGAGTAACCGCAGTCAAAGGCACTATGGTGACAGCGGAGGACCAGCATAGAGCTGTCACCAGGAACTGTCAACATTTTAGACATTACAACAGACGCGAGGGACTAGAATTGCCACAGAGGTCGGTCTCTCCAGAACAGCGAGAGCCGCGGGATGACCCGTGGATTCCCCCGGGAAGAGACCCGGACAGACTGAGCCAGGAAGAAGGTGCTCCGGAACCTCCGGGGCCAAGCACCCTTGACGAGAGACCTCGGAGAGTCGTCAAGAAGCCGGTGAGATTAGTTGAAGAGTGTTGACTCTGATGTTTGGACATATTGTTCGGGGGTGGTGTTGCCAGGCACTCGAGGGTTAACGAGTGCAGCCCCCGCCGTTGGGTAGGCGGAGCTATTGTATTGGGGAGCGGGAAGGAAAGTGGGGAGTTCTGGGTAAGGCGCGAAGGCGCCAGTTCCTGTTAGACATTGGATGAATAAAGAAATTGTTATCTCCACTCCGTGTGCGCGTCCTCCTTAATGGCCCTTCCACGAGGGTAACAATCCTGTCCTCACTCTCCACCCCCCTCCTCCACTCCTACACCTGCCCTCCTGCCTCCCTTGCCTCCCCTACCTGCACCCCACACTCTCCTCCCTCCTGCCCATAGCACCTGATGAGATCTCTAAAGTTGTCCGCTCTTTTAAGGTCTCATCCAAACAGGTGCTGCCCTGCTCTTCTAGGACCACTAAGGACAACATCTCCTTTCTCGCCCTGGCTCTTACCAATTTCTGTAACCACTCCTTCGCCACTGGCTCTTTCCCTCTATCCGTCAAGCACTCCTTTGTGCATCCTCTCCTAAAAAAGCTGTCTGCTGACCCTTCCTGCCCAGCTAACTAGCACCCTATTTCCACCACCCTCTTCCTGGGTAAGCTACTGGAGAAGTTGGTCCTCCCCCAACTGATCCTTCACACTGAACTAGCTGGTTGCCTCCATGACCATCAATCTGAATTCCGGACATCCAGACGCACAGAAACTGCTATCCTGAACACCTGTGAACACATGCTCACAAATATTGACTACAACTCTCCTGCTGTTCTAATTCGCCTTGATCTCTCCTCTGTCTTTGACACGGTCAACCATTCTATCCTCATAAATCAGCTGCGCGATAACCTCAGCATCATGGATCAGGCACCGGACTGGACCTCGTTCCTCATTAACCGCCCATTCCGGGCCCTTACTCTTCCACCACTTCACTCTCTACCTGGGGCTTCCTACAGAGCTCTATCCTATCGCCATGGCTCTTCAATATCTATCCTGCCCCTCTTGCTCACCTGATCTCCTTCTTCTCTCCCCATTTCCATTGTTACACTGATTACACACAGCTTTCCTTCAAACTTCCCTCTATCACCTCCTCTTCCCTCTCCCTCATCCCGGAATGTCTGACTGATATCCAGGCATGGCATGTGGGTAACAACCTCTGTCTTAATGCCAGTAAGATGGAGATGCTTCCTATTGGAACACCTGTGCCCTGTTTCTGGCCCTCTACCTCCATCTTCCCTTGAGACCTAAAACCTCAGTGTTGTCATGATGCCTACCCCCGGAGCACCAGGCCAGGCCCAGCACCCCCGGGAGCAGGTATCATGCCCCCGGGTAAAAGCCCAGCGGCCCCTTATAGGGGCTCTTTGGACTCTGTCCTGGCGCCGTTGGCGCCAGGCTCATGTTGGACATCAGTCCTGGCGCCATAGGCGCCAGGCTCATAAAGGAAGGTGTTTTGTGCACTTACCTGATGCAGACCATGCTGCGAAATTCAGGACTCCCTGAGACCTGAAAGGGACTATTTTTTCATTGGGACTATTTTTCCACTCGGGCGTGGCCAGGGAAGGATACTTACCTGGAACTACTTTGGGGGCTATTTAAGCCACGGCCAGACAGTAGCTCACGCTTCGCATTGTTCTGCATCCAAGCAGCTGGACGCTCAACGTGTCTGCTCCTGCATCTGGTCTCCAGCCACGCCCGCCCCGATCCTGGAAAACCTGTAAGGAAAGCCTAATTTTCCACCATAACACTTACCGGTCTTCTGTTGGTGGATCATTCCTCATTTCGGGTCGGCGCCGCTTCGTTGGCAGGTACCGCACCCCGGCCCCTATGGGGAAAGGACAAAAGACATTACTGGAGGAATATAAAGACATTAAGAGGGATCGCCCCCATCGCTAACTCACCTGAGTTTACCATCGGCAATTCAATCCCTCCACGCATCGCCTTCATTCTGCACCTGAAATAAAGGACAGATCACAGGTTAGGAAGGCAACAGAAAAGGAGGCTCAACACTTGAACCTTTGTAATCTTCATACTTACGGCGTTCCGCTCGGAAAAGTCAAGTGGATTTGCCAGCGCCATTCTGAAAACCAGTGAAGTAACTGGACAAACACGCGCCCCTGCACCAGAAGCAGGATGGAGAGTTCATCCTTTCAAACCATAAGGTGAGCTTCAACCGGGGATTTCGGAGGAAGTTAGAGAAGAACGAAAGGGGGAAGGGGGGAGTAAGCACACTATTCTGCAGATTGTTAATCCCCTTTCTCATCTGCAGAAGGATATTCCTACGGGCCAGACAAGCAAGATTTGAGGGTCCTGTTCAGTCAGTGTTCCGAGTTCTGCGCATCACGCTCGAAGAGGCCACAGCCACCCAGACTAGACCAGCGCCTCCGTGGGAGTCAGGTGAGCGTTATAGAACGCAAAGCCTTCCTACAAATTCCCACCCAGGCGCTATGGAAACTTCTGAGACTGATCAGTTGGCCCAACTACTGGGGGAATTACGGGCCGAAGTACACGCCGCTCGTCAAGAGACTAATGCTCTCAGGAGGGAAGTGATTGTATCAAAGGAAATAACTGGTGACCTGGCTAGACAGTTTTTGCAAGGTCAAGCTGGACACACTCCTCTACCCGGTTCCGGGGGGAACCCCGCTCCTGTGGTTCCCAGTAACCCTGTGCAGATTAATCTACCTGGAAACATGCCGCTGGCCCCACCCGAACGCTTTGCTGGGGACCCCAAACGATTCGCCGTATTCATGAATCAGTGTCATTTGCACTTCCTATGCAGACCTGGGGCCTTCCCTAATGACCAGACCAAGGTAGCCTTTGTATTGTCATATCTCAGCGGTTGTGCTGCCGATTGGTCAGTTCCACTGGTTACTCAAGATGACCCGATTCTCCGTGATTTTCAAGGATTTCAAGCAAGCATGGAAAGGTTATTTGCTCGACACTCAGGGGCAGGCTCTGGATGACGAACTTCTATCCCTGCGACAGAGCAATCAGGACCTCCTATCCTACATTGCAACCTTTAATAGACTAATTGTCGAAACTGGGTGGCCAGAGGATAAAAGAATCACGTTATTTTATCGAGGTCTACGCGGAGAACTTAAAGATGTCCTGGTCCAAGTTGTAAATCCGCCCCAAGAATGCACAGAATATATAGACTTAGTGGTCCAATTGGATCACAGACTTCAAAACAGAAAAGCAGATCGGTCCAAGTTTGAGACCCGGGTGTTGGTCAAGACCCACGTTAACCCCAAGGGTGCTGATGTCTCTGAGCCTATGCAAATCGGAGGGGTTAAAGGATCTTTAACTCAAAAAGAACGTGAAAGAAGACGGCAGATGCAATTATGTCTTTATTGTGGGCCCTCTGGACACTTTCTACGAGATTACCCGGCAAAACCGCCCAAGAAGGTGTTAGGAGCCGCTGATAAAAACCATGAAGACTCTGTTTCAGGAAACGACCACGCCCGACAAGCGTAGGGGTCCGCTTGCCGAGCTTGAAAACTAACTCTCAGACCTCGCATTTCATTGTGCCAATGGTCCTCGTAGATCCCGAACAGCCTAAGCGGTTGCATGCAATAAAGGCATACATCGATAGTGGGGCTATAGGAAATTATGTGGATCGTGAATTGGTCTCTAGGATTAACCTCCCTCTGCATCCTAAAACCAGCAAAGATGTCATCATCACAGTCGATGGAACCGAAATTGCCTCTGGACCGGTAACACCTTCCACTGCTCAGGTGACACTTATAGGTCCGGACGGCCATCGGGAGGCAGTTATGTTTGATGTAATCAAGGCTCCACAGTTTGAGGTTATTCCCGGAATTCCTTGGTTAGAGACACATAATCCTCGAATTGATTGGCGAGCGAAGAGAATAACTTTCCCGGATTGTGTACAAACCTGCTATCCAGAAAATCTGAAGATTAGTCTAGCGTCTGTAACCTCTGTCTCCATGCAACTACCTTCGGAATACCAAGACTTTCAGGACGTCTTTCAAAAGGAACAGGCCAACACGTTACCTCCCCACAGATCGTACGATTGCCAAATCGATCTGGTGCCCGGTGCACAACCCCCTTGTAGCAGGATTTATGCCCTTACTGAACCTGAGAATCTGCATTTGAGACAATATTTAGATCAATACCTAGCCAATGGTTTCATTCGCCCGTCAAAGTCTCCGGCATCCTCGGCTTTGTTCTTCGTGCCCAAAAAAGAAGGCGACCTTAGAACTTGGATCGACTACCGCGCATTGAACCAGATAACTGTTAAAAACCGTTACCCTCTGCCTCTGATCCCTGAACTCCTTGACCAGGTGAAGGACGCTTGCGTATACACCAAGTTAAATCTCTGGGGGGCTTATCATCTGGTGCGAGTAAAAGAAGGCGACGAATGGAAAACGGCCTTCCGTACAAAATATGGATTATTCGAATACCAGGTGATGCCTTTCGGGTTGTGCAACGCGCCTGCTGCCTTCCAATTCTTCATGAACGATGTCCTTCGGGAACTCATCGATGTTTGTGTTGTCGTATATATCGATGACATTCTTGTGTACTCCTCTTCGGAATCTGATCACAGAAAGCATGTCAGGGCCGTCCTTGAGAAATTGCGCCAGCACAAACTGTTTGCAAAGCTGGAAAAGTGTGTTTTCCATACCACCGAGGTTGAGTTTCTTGGATTCATCCTGACACCTAAAGGGGTTCGAATGGACTCACGAAAAGTGGATGCCATCCTCAAATGGCCATCACCTAGTTCGGTGAAAGGTGTCCAAAGCATGCTTGGTTTTGCCAATTTTTATCGCAGATTTATCCCGGAATTTTCACATGTGGTACAACCCATCACTGCACTCTTGCGGAAAAATAAACGCTTTGAATGGACCGAGGAAGCCGAACAAGCCTTTCATGAATTGAAAGCTAAATTCACGTCCGAACCTATTTTGAAGCACCCGCGTCCCGATCTCCCTTATATAGTCGAAACCGACGCGTCCAGCTTAGCCATGGGAGCTGTCCTGTCTCAGAGAGACCCTGAAACCAACCAACTGCACCCCGTAGCATTTTGGTCCAGAAAGTTCTCGCCGCCTGAGGTAAATTATGCAATCACCGACAAGGAATTATTAGTCATTAAGTCCGCCTTTAAGGCTTGGCGGCATTATCTTCTTGGCGCCAGGCATACCATCACCGTGATCACTGATCACCGAAACTTACAATATTTAAAAACTGCCAAGGCTCAATCGTATCATCAGCTCCAATGGGCTTTGTTCTTTGCTGAGTTCGATTTTGTAATCACTTACCGCCCCGGCTGTAAGAATGGCAAAGCGGACGCGCTATCTCGAATAGGAATGGGAGAAATAGACACAAACTCAGAACCTGTGCCGATAATTCCAGAACAAAGAATTTTGGGGATAACCTCTTTACAAACCCTTGAAGACATTCAAGCACGGGTAAAACAACTCCTGGACTCTACAGCCTTGCAGGATTGGATCCAAAGGGGGTCTTACTTTTCGGTCAACGATGGCCTACCTTACTTCCAAGGACACTTATTTCTGCCAGAAAAGGAATTGCAAGAACTGATTATTTCCCGTCATCATGATACCCTGATGGAAGGACATCCTGGCATTGCCAAAACTAAGGAAAAAATTAAACGACAATTCTGGTGGCCTTCCTGGCAAAAGGATATTAAATCTTTTGTGATGTCCTGTGGAGTTTGCGCCCAAAACAAAGGCCAAAAGACAAAACCCGCCGGTCTTCTTCAGCCTTTAGACATTCCACCAGCACCTTGGCACACCTTGTCACTAGATTTTATCATGGACCTGCCCCCTTGTAATGGATACAATACTATTCTGGTTGTGGTGGATTTATTTTCCAAGATGGCCCATTTTATTCCGTTGAAAGGATTACCTTCAGCTTCTGTCCTAGCCAAGGAATTCCTCGAAAATATCATCCTTTTGCATGGATTCCCGTCCATACTAGTTTCCGACCGGGGAAGTCAGTTTATTTCTCATTTTTGGAGAAAGTGTTGTCAACTGGCACAAATCGACGTAAGACTCTCAACCAGCCACCACCCACAGACCGATGGTCAGACGGAGAGAACGAACCAAACCCTTGAACAATACCTACGATGTATGTTGCACCAATCGGAGGGTAATTGGAAGGATATTTTATGGGTGGCCGAATATGCATACAATAATTCGGTACACTCTGGAACTGGACAAAGCCCCTTTTTTACCCTATATGGACATCACCCTCGTACTTCAGACCTGGACTCACCTCTGAGCCTTGAAATGCCCGCAGTGGACCATTTGCATTCCACGATAACTCAAGCCTTCAAAGATGCAACTGCACATTTGCAACAAGTGAAAGGGAAATACAAAAAGAATGCGGATCTGCATCGGAGTGAGGCGCCTCCATACCAAATAGGGGATCAAGAATGGTTGGCTACCAAACACGTATTGCTCAAGGGACCCCGAACTTTTAATCCAAGGTATTTGGGCCCTTACTCGATCAAAGCTATAATTAACCCAGTGGCAGTCAAGCTCGATCTACCAGCTAACATGCGGATTCACCCCGTTTTTCATGTGTCACTTTTGAAACCAGTGCAACCAGGAACCAGATTAATAAAGCCACCAGAACCAATCCAGATAGATGGGGAGCCTGAATTCGAGGTGAAGAACATTTTGGATTCTAAGATCTCAAAATCAAAACTTTTCTATCTAATTGATTGGAAAGAGTACGGGCCTCAGGAAAGGTTTTGGGAACCCAGCGACCAGGTACATGCACCTCGGCTGGTAAAAAGGTTCCATCGGAATTTCCCAAACAAATCGAAACCTCCAGAGGGAACGACCTTGGGAGGGGCCTTGGGGGGGAGTGCTGTCATGATGCCTACATCCTGAGCACCAGGCCAGGCCCAGCACCCTCGGGAGCAGGTATCATGCCCCCGGGTAAAAGCCCAGCGGCCCCTTATAGGGGCTCTTTGGACTCTGGCCTGGCGCCGTTGGCGCCAGGCTCATGTTGGACATCAGTCCTGGCGCCATAGGCGCCAGGCTCATAAAGGAAGGTGTTTTGTGCACTTACCTGATGCAGACCATGCTGCAAGATTCAGGCCTCCCTGAGACCTGAAAGGGACTATTTTTTCATTGGGACTATTTTTCCACTCGGGCGTGGCCAGGGAAGGATACTTACCTGGAACTACTTTGGGGGCTATTTAAGCCACGGCCAGACAGTAGCTCACGCTTCGCATTGTTCTGCATCCAAGCAGCTGAACGCTCACCGTGTCTGCTCCTGCATCTGGTCTCCAGCCACGCCCGCCTCGATCCTGGAAAACCTGTAAGGAAAGCCTAATTTTCCACCATAACACTTACCGGTCTTCTGTTGGTGGATCATTCCTCATTTTGGGTTGGCGCCGCTTCGTTGGCAGGTACCGCACCCCGGCCCCTATGGGGAAAGGACAAAAGACATTACTGGAGGAATATAAAGACATTAAGAGGGATCGCCCCCATCGCTAATTCACCTGAGTTTACCATTGGCAATTCAATCCCTCAACGCATCGCCTTCATTCTGCACCTTAAATAAAGGACAGATCACAGGTTAGGAAGGCAACAGAAAAGGAGGCTCAACACTTGAACTTTTGTAATCTTCATACTTACGGCGTTCCGCTCAGAAAAGTCAAGTGGATTTGCCAGCGCCATTCTGAAAACCAGTGAAGTAACTGGACAAACACGCGCCCCTGCACCAGAAGCAGGATGGAGAGTTCATCCTTTCAAACCATAAGGTGAGCTTCAACCGGGGATTTCGGAGGAAGTTAGAGAAGAACGAAGGGGGGAAGGGGGGAGCAAGCACACTATTCTGCAGATTGTTAATCCCCTTTCTCATCTGCAGAAGGATATTCCTACGGGCCAGACAAGCAAGATTTGAGGGTCCTGTTGAGTCAGTGTTCCGAGTTCTGCGCATCACGCTCTAAGAGGCCACAGCCACCCAGACTAGACCAGCTCCTCCGTGGGAGTCAGGTGAGCGTTACAGAACGCGAAGCCTTCCTACAAATTCCCACCCAGGCGCTATGGAAACTTCTGAGACTGATCAGTTTGCCCAACTACTGGGGGAATTACGGGCCGAAGTACACGCCACTCGTCAAGAGACTAATGCTCTCAGGAGGGAAGTGATTGTATCAAAGGAAAGAACTGATGACCTGGCTAGACAGTTTTTGCAAGGTCAAGCTGGACACACTCCTCTACCCGGTTCCGGGGGGAACCCCGCTCCTGTGGTTCCCAGTAACCCTTTGCAGATTAATCTACCTGGAAACATGCCGCTGGCCCCACCTGAACGCTTTGCTGGGACCCCAAACGATTTGCTGTATTCATGAATCAGTGTCGTTTGCACTTCCTATGCAGACCTGGGGCCTTCCCTAATGACCAGACCAAGGTAGCCTTTGTATTGTCACATCTCAGCGGTTGTGCTGCCGATTGGTCAGTTCCACTGTTACTCAAGATGACCCGATTCTCCGTGATTTTCAAGGATTTCAAGCAAGCATGGAAAGGTTATTTGCTCGACACTCTCAGGGGCAGGCTCTGGATGACGAACTTCTATCCCTGAACTTTTGTAATCTTCATACTTACGGCGTTCCGCTCGGAAAAGTCAAGTGGATTTGCCAGCGCCATTCTGAAAACCAGTGAAGTAACTGGACAAACACGCGCCCCTGCACCAGAAGCAGGATGGAGAGTTCATCCTTTCAAACCATAAGGTGAGCTTCAACCGGGGATTTCGGAGGAAGTTAGAGAAGAACGAAGGGGGGAGCAAGCACACTATTCTGCAGATTGTTAATCCCCTTTCCCATCTGCAGAAGGATATTCCTACGGGCCAGACAAGCAAGATTTGAGGGTCCTGTTCAGTCAGTGTTCTGAGTTCTGCGCATCACGCTCGGAGAGGCCACAGCCACCCAGACTAGACCAGCACCTCCGTGGGAGTCAGGTGAGCGTTACAAGTGTCATCTTCGACTCCTCCCTTTCCTTCACCCCTCACATCTTGGACCTTTCCCCAGAAGCTCAATGTTTTCAGAGCTCTGGTCCTCTCAAGGAGGAATTACTGCAACAGCCTTGTCCTCAATCTTCCCCTTTCCTCCCTACACCCACTCCAGCTAATCCAGAATAGGACTGCAAGGCGTATCCTTGGCCTCAAGCCCTGGGACCATTTCCCTCCAGCCCTAAAATCTCTCCACTGGCTCCCGGTGTCCGCAAGGATAAAATTCAAGACCCTCTGCATCATTCACAAGGCTTTCTGGGGCCTGAGACTACGCTATCTCTAACTTTCCTTCCCAAAATACCTTCCGGCTGGAGCCCTCTGATCCTTAAACTCCAACTCTCTGCTTGTCAAATGCTTCTCCAAGCAGAGAGACAGGCAGGCCTCTCTCTTCGGCCGGTACCTCTCTTTGGAACAGCCTCCCTGTCCATCTCTGACTTGAGCCTGACCTCCTCAAGTTCCGGGAACCTCTCAAAACTCTGCTTTTCTCTACCTCTTTCCCTCTTTCCCTTCCCTGCTAATCATCCCACTGCCTTTGAGACTGGCAGCCTGGACCTTCATGAATGTCCCAGGTACCAGGCCCCTGGCCAGTTGATACCAGCACCCCCCCAGCACTGCCCTTGTGGGCCCCCTTCTGGTGGCCCTTGCATCCCACCTGTGGGATCCCTCCACCCTAGCACTTAGACAGCAGTTCCTCCCCTAGCAACCTTGGCAATTCCCTTCTGGGCTCTCACCAGCACTTGCCCATACCTTAATCTCCCTCCACCCACTCCTGCACTTCTTTCAAAGCACTTGCACGTCTGAATGCCACAAGGCCTAGTAGGACCATGATTGTTATATTTTCTGTCTTTGCCATTTTCTATTTTTCCTTCCCTTGTTCTCCCTCTTTTGTCGTGTGGCACCTTGAAACACTATTTTGTTGTACAGGCACCTTACAAATGTTCAATAAATAAATAAATAGCAACTGCCTTGCTACACATTAGAATGCAGCTACACACCATGTAAACCGCACTGGCTGCACACATACTTAGTGCACCCAGGAACTATTTATTACCCTACCCTACTCTCTCCACTCACCTGGACTATGGTCCCTGAGGCATTCAACCTACAGGGCTTTGAGATCATATCAATTGTATATAATTGTCAAACACAATGTTGGGGGAAGGTGTGTCGACATTCTCCCCCGAACCACAGAAGCCGAATGAAGTCGACCCTCCACCTGTGGTTGGCACAGATACCTGATATATATAAACACAGGATACCATGTGGCAGCCAATGGGGGGAAGAGGGTTAGGAAGAGGTTCTGGACGGGGAAGGGAGTGTTAAGAAAACCGGATAAAGGGTTAGGAAACACCTAAGTTGGACAGGACGGGGGGCGTAACAGGAAAAAAAAAACTTACACTATCTAATATCTTATAGTGGACCATAGAACCTAACACAACAAGGTCACCAATAATAATAAGGTCACCAATAATGCCCCCTTAATACAGGCCACTACTGCACCTTCCTAGTGTCCCTGCACCTAATAGTACCTCCTTGATACAGGTACCAGTACTAATTACATGGACTACATATATGCAAGCACAAAATGAAACAAACTCATGATAGAGTATCCCAACATGAAGAACATAACACACGGCCCTATGGGCAAGCATTAGCACATTTACACACATAACACATGAAGGACCCAGTGGGCTGGGTATCAACACCTAAAATAGGATTGTGTTCCAAAGAACCCACACAGGGTGAATAGTTAACAGCCCTAACACTCAAATGCAGGCTGTACTTCTTGCCAAGTTTTAGTGCCTTTTCACAGTACTGACACCAAGTGTTCACTTCAAAACCATTGCTAGTGACAATTATAGAGTTCCGTTCTGCCCATATGTAATGCCGGATGAAAGCAAACGAAAAGGAAAAAACCCAACCACCACTTTTCTGAGTGTCTGGGAAGCTCGCAAGTCTTCCCAGACGTACGATGATGCCGCCGTACTCGTAGCGCGGGTCAGGCCTCCGCTGCCTCGCGTTCCCCGAGCCAGTTTTCAGGAAGGAATGCAGAGCGGCATGGAAACTGCGCGTGTCCTCGGTGCGCTGCTATTTCCTTGTTCCATGTGCCTGCTTGGAACTGCAGGCGTGCGTGACTCCTATCGATCCTCCTGCATGGCTTCGCCTCGAACATCAAAATAAGCCACACCTGCCGTGCGCTGTTGGGCCCTTGATAAGCTGTTACTAATTACAGACAGCTGGTTCAACGCGCGCACGGCAAGAACTACACAATACCCAGAGGCTGGTGGGAAAGGTAGTTTTCTAAGCCATTATCATGTTTTTAAGTGTTCTGAAGACCCTGACACTTCTTCCGCCTCCAACACCCCAAATTCCTGACATTACCTCCTCTCACAGGGCCCTTCCAAGGGCCTGGTTTATCCGGATGTTGCCGATGAAATTGTCTGACCAACCTTGGTGCATGTACCTCACCTGCGGGTTCCCAAGAACAGTCTTCTGGTCCATAACCTTTCCACTGAATCAAATACCAAAATTTCTGATTCCTTTTCTTTACATCCAGAATACGTTGAACTTCATATTCTTCTTGCCTGCTTTCATGATAGCTGGAGGTCGTTTCGTAGTCATGCCTGGAGCTGCAGGTTTAAGTAAAGAAATATGGAATACCGGGTGTATGTGCAAAGATGTAGGCAAGCACAATTTCATAGCAGTTGCAGAGATGCATTTAGTAATCTCCTAGGGCCCAATGAACCGAGGTAGAAATGTTCGTGGCCCTATTAAAGACAAATTTTGAGTAGACAACCAAACTCTGTCCCCCACTTTATATTGGGGACCTTTCTGTCGGTGCTTGTCAGCTTGCCCTTTGTACTGCCTCTTGGCCCTCTCCAGATTTTCTCGTGCCTTTCGTCTCACCTCAAGAAGCAACTGTTTGCGCTCCTGTAACACTGGCATATTCCCCATTTCCGGCAAATGTTCCGGTATCATATTCAGTTCATGACCATATAAACATTCATTAGGTGCCATTCCCAAGGAAGTGTGATAGGTGTTGTTATAGGTAAATTCTGCCAACCATAAAGCCTGCACCCATGAATCCCTGCCATCACTCAGATAACCACGTAAGTACTGCTCAAGATTTTGATTCACTCTGTCTGTCCATCTGTCTGGGGGTGATAACTGGTGGAAAGAGCACAGTTAATTCCCAACATTTGACAAAAGGCACGCCAAAATCTGGAGGTAAATTGTGAACATTTATCTGAGACAATACTTTTTGGCAACCCATGCAGTCGTACCACATGTTGCAGAAACAACTCAGCCAATCTACCTGCCCCAGGTATTCCTTCACAAGGAATGAAGTGGGCTTGTTTTGACAGGAAATCTACCACTACCCATATGGTATCACATTGCTCATTGGGCGGCAGATCAGTGATAAATTCCATAGAAATGTGTGTCCATGGTTGCTTAGGAGTGGGTAATGGCTGGAGTAAACCTCTTTTCTTAACATGCTCTGCTTTGTTACGTGCACAATTCTCACATAATTCCACATATCTTTCCATGTCCTGTTTTAAAGAAGGCCACCAAAAGTATTTTTTCAACATGGTCTGCATTTTTCTCAACCCTGCGTGTCCTGCCAAGGGAGACTGATGACACCAGAATAAAGCATTGTCTTGTAGTTCTTTCGTTGGTAAGTATAGTCGCCTCTGATGATACGGCAACCCTTCCCGTATAGTTCATGCCGGTTCACTGTTCCACCACTCTAACATTTGTCTAGAGTTTAAGCTTTCTTGACTAAGTCAGTGGCCTGTGTGTTAAGGGCCCCAACAATTTTATCTGGTGAAGTAACAGTTTTAACTTCACCTACTGTATGATCCAAATTTTGTTGTCTAGAAAGCGCCTCTGCCTTTCCATTTTTGCTACCTGGCCTAAACGTAACCACAAAATCAAATTCATTAAAGTATTGAGACCATTGCAATTGTCGAGGACTAAGTGTGTGAGCTGTTTTGAAATATTGCAAATTTTTGTGGTCAGTTACCACCACCACCTGATGTCTTGCCCCCAGTAAATAGTGTCGACACTCAAGGAATGCAGACCTAATCGCCAACAACTCTTTATCAGTTATGGAATAATTTTGCTCACACCCTGACAATTTTCTGGAATAAATTGCCACCGGGGGCCATACCTCCTTCTCATCTTTTTGCGACAGAATGGCTCCTATCGCCACATTATTAGCATCTGTTTCAACTTGAAATACTCTCTCAGTGTTGGGATGTTTTAACATGGGAGCAGTAGTGAAGGCTATATTCAACTCCTGAAAGGTGTTCTCTGCTTCAACACTCCAAGTAAATTTCACCACCTTTTTTAACAAATGCGTGATTGGAGTATCAATTTTAGAGAAATTGCTGATAAATCGCCTATAAAAGTTGGCAAAGCATAGAAAAGATTGTATGTCCTTGATGCATTGTGGCGAGGGCCAGTCTCTAACTGCCTGCACTTTCTTAGGATCCATCACAATTCCGGTATTAGTCAAAATAAATCCCAAAAATTCCACCTGTGTCACATGAAATGCACATTTCTCCAATTTGACACACAGTTGACAATCCTGTAAGCGTTTTAATACTGTGCTTACATGTTGTACATGCTGCTCTGGAGATTCAGAATAAATCAAGATATCGTCAATATAAACAATAACAAAAACATCAATGAATTCCTGCAAAACTTCTTGCATAAAGAACTGAAAAACGGCAGGGGCATTGCATAAACCAAAAGGCAAGATATTCAAACAAACCCAATTTAGTTCTAAAAGCGGTTTTCCACTCATCCCCCTCTTTGACCCGTATCAAATGGTACGCACCCCTCAAATCCAATTTGGTATAAATCTGGGCGGACCTCACTTGGTCTAACAAAACTGAAATCACTGGCAATGGAAATCTGTTCTTGATAGTTACCTTATTTAAGGCCCTATAATGAATACAGGTGCATAAGGTCCCTTCTTTTTTGGGAACAAAAAATAACAGTGAGAAAACTGGAGACGTGGCATGTTTAATAAAACCCGTAGTCAACATCTCACCCAAATATTCTCACAAATACTGATTCTCCTTTTCTGTAAGCACATACATTCTGCTGCAAGGCAATTTTGCTCCTTCCTCCAAATCAATAACACAATCATGGGGTCTATGCGGAGGAAGTTGTTCAGCAATTCTTTTATCAAAAACTTCACGAAAGTCTCTGTACTGTGCAGGAATTCCCACTGTCACTGCTCACACAATCTGCTCTTCTGACCTCTTTTCAACTAACCAGGTCGCTGGTCCCACTTCCGAAAAAATATGCTCTTGACATCTCTGCTCCTCAAACCACACTGTTTGCCTTTCCCAATCAATCCTGGGATTATGAAGCACCAACCAGGGCATTCCCACAATTAATCCAAATTGAGGGGCTGCTATTAAGTCAAATGTGATTTCCTCTTTATGCCCAGGTCCACAAATCATTACCAAACTTTCTGTCTGCTTTCTTATAGGCCCTGATACCAAAGGTGAACCATCCACTGATTGCACTCCTTCCACCTTGGTTTTGTCACACAAAGGCAATCCTAGCTGCTCTGCCAAAGTAATATCCATGAAATTACCAGTAGCCTCTGAATCCACCATTGCCAGAACCTCCTGTTTAGTCAAAGCAAAACATAACGTCACCAATATGTATAAGTGTGAAGTCTTACCCCCACTGTGTTCGCCACCCATCTGGGGAACCTGATCTCCATCGGGCCTGTCACCTTTGTTCCCCTTAAGGCCAACCCATCTCTTTTCCCACTTCCTTCGTACTCTTATCACCTCCTCCACCTTTCTGCGGGGTATTAGGACATGTACGAATGAAATGTCCTGCTTGTCCACAATAGAGACACAATTTGTTAGCCTTGTGCAGTTCCTTCTCTGCTGCTGACAAGGGTGCCCTTATACTACCAATTTGCATTAGTTCCATTTCACCTATCCAACCTCCTCTACTTCTGTCTAAACGCACAAAGGGCCCTGTTTCCGGTCTCTTTTTATCTCCTTTCCTTTCATTCATGCGATGATCCAACCTTAAGGCTAAATCAATCATGGCTGTGCAATTGCTTGGTTGCGGCTCCACTTGGGCAATTGCATCCTTCAGTTCCTCGCATAATCCCTGATAGAATAACACTGTTTGTTTAGCCACTAGCCACTAGGTCTCAATTAACAACCTGTTAAACTGAGTAACGTATGTGACTAAATCCCAACCTCCTTGTCTCAATCCCAACAACTCCTTATCTTGAGCTAATGAAACCTCTCGGCGATCAAATAACCTACCAAATTCTCCTAGAAAGCCATCCCAACTGTATAATAAAGGATCGTCTTTCTGCACCAACGGCATAGCCCATGCAGCTGCATCCCCTGTCAGATATGAAATTACAAATGCCGTTCCAGCTTGAATGGATTCGAACGCAGTAGGTTTACACAAGAAATGAAGTCGGCATTGGGTCAAGAATGTCATATACTTCAGGGGGCGTGGCCAGCATGCGAGCGGGCAGGACGTGAGTCCGTGGAGCTCCAGCGGCCGCCGACAAAATCCTGTTTAAACATCCTTTTCGATGGAACAATTCTGGCTCCAAATGCATCTGTGGCGAAAAGGATAAGGTGCGGCACAGGCACACGGAGCTGGATGGCAGAAAGCCAGCCTTTTTTCGAGATATTCGACGATAACGAAACCTGATCGGGCACGAAGGCGTGAAACCAAGATGGCCGCCATGACTTAGTGGAGCCACGGGAGAGAGCTGTGGCGTCCACGAAAGGGCTGGGAACGTGGTTGTGTTGTCGCCCGGTTAGGGTGCCCAACACCGACAGGCAACCTGTGCGGAGCTACGGTGCAGGAAGGAGGGAGAGATGTAGCGGAAATGGCGGGTGATACGCGGAGTGGACGGCACAGTGCTGCGTGTGTCCCCCGGAAAGAAGGTAGGAAGGAATGCTGTTCCGAGGGGGAGCGGACGGATCCCCGCCTCGGTGGAGTAACGGATCGCCGTTATTTTGGTGGTGCGGCTAGGACTTCGCTCTGGGGACAGGGCAAGAAACTCAAGTTGGCGTGAAGCGGCCTCCCCCCGTGAGTGGCACTGGCTTTGCGGCCACGACCAATCCTATCCTCACCTCCCGCCCCCGCGGGGAGAACTGGAGGAAATCTGCTTTCCACGGACTGGGCAGAGAGGCAACAATAGATCCGGAACCTGCGCCTGCAGGGACACTCCTGAAAGCACATAAACACAACTCCTACCCCGGCAGTTACGACCGCCACCTTCCACACTACAGAATGGGGAAAGACAAACTGCGGAAATCGAGCGTACAAAGCAGAATGGACCAATATGCTTACGCCACGACATCTCAACCGACAGATCAAGCACCGCTGGCAAACTCTCCAGACGCGGAGGATACCCTTTCCCTGAAAAGATGTAATGGCGGCCATTGCGAGTTCCCGCACCTCCATGGAAATGAAAGTGGACAGCATAGCGGCGGATGTGTCCTTCCTCCGCCACGACCTGCAAAAACTCACTTCTCGCATGGGGGAAGCGGAACAACGCATCTCAGGTACAGAGGACAACATTAGCAATATCAACCAACAATTGTCAAGACACTGCGCCGGTTGAAGACCCTGGAGGCCAGAGTGGATGAAGGCGAGGGCAGGTCTCGCCGCAACAACGTGCGTATCCTCAGAATTCTGGAAGGAACGGAGGGACCGAGCATAGAACTGTTCTTGGAACAGTGGCTAGCAGACATCTATGACCCTCATTCCTTTTCCAAATTTTTCTCAATAGAACGCGTTCACAGGATACCCTCTGGCAAGCCCATCCCAGGAATGCCGCCCAGGACTGTAATTGCTAAGCTCCTTAACTATCGTGATAGGGATGCGCTGCTCCAGATGGCCAGTGCGAAGGGAACGATCACTTATAATGGCTCTCGGATAGCCTTCTTCCCTGATTACACGAAAGGAGTGAAACGCGCAAGACAATCATTCGAATCACTGAAGAGGCAGCTGTCCCTCATGAAAGTGAAATTCAGACTGCTATTTCCAGCTCAGCTCAAGATATATCATAAAGGTACGTCCACACACTTCACTGACCCTCAGGAGGTCTGGAAATGGGCGGAGACTCACATTGAGGGCGACTGGTCGGCATGACCAACGAGACAGGAAGATAGACGCCGGCCTCAGCCGGACCGGGCCCCCCGGGGGAGACCCCCGGTGAACATGGAACCAGTGGCTCTAGAACAAGCAGCGGAACCCGCCGAGCACCAACCAGGATGATGCACTCTTACTCCGAATCACAAATAACATTACGGAAACAACAAAGCAACGGCGGCCGCCCGAGGCCACCTCCCAGGAACTTGAACTGAAATTTAGACTGTGACCACGAACAGTCAGTTTGGCAACGGAACGACCAAAGTAAGACAGTTGGAGATTGGTTGAAGCAGAAGCACAGAGACTTGGGTAATGGTTATTAGTTAATGAGTTACCTGTCCGTTTGACAGGGTATTTGATTGTTGTATGGGACGACAGATGCTTCAGGTTGGGTGGAGTATAGGGTGAGAGTGGGAGGGTGTCAGTTGTTGTGTTAAAAGTTACACCAAGTTCAAGAAGTACATGCCAATAACTCCCTCGCGTTTGACCCGCACTGACCGAAAGAGCAAACGAGTCCCGACACTGAACCAACAGATGCACGATCCAGCTCAATCCCGATCCGGGTTGGTGGATCATGTAACACTCTTAGATATACAATACACTGACACCACACATGCACAAGTCACATGGCGCAGAACACCAACTTAGATAAAAGCAGAGCCATCTGGGTGATGACATTGAACGTTAACGAGCTCGGAAATAGTATTAAAAGATGCCTAGTCCTGCAAGCACTGAACCGTCACTCACCGGATGTGGCCTTCTTAACAGAGACACATCTGGCGGGCACAAGATGCACACTGTTTAGTCGCACAAACTACCGACAAGCCTTTCATGCCGGATTCACCATGGGATCACGTGGGGTATTGATCCTAGTACATAAAAGATTCCCCTATAGCCCCACTGCAGTCACCCAGGACCAGGGAGGTAGATATGTACACACGATAGGAACCCTGTGGGAGCGCACCATCTCTATGATCGCTGTATATGCACCGCCTAACCTCCTAACCCCCCTGACTAACGATATTACACCCCTAATTGTTGACAACTCTGAAGGCCTCACTTTGATTGGAGGTGACTTTAACGAAGTCATGAACACGGAGTTGGATAGGACACATGTACGATTCAGAAACCCAGATATATGCACTAAACTTGCCACATTTACCAATGCACTGGGGTTACATGATGCATGGAGATCTCTACATCCCAATACAAGAGAATACTTGTACCACTCCGGTGCACATGCTTCGTTATCCAGGTTGGATTACTTCTTCCTACCAATGTGTACCATTCATGAGGCGTGTGACGCACAATTGCTCCCCAGAGGTATTTCAGATCATTCCCCATTCATGTTAACGATTAAGACCAGCAGACTACTCCCCCCGTCCAGTTGGAGACTGAATGGTTATTACCTGGGGTTTCCAGAACTGGTGGAACACATACAAAAAGTTACTGAAAGATACTTTGAAATAAATACTGACTCTGTGGGCAGCCCAACAACGCTATGGGAGGCACTAAAAGCAGTATTGAGGGGTGAAATCATAGCCTGGACTGCAGCCCACAAGAAAAAACACCTTGAAGCGATACGTGCAGCTGAAGCCAAGGTACGGTATGCAGAATCTGTTCACCTGGTCCATGACCTCCCCGAGACACAACACACACTGCAGTTAGCACAGAAACAGCTACAGCATATAGCCTTGGACAATGTATAACAAGCGCATGCAGCAATGCGAGCGAAAATATATGAAACTGGGGGCAAGGCGTGGAAAATTGTAGCGTGGTTGGGGCGCAGGGACTTAGGCCTCACTCAAGTTACTTAACTAACGACAGAAGCGCCAGACCCACTAGTAACAGACCAGGACATAGCGGAGGGATTTGCTAAATATTACGCTGAACTGTACAATGCTCCACTTGCACTGCCACCGACCGTTATATTAGAAGAAATCACCCTTCCTTCTCTAGACGAACAACAGGCGGCCCTACTAGAACAAGAAATTACAGAGGAAGAAGTAACCTGTGCAATGTCAGAACTTCAGTCAGGGAAGACCCCAGGCTCGAACGGTTTCCCTGTCAAAATATGGAAGAAAATATGCGCAAACATAATCCCTCCACAACTACTACGCCTCTTTCAACACTTACGCTCGCAGGGTTGCCTCCCCCCAGACCTCAGAAAAGCTACAATAATACTTTTGCCCAAAGCAGATAAGCCACCTGACAAGTGCAGTTCCTATAGGCCCATCTCTCTTATAAACTGCGAGGCCAAAATACTGGCGAAAGTACTGGCCAATCGGCTGCAGCGCGTCATACACACACTAGTGCACCCGGACCAATGCGGCTTTATGGCACAAAGATCCACCAGGCAAAATATATATAGATTACACACAGCACTAGAAAAAACACCTAAGCTATCAAACCCCTTAGCCCTACTGTCCATAGATTTCGAGAAGGCTTTCTACTCTGTACACTGGGAGGCAATTTGGGAAATTATGCGACGTATGGGCATAGGCCCTTACTTCATGAGTTGGGTTAAACTATTACACCACCTTCCAGTGGCAGTAACAAGAGTGAATGGGTATACTTCCGAACCCTTCCGGCTAGGTAGGGGCACACGACAAGGCTGCCACCGTCAGCAATGATTTTTGCGTTACCAATCGAACCTTTAGCAATCCTGTTAAGATCCACGCAGACATGGAGTGGCTTCAGGTGGGCGGATGGCTGGGAAGAGAGAGTGTCTTTATACACGGATGATCTGTTAATTTATCTGGCGGACCCGCGAGTTTCCTGCCCCGTTGTGTAACATTTACTAGAGAGATATGGCGCGTTCAGTGCACTCAGCGTCAACTGGTCAAAGTCCATACTATTCCCGGTGAAACATATAGACATTGCGGTACCAGATGTGTGCCCCTACCGTATTGAAAGGGAACAATTCAGATACCTCGGTATACAAATCAGACACAAACTAACGGACTATGTGGGGAAAAACTTACATCCAGTGGCAACCAGGTTCAAGGATGATGTTTGCCACTGGATGTCCCTACCACTCACATTGCTGGGTCGCACGGCGCTCTTCAAAATGATGGCCCTCCCCCGTTTTCTCTACGTGCTACAAAATGCACCACTATCAATAGCACCCAATGAGTTCCATAAGATCGATGAAACGCTTAGGAAGTTGTTATGGAAAGGGGGGCACCCACGAATGGCACTTACTACCCTACAAAGATCCATATGGGAGGGCGGGATTGGGCTCCCCCGGCTACAGACCTATTACTGGGCCGGTCAAATGGCAATAGCGAATGACAAACTGCATGGGGATACCACTCTACCGCATAATGTAATACTAGACACTGACTCACAAGAAAGGCCCATCATGAGCCTCCTCTACTGGAAAAAAGAGCGACCCGCTGACCCATCCATGTTGTCGCATATAACCCTGGTCTGGGCAGATACACATAAATACCTAGGTTGGGATAAAAAACTAACTCTAGCACAACCAATCTGGAACAACAGACATCTCCCGGAGGTGAACAAACTCCCTAAATGGCAAACATGGGCCCAACTAGGTATTAAGAAAATTGGCGATGTGATGAAAGAAAATGTAACAATAGCATTTGCGGATCTAGCTGCCACCTTTGCACGCCTCCCCCCCCCAGCGAACAATACCACTATATCCAGCTCAAACATGCGCTGCAGGCCCATCTCCCTGAACTGAGTGACATACCTGATTATTCTCCACTAGAACGCAATGTATTCCCAGAATTGCTTACACAGAAGGTCACATTGACTATGTACAGTGCTATTAACTCCTTTGCTACGAAAGAGCTGTCGAACCTGAAAGCCAAGTGGGAGAGGGAGGTGGGTGATATACTCCCAGAGGAATGGGTGTCTGCGCTGATGTACCCCAGATAATCAACTATCTCCTCCAGGCTTAGATTGATTCAACTGAAGATACTACACAGGAATAATTACCCGAGGGTGGCACTGTTCAAGAGGGGAAAGGCTACAAATCCATACTGTTTGCGATGTAAGAGGGAGGAAGGCTCCTATTATCATATCCTGTGGGACTGTGCCATCATTCAACAATACTGGCAACAACGCTGTGAAGAACTGTCAAGGGTAATGGGCAAAAGGATACTTGCAAATCCAAAGCAATTATTGCTGGGGATAGAAGGAGACACTGATCTAACGAGGTATGAGAGAGCGCTCTTATCTACCACCACTGCGATACTTAAAAGGAACATAGCACAACTTTGGGGCTCTGAGAGGCCACCGAGCCTTGAACAATGGATCACAGACGTGGATATATGCATCGTGATGGAAAAGAGAGTCTATACTGCCAGGGGGTACCCAGAAAAAGCGCAAAAGATATGGCAAAGTTGGGAAGAGGCGCACTAAAAGTGAGTTATAATATTGTATCGTTACGCTATCCAGAGACTTGCAGATGGACTGGCGGGTGTAATGCGAAAGGGACAAATGTTGGGGCATGTTTTGCAGCTCGTTGGTAAGGGACCACAGCGGGGAGTCGTTGGCGGGCGGGTATGGGAGGTTTTGTTTACCCCACTGTGTGGGGCGGTATGTTTTATGTTTCCAAAAAAACAATAAAATGTGGTATTAAAAAAAAAAAAGAATGTCATATACTTCCTAGGATCACCTGAAAAGCGCTCTGGTACTGCCAATTGTATACTACTGGGCGGTTGGACAATGACAGTGGGATTTGGATTCTGAGAACCTCTCACCTCTTCCAACAGGGTTCACTGAGCTACCAAACTCTGTACTTGGGTTTTTAAGGTATCAGATTCCTGTCTTGCCTGTACTCTGGATAGCGTAACGATACAATATTATAACTCACTTTTAGTGCGCCTCTTCCCAACTTTGCCATATCTTTTGCGCTTTTTCTGGGTACCCCCTGGCAGTATAGACTCTCTTTTCCATCACGATGCATATATCCACGTCTGTGATCCATTGTTCAAGGCTCGGTGGCCTCTCAGAGCCCCAAAGTTGTGCTATGTTCCTTTTAAGTATCGCAGTGGTGGTAGATAAGAGCGCTCTCTCATACCTCGTTAGATCATGAGCCCCCTCCGTTGGAAAGGCGGAGTTTTGACTGGGCAAGGGAGTTATGGGGCACGTGCGCAGCAAGCGCCAGTTCCTGCTTGGTTGTAAAAGAATAAAGAAGTTCCTCCTATCTCTCCGTGTGTGCGTCCTTCATTGAGCCTAGATCCCTAGGCAACATTTGGCGACGAGGATTTCTCCCGCACACTGGAGTCCTCCTCCTGCAGCAGTCCGCTCGTGGTGGGCAACCCAGCGAACCTCCTCCTCCTGCTCCACCTCTGCGCAACACGGCACTCCGCCGGATCCGCCTCGCCGGACCTCCTCCACCGAAGCTCCGCGGAAGCGATCCCGCCCGCGCCTCCATCCTGTACCCTGCCCGTCGACGCCTGGCCGTAGAAGAGGCCTGAATCGGCAAAAGCGGCGGACCCCCCTTGCCGGGCGCCGGGTGCACGTAGGCTCGTCCTAGGCCCGACTACCTCGCCTGACGCGTCGCCTACGCACGTGCGGGCATCGTCTCCCAGGCGCCATGAGCACTTCCAACCCTGGGTCCAGCCAGGGCTCTCCTCAACTGCCGCGGGTGGCGAAGTCGATACAACTGCGTCTGCCCCCGCCGTTCACTATGACTCCTCAAGCCACCAAAGGCCCCAGGTGGACCGACTGGATGGATGATTTTCGTCATTTCGTGAGAGGATCCGGCGACGGGGACTCCCGCAACATGAGAGACATTTTCCTCAACCTGGTAGGGGGGGAAATCAAAACGGTTGTCAAGGCTATTCCGCCCGCAGACCAAGATACGTTTCCCAAGTTGATTGGTGCTTTGGACAAACTGCTGATCATCGAGGTCAACCGGGACTATGAAAGATATTTGTTCAACCAGTGCACCCAACTCCCGCAAGAGACTGTCGACGAATTCATCACACGTCTACGAGTGAAAGGGGCGAACTGCCAATTTGATGCGTTCTCGCTAGAGGAAGCCATTCGGCTGAGGGTGATCGAAGGGTGCCTCTCCCCCGCACTCAAGAAACAGCTACTCAAAAAACCGCTCACCATGCCCGAGGTCAGCGAACTTGCCCGCATCCATGAGAGAGTGGATGCACAGGCCTCAGCCATGGGACACTCCAACAACCATAAAGCAGACACGGGGGAACTTGTGGCCGCCATACTGCCCCCCCGTCAAGGCGACAGGGGCCCTCAGCCATACAAACCGCCGACAACCTCTTCGACGTCCACCCCGCGTCTACAAAGACAGTGCTACCGCTGCGGGATGTCCTTCCCCCATTCGGGGTCCTGCCCAGCCCTGTCCCAGCGATGTACCAACTGCGGGAGAGAAGGACACTTTCACTCCGTCTGCAGGGAGGGCGTACCTTTTCCCCCGATGCGACCCCAGGCGGCCCCCAGAATGCTCCTCTGGCCGCAGCCCCTGCAGTACAGTCAGCCAAGACCATACCAACAGGGCCTCGGGCAGAGGCGCTACGTTCGAACGATGGATGAATACCAAGCGGCAGGATATGCCCCACCGTATGACCAGGCCGAACAGCCTAGACACTTCACGGACGAATATGACAACCCTCCTGCAGACTACAGGCCTGAGACCCTCTACCAAGAAGACCAGGCGATGGCCTACTACGCACCGCAGGACCAATACGACCACGACGAGTTTGTGAACCTTATACTCGATAACAAAGAGGCCAGGGAGGCCCCGCAAATCCCGCTCAAGATGGGGAACTGCCAATTTCAATTTATGATTGACTCCGGGGCCACAGTGAACATCATGGGTGAACAAGACTATGACCGTATACCGTGCCCACCACAGCTTAATCCGTCCCGTTCCAGAATTTTCCAGTGGGGAGCTGCCACCCCGTTACAGACGGTGGGCCAATTCATCCAATGCCTCCTCCTGAATGGGCGGCAAGTGGATGCGACCATTCACGTGATACGGTCTCTCGCCAGGAGTCGATGCCTCCTCAGCTACCACACGGCGTCGCACCTGGGGCTGATCGAGATCCACGTGAATGTGGGAGACGTAATCACTGCCGCAGCAGCCAACCCCAGCCCGGGGAACGATGTAGGATCGATAGCTTCTCATCAGACTCAATCGCTCGTCTCACAAGAAGACATCGTGGGTGCCTTCCCCAAGCTATGCGAGGGGCTAGGAAAGCTCCAGGGACCCCCCATCAGGCTCCACATCGACCCCGACGTACGACCAGTGCCGCAACATCCCAGAAGGGTTGGTTTCCATCTTCAGGATACAGTTTCGGAGGCACTCCAGCAACTGCTCCGCGACGGCATCATCGAACCGGTGACGGGGCCGACGCCGTGGGTGTCCCCCCTTGTGGTGGTACCCAAGGAAGGGGGAAAGATCCGGTTGTGTGTGGACATGAGGGTGGCCAACACGGCGATTCAACGGGAGAGACACCCGGGACCATGTATCGAGGACATGATTGTGCTGCTGAACAGTGCCCAAATGTTCTCCAAACTGGACCTAAATCAGGGATACCATCAGTTGGAGCTCCACCCTGATTCCCGGCCCATAACCACGTTTGCGACACACGATGGGCTCTTCAGATACCGGAGACTGAACTTTGGAATCTCATCGGCCGCTGAGATTTTCCAGGAAGCAATACGCCAGATCATCCGACCTATAAAGGGGGCTCTCAACTACAGCGACGACATTCTCGTCTTTGGATCGTCCAAGGAAGCCCATGACAGGGCACTACACGACACTTGCGAAGCCCTTCAGAGAGCCGGCCTCACGCTTAACATCTTGAAGTGCCGGTTCAGTAAAACGAAACTCAAGTTCTTTGGACACATCTTCTCCAAGGACGGCATGATGCCTGACCCCGAGAAGGTCGAGACGATCACCAACCTCGGCGAGCCCCGGCAGGTGGCGGACGTCCGCTCGTTCCTCGGCATGGCAGGATACTGTGCGAGGTACATCCCCCACTACGCCTCCATCACAGACCCGCTGAGGAAACTGCTGCAGAAGGAGTCGTCGTTCGAATGGACACCGGCCTGCCAACAGGCCTTTGCGGACATCAAGCAAGCCCTTGCGGAGGCTCACCGTCTCGCATATTTCAACCCACTGTGGCACACCGAGGTGGTAGTGGATGCCAGCCCCGTAGGCCTCGGTGCCATCCTTGCCCAAACCAGTGGCGCGGATGTTAACCCCAGACACGTGGTTGCATACGCGAGCCGAGCGCTGTCGACGCCTGAACTAGCCTACTCCCAGGCCGAGAAGGAGAGCTTGGCAGCAGTCTGGGCGTGTGAGCACTTCCACAACTTCATAATCCGCAAAAGGTTCACGCTGATCACCGACCACCAGGCACTTCTATCACTGTTCGTGAACCCGCACACCAAGATGCCACCGAGGATTGAGAGGTGGGGCATCCGCCTCCAGGAATATGATTATGACATTGTACACCGCCCGGGGGGCGACCTCAACCCCGCAGACTACCTCTCCCGACACCCCGTGGGGGCCCCGCTCGCACGGAAGGGTGACGTCGCGTATGTGCAGTATGTGGCAGCCCAGGCGCTGCCTCCGGCGCTGTCCCTTGAAAGGGTAGCGGCCGCATCGGCAGCCGACCCGACGACAGCCCTGGCGATTAGCCTCACGACGGCCAGCAAATGGAAAGATCACCACAGAGCCATCCTAGCTCACCCGGGGGTGAACAAACAAGAAATCGAACGGCTAGCCCGTGTACATGGTGAACTTGCGGTGAAGGACAATAATATCCTGCTCAGAGGGTGCAGAATCGTCATCCCCGCCACACTCAGGAGCGAGGTGGTCAGCATAGCGCACGAAGGTCACAGAGGAGCCGAGAACACGAAGAAGCAGCTCAGGTGCCACGTGTGGTTCCCTCTCCTGGATGCAGCCGTTGACGAGGGGGTAAGGAACTGCCACGCCTGTCAGTGCACAGCCCCTGCAGAACGTCCGCCCCCACTCCAACATACTCAAATACCTGATCACCCATGGGAACGAGTAGCCATGGATTTCTACGGGCCGACCGAAGCGGGTGACTACATCTTACTCTTCATAGATGAGCACTCAAGGTTCCCGATTGCCAAGGTGGTCAATTCCACGGCGTTCACTCAAGTGGCGGCGACGATAGAAGAGGTCTTTAGCGAGTGGGGGATCCCCAAGTGGGTCAAGTCCGACAACGGTCCACCATTCTATGGACACGAGTTTGGGACACTGGCAGAGCACCTGGGGTTCAGGCACATGAAGATCACACCGCGCCACCCCCAGGCAAATGGAATGGCGGAGCGCTTCATGGCGTCGATCAAGAAGACTATACAGAGGGCACGGCTTGACGCAGTCGATACACACCAAGCGCTATGCCGCCTGTTAAGAGACTACAGGAACACTCCTCATGAGGTCACAAATAAGATGCCCGCCGAACTCATGTTCCGATGTGAGGTGCGAACCCGCATCCCGAGAAGTACGGCGCAGGCAGAGCCGGCCGACCATGATCTGCTCCAGAGAGACGCGGCGGCAAAGGAAAACGCGAGGCTCCGTACCGATGCACGGAGAGGAGCGGTGCCGCCGGAGTTCCAGGTAGGAGATGAAGTTCTGGTGCAACAGCCGACAAATAGAAAGACAGACCCGCGGTTTGCTCCAAGCCCCATGAGGATTGTCGCAGTGAAAGGTACGATGGTGACGGCTGAAGACCAGAATAGGACCGTCACCAGAAACTGTCAGCAGTTCAGGCAATACGCAAGAAGAGAAAACACAGAAGGACCTCAGAGGGCACTCTCACCAGAACCAAGGATGCAGAGGGATGATGAGTGGTTTCCCCCGGAAGGAGATCCCGGGCACATGGGCCAGAGTGGAGCGACTGAAGAGGAGCCAGATCCTGGGACTCGAGGTGAGAGGCCGAGACGACTCATAAAGAAGCCGATGAGACTTGTTGAAGAGTGCTGAGTTATTGTTTGGACACAGAGTGTCAAGTTGATGTTTGGACATATTGTCCGGGGGTAGTGTTACCCGGGGCTCAAGGGGTTAACGCCCATGAGCCCCCTCCGTTGGAAAGGCAGAGTTTTGACTGGGCAAGGGAGTTATGGGGCACGTGCGCAGCAAGCGCCAGTTCCTGCTTGGTTGTAAAAGAATAAAGAAGTTCCTCCTATCTCTCCGTGTGTGCGTCCTTCATTGAGCCTAGATCCCTAGGCAACAGGGGCATGTTTTGCAGCTCGTTGGTAAGGGACCACAGCGGGGAGTCGTTGGCGGGCGGGTATGGGAGGTTTTGTTTACCCCACTGTGTGGGGCGGTATGTTTTATGTTTCCAAAAAAACAATAAAATGTGGTATTAAAAAAAAAAAAGAATGTCATAAACTTCCTAGGATCACCTGAAAAGCGTTCTGTTACTGCCAATTGTATACTACTGGGCGGTTGGACAATGACAGTGGGATTTGGATTCTGAGAACCTCTCACCTCTTCCAACAGGGTTCCCTGAGCTACCAAACTCTGTACTTGGGTTTTTAAGGTATCAGATTCCTGTCTTGCCTGTACTATCTCTACCTGAATATCCTGAAGCGCCTTAAGCACGTCTGCCAAGGCCGGAGTGGTCGCCTCCATTTGGCTCGGGTGGTTGTAAGTATCCCAATCTGGGGGTGGCTTATCACTTTCCCCCGAACCACAGAAGCCGAATGAAGTCGACCCTCCACGCGTGGTTGGCACAGCTACCTGATATATATAAACATAGGATACCACGTGGCAGCCAATGGAGGGAAGAGGGTTAGGAAGAGGTTGTGGACGGGGAAGGGAGTGTTAGGAAAACCGGATAAAGGGTTAGGAAACACCTAAGTTGGACAGGACGGGGGACGTAACAGGGAAAAAACCCTACACTGCCTAATATCTGATAGTGGACCATAGACCTAACACAACTCAGGTCACCAATAATGTCCCCTTAATACAGGCCACTACTGCACCTTCCTAGTGTCCCTGCACCTCCTAGTACCCCCTTGATATAGGTACCGGTACTAATACAATTACATGGACTAAATATATGCAAGAACAAAATAAAACAAATTCATGGGAGTGTATCCCAACATGAAGAAAATAACACATGGCCCTATGGGCAAGCATTAGCACATTTACACACATAAAACATGTAGGACCCAGCGGTCTGGGTATCAACACCTAACATAGGACTGTGTTCCAAAGAACCCACACAGGGTGAATAGTTAACAGCCCTAACACTCAAATGCAGGCTGTACTTCTTGCCAAGTTTTAGTGCCTTTTCACAGTACTGACACCAAGTGTTCACTTCAAAACCATTGCTAGTGACAATTTTAGAGTTCCGTTCTGCCCATATGCAATGCCTGATGAAAGCAAACGAAAAGGAAAAAACCCAACCAGCACTTATCTGAGTGTCTGGGAAGCTTGCAAGCCTTCCCAGACGTACGATGATGCCGCCGTACTCGTAGAGTGGGTCAGTCTTCTGCCGCCTCGCGTTCCCCGTGACAGTTTTCAGGAAGGAATGCAGAGCGGCATGGAAACCACTTGTGTCCTCGGTGCGCTGCTATTTCCTTGTTCCATGTGCCTGCTTGGAACTGCAGGCTTGCGTGACTCCTATCAATCCTCCGGCATGGCTTTGCCTCGAACATCAAAATAAGGCACACCTGCCGTGCGCCGTTGGGCCCTTGATAAGCTGTTACTAATTACAGACAGCTGGTTCAACGCGCGCATGGCAAGAACTACACAATACCCATAGGCTTCTGGGAAAGACAGTTTTCTAGCCATTATCACGTCTTTAAGCGTTCTGAAGACCCTGACTCCTCTTCCGCCTCCACCACCCCAAATTCCTGACAATAATGCGCTATACAAATGCATAATAACATAACATAGCTCCTTTTCCTCCTAGGGCGCTTCTCCCTGCAATTCAATCACTTGAACAATGGGCAGTGCATTAAATGCACAGCAGTGTTAGAGCCCTTGTGTCCCTTGGCCCGAGCGCTATCACAGGTATGTTTTATTTTTTGCCTGGGAATAATTTGTCAGTACCTTTGTGCGGATAGGCCGCCTCTTTTGCTTCTCTGTCGGCCATGTCATTGCCTTGGGAAATAATGTCCAGGCCGCCTGTGTGGGTGGCATATTTTATTATTGTGACCTCTACCAGGGGTTTTAACACCTCAATTAGCTGTGCCAAAAATTCTGCATACTGAACAGGGGACCCATCACTCTTCTTGAACCCTCTCATTTCCCATCGAGCCAGTCTTGAGTGCACTGTGGAGGTGACGGAGGCTGAATCTGAAAAGATATTGACAACGTGCCCCTCTTACATGTTGTCAGGTGGGGACAAAGGCAGCGAATATGGCAAGGGAACTGTGCACAAAATCACACAGTGAATAGCCTTGAATCAAAGAACGTGCACACAGGAACAAAGACTCATGTATACTAAACCCCAGGAGTGCAAATAGAGTGTCACAACAACACAAATATATGAAAAGGGATGTGGGGTAAGCACTTAGAAACTCCTTATGACTGCAAGGAAAGTCGGCAAGTTCCTTACCCACAATTGCTGTTACAGGTTCTGACAGCGCTAAGCCCACATAGAGGGCAAGCAACGACAGGATCTGTGAAATAACACTCTTGATGCTATTGAATAAGAGAACTTAAAAACAGTACTCACGAGGATGAGAAATACCGCTTGAATGTCAGCAAACCCACAAACCCTGTTGATCAAACAGGGACCCAGAAAGGCTATAACAGCAATGGGAGGATAGCTAAATACATAAGACTCAAGACAAGGGGCAAGTAGGAATAGTGATTACAGAATAGTGAGGAAAGCATAGGCATTTATTCAGGAGCTAGCTACAACAGCACACCACACCTAATAATCAATGGGAAATAAATGCAGAAGTGCAAGGGAAGACATGGAATGGATTTCAAGAGAAAGCAAAGGAGCAGGAGCAGGGAAAACAAAATTACAAAGGCAGACTTCCCCCACCCATCTAAGGAAAAAGTCAGGAAGCTAAATCTATAAAGAGGAAGGACTAAAGCATCAAGGTTTACAGCATCAAAGGACAAAGTTAAAGAAAAATAGAACACAGGCAAACTGGGCTGCACCAAAAGGGAATGCAGTGAGAAAGGCTGCCTGTAAACAGAGGAATACAGAAAGGAAATCTAGGAAGCAGAAATTAATTAAGCACATCAATTCGAAATCCAGGGTTAAGGAACAAGGAATAGAAACTGGGAACTAGGAACCAGGCACTAGGCACAAAGCTAAGAACCAGGCACAAGGGACCAGTCACAAACAGGAACACTGCATAAATGACCAGTGCTGGACTGAAGCAAACTGAGGCTTTTAAAGCTGCTTAACGAGCATACGCCTCAGGTGTGCTGCTTGTTGCACCTGCAGCCACAGGTGTTACCTATCCTTCACCCAAACTTGTCCTGCAAGGGTGGAGATGAAGCAGAGGGCCAGGAATTCTGGGAAGCATAGTCATTTGGTTAAAGAAGCATGCTGGCTGACAAAAACCTGGAATGGATCCGGAAGGGAAGTAGCTTGGAAAATAGGGATTTAGCGCTCCCAATTCATCACAGCACTGTAGAATGGGGTTCGGAGGAAAGGTCCAGAAGGGAATAAACCCCAAATCATGCCCCCAAGTGGTGGGAACGGGAGCGAAGGGAGCGAGTCATGACAGTATACCCCCTCCCACGGCCGTCTTCTGGTGCCCGCCACCCGCACAAGACATCTTCTTTCCATGATCGGAGTGCTTTTTCTTTGGAGGTGGCACTGATGGAAATGGTGGCCTGTGGGCAAAGAAAGATGGACTGGAATAATTAGAATCAGGCTGCAGTCTAGAAGAGTCATAGGCAGGCTTCTGGTGAAGAAGATACTCATGGGTCGAAGAAAGGCATGAAGGACTTGCAGGATCTGAAGCAGAGTTGGAAGGCCCAGGAAACTCAGTCACTAGGAGCAGACACTTTTAAGTCTTTGAGGAGGGAGGCAGGCTAATGCAGTATGCATTAGACAATGGTAAAAGCTCTGTTAGCCTTTCTGCCGAGAGCGGACATGCAGGAGGTGAGGAAATGGCAGGCTTCAGGACATTTTTATGTTCAGCAATTAAAGAAGTTGCCGGCTGAGGTAGAGGTTCGGATTTTATTCTGTCATCCATCTGGGAAAAGGCTTGTGGTTGAAAGTGACTAAGGTTTGACTGCACATGTTCTACGCCTTGGAGGCCTGGAAGTCCAATGGGTTGTACGAGGCTGGTACTCCTGGTGGGTGTCGTGTAGCCACTTTGTTGTGCGTGGGATACAACAGCAGGGATGTTTGGCATACTGATAGGAGTGATAGACGCAGTACTTGGTACATCAGGCACACTCGCAACAGGAGCAATAACAGGCACATTTTGAACTGCAGAAGTCATTCCCTTCCTTTGGCTACTAGCACCCAACTGGTGCTGCTTGGCGGAATTCTGTTGCACAAGTCCTGCAGGTAATACACCGGTCTGCACCACACCCTGTGCACACCCAGGTGAGTGGTTCTGGCCTGTCACTTGGTCCACGGGCAAGCTGACAGCCATTTGCTGGACAGGTCCATGGAGCTGAGAAGCAGTCCTATCTTGCACGTAATCCGACTGTGTTAAGGACTGGTGTTGCCCCTGGGGTTGAGAGTACACAAAGTGCTGAGCTTGACTCACAGGGACGATTGACTGTGGCACAGACAGGCCCGCCTGCGACCATACTCCCATTCCTTTGTCTCCAGGCACCTGTAGCTGCATGGAACCACCGTACAACGCCCCCCGTGCGGGTTGCTGACCAATGAGGAAGTGCTGCTGCTGGGGGGCCGTGCCCGTCCTCTCCATCTGGCTCATGTGTGGTCCGGCATCAAAGAGCTGTCAAGTGGCTGATCCGAAACCGGGCCCCAGATGCGAACCGCCCAACCCGATATCCCGGTCGGCTACTTGTTCGGTGACTGGGCTGTGGTGAATGGTGTCCGTCTCCCTCTCGTAATACTCCAGGCAAGTCCAGTGACCTTGTCTGTAAGGCTCTCCCGAGCTGTGGTCCAGCTTGATGTCTCTGAAGTGAGAGCTGGCAAAAGTCTCAAACTCAGATGCTGCATATTCGGGAGGCTCTGATGCTAAAGTCAAGCAGTTGGGAGAATCGTCTTGTGTAAAAGGCAGGTATTCTGGTGATTCCCCTGAAGCATAAGAAGGGCAGGCAGGATGTTCATCGGTAATAAATGGTTGGGATTCAGGAGGAATCTCTGGAGCAGAAGAAAATGCAGCAGGATCTGACGGTGTAGACAGGTGCACCTCCGATATTGGCAGCGAGGCTAAGCAGGATACAGGTGTCTCATGAACTGAAGCCAAACTACCAGTAGGCTCTGGGACTGAAGACATGCACTTAGGATGGACTACCGGAGACTCTATGGCTGAAGGATGATCGGCTGGATGAGTCTCTGTAGCTGAAGACTGGCATGCCAGAGGAAACTTTGAGGCTGAAGGCATGCAAGCTGGAGCCATCTCGGTAGCTGAAAACAAACATGTCAAGGTCTTTGGGACTGACCACGTGCATGGTGCAGGCTCTTGAGTGAATGGCAGACATGGTAGTGGTTCATTAATTAAAGACAAGTGTGCCAAAGATGACTGCAGAGCTGTGGACTGGATAATAGAAGAGTCAATGGTTGTAGGAGGACAGACTGAAGTTTCAGAAGTCGACAGACACATTTGTGGCTCAGGAATGGAAGGCACCTTTAGGGCAGTAGACTCCTTGGCACCAGTAACCAAAGACTGAGCTGTACCCTTGCAGTCCCTTTCCTTAGTGGAGGACACAGAGTCTCTTCCTTTGTAGAAGTCAAAATCAACCAGAGGAATCACCATAGTAAAGTCTCTGTTAATCAGGATTTCGTCAATTGTCCATTCATCTGTCTTAGCTTCTGAAAGTGGCAGATTAACAATCAACAGTTCAGGAATCGCCTGCCGGGTTTTTGGTTCTTTATACTGTGGAATGAGTCCATCAGAACATGAAATCTGTACTGTCTCTGACTGTTCGTTGTGACCAAAATTGGCAGAAGGAAGAGTGAACACAGAGGTAGCATCGTTTTCCACATCAGCTTGAACATCTACTTCAGTCTCAGCAACTGGATCAAGAGCAGAGCCTAAGCCTACTGTAGTGACTGATTCTGTGTATGCCACCATTGTGGATTGTGTTTGGAAATCAGAAGCTTGTATGTGTGCAAGCTCAGGGTTATGACAAGCTGCTACACTGGAAATCTTAGGTAAAGGTGTGGCTTGTAAATCTTCAGCTAACTGCAATCCCTGACAAATGGCAGGACAATTGTCAGAACCTGTGCCCTGATTAAGCGCTGTGCTAGAAGAAAGATTTGTACTCCCAATAGATCTTACATATTGACAAGTATCATGGTTTACCAAAGTCTCTGCACTCAGGGACTGAACAGTATTCACTTCATCAACATCAACGGATAAAGTTTGAGGTGTATTCAGCAAATACTGTAAGGTTTTATTCTCCTCTTGTAAAGAAAAGAATTCCTGTTTTAACTCCTCAAGCTTAGCTTTTAGCATGCCCTGCATTAACTGTACATCACTATCAGTAGGCACAGGGGGAGGCATGCTGGCATCAGGGCTGGATCCTGCACTAGCAATCTGGATGTGCACCGATTGTACATTGCCCTCTACTGCTTGCAGGTTCTGTGATTTATACTTTCTCTTACCAACTTGCTCTGTGTTTCCCTTAAGCAAACTATTGACATCAGACCTCTTGGCATTAGGGACTACAGTATGTACTTGCGCAGAGGAGTATGCTTTAGACTGAGGGTAGAAAACAGAAGTTATGCAAGGAACCCCTCCATTCTTTATGTTTGTACCATGAAACTGTTCAATCTGAAGTGAAGCACAACTGGAATCATGGGGTTCAACAACAGAGGTACTCTTGTGTAATAGGTCTAACAATGGGCCTCATTACGAGGTTGGAGGTAGCCATGGTGCCATTAGAACTATGTCTGCCTCCAAAATCGTACCGACTCCGGTCTGGTGGATGGAGCAATTACTGGTCCATTTCGAGGTCAGAGGGACCGGTAATTCCCCATTCACCAGAGCCATTCCCCATTCCCATTTGAGCCCCGATAGGGCTCAATGGGAAGGCGGCAATAACGGTAGCGCAAAGTGCGGTACCATTATTGACCCCGGTATCCCTTGGCGGGTCCTGTCCTTAACGCCTGGTAAAACCAGGCGTTAGGGAAGGACCCGCAAAAGGAACTCGTAGTAGGGTGGTATGGGATTACCGGCACCGGTGCCCTTACCGGTGCCGGTAATCCCTTACCGCCCACTTCGTAATGAGGCCCAGTGTGTTGTTTTCTGCTCCTAAGGCATGTGATGACATAGAATCTGGATCAGAATAAAAGACAGAACTAGAATCAGGCAATGTAAAATGGGTCATCCTGTGGGAAAAATACTCTGCACGTAAATGCCCATTTGTGACAAGGAGTTCATTTATGTTAGGACTAGTGATTTGATTGTCACAGGTAAATGTAGGGGAAGCTTTCTGTACAAACCTGTTGGAGGCCTTGCTGCCTTTCTTTTTTAAACTTGCCATGTTCAATGGGAATAGTAGGCTGGTCATTCTGTCAGGTTGACGACAAAGGAAGCGAATATGGCAAGGGAAATGTGCACAAAATCACACAGTGAATAGCCTTGAATCAAACAACATGCACACAGGAACCAAGACTCATGTATACTAAACCCCAGGAGTGCAAACAGAATGTGACAACAATACAAATATATGAAAAGAGATGTGGAGTAAGCACTTAGAAACTCCTTATGACTGCAAGGAAAGTCGGCAAGTTCCTTACCCACAATTGCTGTTACAGGTTCTGACAGCGCTAAGCCCACATAGAGGGCAAGCAACGACAGGATCTGTGAAATAACACTCTTGATGGTATTGAATAATAGAACTTAAAAACAGTACTCACGAGGACGAGAAATACCACTTGAATGTCAGCAAACCCACAAACCCTGTTGATCAAACAGGGACCCAGAAAGGCTATAAGAGCAAAGGGAGGATAACTAAATACATAAGACTCAAGACAAGGGGCAAGTAGGAATACTGATTACAGAATAGTGAGGAAAACATAGGAATTGATTCAGGAGCTAGCTACAACAGCACACTACACCTAATAATCAATGGGAAATAAATGCAGAAGTGCAAGGGAAGACATGGAATGGATTCGAAGAGAAAGTAAAGGAACAGGAGCAGGGAAACGAAATTACAAAGGCAAACTTCCCCCACCCATCCAAGGAAAAAGGCAGGAAGCTAAATCTATAAAGAGGAAAGACTTAAGCATCAAGGTTTACAGCATCAAAGGACAAAGTTAAAGAAAAATAGAACACAGGCAAACTGGGCTGCACCAAAAGGGAAAGCACTGAGAAAAGCTGCCTGTAAACAGAGGAATGCCGAAAGGAAATCTAGGAAACATACATCAATTAAGCACATCAATTCGAAATCCAGGGTTAAGGAACAAGGAATAGAAACTAGGAACTAAGCACAAAGCTAAGAGCCAGGCACAAGGGCCCAGTCACAAACAGGAACACTGCATCAATGACCAGCGCTGGACTGAAGCAAACTGAGGCTTTTAAAGCTGCTTAACGAGCACACGCCTCAGGTGTGCTGCTTGCTGCACCTGCAGCCACAGGTGTTGCCTATCCTCCACCCAACCTCGTTTTGCAAGGGTGGAGATGAATCAGTGGGCCAGGCATTCTGGGAAGCATAGTGATTTGATTAAAGAAGCATGCTGGCTGACAAAAACCTGGAATGGATCCGGAAGGGAAGTATCTTGGAAAATAGGGATTTAGCGCTCCCAATTCATCACAGCACTGTAGCATAAGGTTCGGAGGAAAAGTCCAGAAGGGAATAAACCCCAAATTATGCCCCCAAATGGTGGGAACGGGAGCGAAGGGAGCGAGTCGTGACAGTACACCCCCTCCCGCAGCCGTCTTCTGGTGCCCGCCACCCGCACGAGACATCTTCTTTCCATGATCGGAGTGCTTTTTCTTTGGAGGTGGCACTGATGGAAATGGTGGCCTGTGGACAAAGACAGATGGACTGGAATGAATAGAATCAGGCTGCAGTCTAGTAGAGTCATAGGCAGGCTTCTGGTGAGGAAGATACTCATGCGTCAAAGAAAGGCATGAAGGACTTGCAGGATCTGAAGCAGAGTTGGAAGGCCCAGGAAACTCAGTTACTGGGAGAGGACACTTATAAGTCTTTGAAGAGGGAGGCAGGCTAATGCAATATGCATTAGACAATGGTAGAAGCTCTGTTAGCCTTTCTGCCGAGAGCGGACATGCAGGAGGTGAGGAAATTGCAGGCTTCAGGAAATGTTTACGTTCAGCAATTAAAGAAGTTGGCGGCTGAGGTAGAGGTTCGGATTTTATTCTGTCATCCATCTGGGAAAAGGCTTGTGGTTGAAAGTGACTAAGGTTTGACTGCACATGTTCTATGCCTTGGAGGCCTGGAAGTCCAATGGGTTGTACGAGGCTGGTACTCCTGGTGGGTGTCGTGTAGCCACTTTGTTGTGCGTGGGATACAACAGCAGGGATGTTTGGCATACTGATAGGAGTGATAGATGCATTACTTGGTACATCAGGCACACTCGCAGCAGGAGCAATAACAGGCACATTTTGAACTGCAGCAGTCATTCCCTTCCTTTGGCTACTAGCACCCAACTGGTGCTGCTTGGCAGAATTCTGTTGCACAAGTCCTGCAGGTAATACACCGGTCTGCACCACACCCTGTGCACACCCAGGTGAGTGGTTCTGGCCCGTCACTTGGTCCACGGGCAAGCTGACAGCCATTTGCTGGACAGGTCCCTGGAGTTGAGAAGCAGTCCTATCTTGCACGTAATCCGACTGTTTTAAGGACTGGAGTTGCCCCTGGGGTTGAGAGTACACAAAGTGCTGAGCTTGACTCACAGGGACGATGGACTGTGGCACAGACAGGCACGCCTGGGGCAATGCTCCCATTCCATTGTGTCCAGGCACCTGTAGCTGCATGCAACCACCGTACAACGCCCCACGTGCGGGTTGCTGACCAATGAGGAAGTGCTGCTGCTGTGGGGCCGTGCCCGTCCTCTTCATCTGGCTCATGTGTGGTCCGGCACCAAAGAGCTGTCAAGCGGCTGATCCGAACTGGGCCCCAGATGCAAACCGCCCAACCCGATATCCCGGTCGGCTACTTGTTCGGTGACTGGGCCGTGGCAGATGGTGTCCGTCTCCCTCTCGTAATGCTCCAGGCAAGTCCAGTGGCCTTGCCTGTAAGGCTCTCCCGAGCCGTGGTCCAGCTTGATGTCTCTGAAGTGAGAGCTGGCAAAAGTCTCAAACTCAGATGCTGCATATTCGGGAGGCTCTGATGCTAAAGTCAAGCAGTTGGGAGAATCGTGTTGTGTAAAAGGCAGGTATTCTGGTGATTCCCCTGAAGCATAAGAAGGGCAGGCTGGACGTTCATCGGTAATAAATGGTTGGGATTCAGGAGGAATCTCTGGAGCAGAAGAAAATGCAGCAGGATCTGACGGTGTAGACAGGTATACCTCTGATATTGGCAGCGAGGCTAAGCAGGAAACAGGTGTCTGATGAACTGAAGCCAAACTAGCAGTAGGCTCTGGGACTGAAGACATGCACTTAGGATGGACTACCGGAGATTCTATGGCTGATGGATGATCTGCTGGATGAGTCTCTGTAGCTGAAGTCAGGCATGCCAGAGGAAACTTTGAGGCTGAAGGCATGCAAGCTGGAGCCATCTCGGTAGCTGAAGACAAACATGTTAAGGTCTTTGGGACTGACCACGTGCATGGTGCAGGCTCTTGAGTGAATGGCAGACATGGTAGTGGTTCATTGATTAAAGACAAGTGTGCCAACGATAACTGCAGAGCTGTGGACTGGATAATGGAAGAGTCAATGGTTGTAGGAGGACAGACTGAAGTTTCAGAAGTCGACAGACACATTTGTGGCTCAGGAATGGAAGGCACCTTTAGGGAAGTAGACTCCTTGGCACCAGTAACCAAAGACTGAGCTGTACCCTTGCAGTCCCTTTCCTTAGTGGATGACACACAGTCTCTTCCTTTGTAGAAGTCAAAATCAACCAGAGGAATCACCATAGTAAAGTCTCTGTTAATCAGGATTTCGTCAATTGTCCATTCATCTGTCTTAGCTTCTGAAAGTGGCAGATTAACAATCAACAGTTCAGGAATTGCCTGCCGGGTTTTTGGTTCTGTATACTCTGGAATGAGTCCATCAGAACATGAAATCTGTACTGTCTCTGACTGTTCGTTGTGACCAATATTTGCAGAAGGAAGAGTGAACACAGAGGTAGCATCGTTTTCCACATCAGCTTGAACATCTATTTCAGTCTCAGCAACTGGATCAAGAGCAGAGTAAAACCAGGCGTTAGGGAAGGACCCTCAAAGGGAACTCGTAGTAGGGCGCTAAGGGATCACCGGCACCAGTGCCCTTACCGGTGCCAGTAATCCCTTACCGCCCACCTCGTAATGAGGCCCAGTGTGTTGTTTTCTGCTGCTAAGGCATGTGCTGACATAGATCAGAATAAAAGACAGAACTAGGATCAGGCAATGTAAGATAGTGTAACGCTCACCTGATTCCCGTAGAGGCGCCGGTCTTGACTGGGCGTATACCGTATCTTCAAAGGTGATGTGTAACACACGGCTGGCTCTTTGGGCTGGACCTCTGTGCACTGTATGTCTGACTCGAAGGGTAAGATGTCTGCAGATAGAAAATATGGGATTAAGGAACTGGGTTATTGAATGTCTCTCTCTTCTTCCCTTTCTCTTCTCCTGTAGAACCCCAAAGGTTAACGCTCTCACCTTAGGTAAGTGAACGCCGTGCTCTCCATCTGCCTCGGGGCAGGGTGCTGTAACCAGTTTCTTCACTGGATAAGGGGAGCAGGCCTCCTGACTTCAGAGGACTGCTGTCCGTCGTTTACTGCACGAACGGTACGTTTCGAGTAATTCTAATGTCTTTAAAGTCTTTAGTAATGATGTTTCTTGTTTTGCAGGGTTCCGGCGATGGCGGATGACGGGCTGAAGTGAGTTGAAGATGAAACCCGTGTGATGAATAGAAGCGCCTGGAAGCACGTAAGTAAGCGCTTGTTGCCTGCTTCACGATGCGCTCTAACTGTCTTTTTATTTTGCAGGTACAAGTTCGGAGCGGCTGCAGGGTGCCGGAATAACCACTGGGTTGGATGTGGAAAGGAGTAATGGCACGTGAGTATTAAAGTTCCCCAATGTCTTTAAACGCACCTTGTTTTGTCTTTCAGATGCGGGATGCAGCGCCGAAGGCCTCCGGAGCGTGCAAAGAGTTGGTAAGCTTTTGTCTTTCAGATGCCTGAATGCAGTGTGAAGACCTCAGGAGCGCACGAAGAGTAGGTAAGCCTTTGTCTTTCAGATGCCGGAATGCAGCGCGAGGCGTTGGTGACAGCCGATGGACCAGGTAAGTGAAGGGCTGTCACTGAAGACCGTAATGCTAACCTGTTCTTTCTTGTTTTTATAGGTGTTGCTGAAGACTGGATTCAGGATGGTAAGCCTTTTTCCTTAGGCCCAGGATCAGATGCAGAAGACACGATGAGCGTTCTGCTGCAGAGGATGCAGAATAACGCAAAGCAAGATTCATCCATCGGGTGTGGTTTAAATAGCCTCCTGTAGTGCTTAGGTGTCTCCTTCCACAGCCACGCCTAGGTAAGAAAAGAGTTCCTGCTTTCCAAAAGAGTTCCAGTGTTCTGAATCTAGGGAGTGGCTCCTGCCCCACCCAACAGGAAAAGTAGTTCCAAACAGAAGAGGATCAGAGTCTCACCTGGCAGGCAAGTAAGCAGCATGGTCTGCTGCAGGTAAGTCCACCCAAGCATTATGAGCCCGGCGCTTCCAGCGCTGGGACTGGGCATATTTATGAGCCTGGTGCCACGGGCGCCAGGACTGGGTCCAAAAGGTCCCAATTGGGACTGGTTGGCACTCGGAACCTGGGTTATGGATCTGCTTCCAAGGGAGTTGGGAAAACCCTGACCTTTTGGAAGCAGAGATCATGACAGATAGGTCATCCTGTGGGAAAAATACTCTGCACGTAAATGCCCATTTGTGACAAGGGGAATGTAGGGGAACTTTCTGTACAAACTTGTTGGAGGCCTTGCTGCCTTTCTTTCTTAAACTTGCCATATTCAATGGGAATAGTAGGCTGGTCATTCTGTCAGGTGAGGACAAAGGTAGCGAATATGGCAAGGGAAATGTGCACAAAATCACACAGTGAATAGCCTTGAATCAAACAACGTGCACACAGGAACCAAGACTCATGTATACTAAACCCCAGGAGTGTAAAAAGAGTGTGACAACAATACAAATATATGAAAAGGGATGTGGGGTAAGCACTTAGAAACTCCTTATGACTGCAAGGAAAGTCGGCAAGTTCCTTACCCACAATTGCTGTTACAGGTTCTGACAGCGCTAAGCCCACATAGAGGTCAAGCAACGACAGGATCTGTGAAATAACACTCTTGATGCTATTGAATAAGAGAACTTAAAAACAGTACTCACGAGGATGAGAAATACCACTTGAATGTCAGCAAACCCACGAACCCTGTTGATCAAACAGGGACCCAGAAAGGCTATAACAGCAATGTGAGGATAACTAAATACTTAAGACTCAAGACAAGGGGCAAGTAGGAATAGTGATTACATAATAGTGAGGAAAACATAGGCATTCATTCAGGAGCTAGCTACAACAGCACACTACACCTAATAATCAATGGGAAATAAATGCAGAAGTGCAAGGGAAGACATGGAATGGATTCCAAGAGAAAGTAAAGGAGCAGGAGCAGGGAAAACAAAATTACAAAGGCAAACTTCCCCCACTTATCCAAAGAAAAAGACAGGAAGCTGAATCTATAAAGAGGAAAGACTAAAGCATCAAGGTATACAGCATCAAAGGACAAAGTTAAAGAAAAATAGAACACAGGCAAACTGGGCTGCATCAAAAGGGAAAGCACTCAGAAAAGCTGCCTGTAAACAGAGGAATACAGAAAGGGAATCTAGGAAGCAGAAATCAATTAAGCACATCAATTCGAAATCCAGGGTTAAGGAACAAGGAATAGAAACTAGGAACTACGCACAAAACTAAGAACCAGGCACAAGGGACCAGTCACAAACAGGAACACTGCATCAATGACCAGCGCTGGACTGAAGCAAACGGAGGCTTTTAAAGCTGATTAACGAGCACACGTCTCAGGTGTGCTGCTTGCTGCACCTGCAGGCACAGATGTTGTCTATCCTTCACCCAACCTTGTCCTGCAAGGGTGGAAATGAAGCAGTGGGCCATGCATTCTGAGAAGCATAGTCATTTCATTAAAGAAGCATGCTGGCTGACAAAAACCTGGAATGGATCCGGAAGGGAAGTAGCTTGGAAAATAGGGATTTAGCGCCCCCAATTCATCACAGGACTGTAGCATAATGTTCGGAGGAAAAGTCCAGAAGGGAATAAACCCCAAATCATGCCCCCAAGTGGCGGGAACGGGAGCGAAGGGAGCGAGTCGTGACACATATCTAATGCTGTTATTAGGGCCACTAGCTCCACTGCCTGTGCCGATAAATGAGCTGGCAACCGTATTTGAGACCAAATGCGAAATTCTCCCTCCTTTTGATACACCACTGCAGCACCAGTATGCCTGCATCCAGTGTTGGAGTCTATCGTTGATGACCCATCAACAAAGAGCATGTCCCTCACTCCATTTATCACGTCCTCCTTCACCTGTGGGCTCCCTCCATTCTGTCCATGCAAGATGCAAGTCATTAACATATTCTCCCGGTGCAGCTGGCTGTGATATGAATATGGCGGTTTTCACCATGCAATGTCTCACAACCTCAATGGCTGGGTTTGTCAGTATCACCTCATACCCCAACCCCCTCTGAGGGGTTAATGTTGACTTTGGTTTCTCAAGTATTACAAAAAGGGAGTGCTCCACGTATAAAATCACGGGACACCCCATCGTTATTGTTGCTGCCTTCTCTGTGGAAAATGCTGCAGCTGCAAGCGGTTATTCACAGGGGAAATTACCCTACATCACTGCGTCTAACAGACCGCTGTTGTATGCCAGAGGCTTGTGCCCCTGTGTTTTTTTTCTGGGTGAGGACAGCCGTCATTACTGTGCCAGAACTTCACCTTGCAGTTGGGGCTTGCCAACCCTGGGGAATGTGACAGTGCATCTTTGAGTTCATCAACATTTTCATTAATCTCCGAGGTCCGTTTAATGTGACCCTTAACCTTTCATGCTTCTTTTAGTACTTGAAGGAGGGGTTTTGTGAATTTGGAATAGTCAAACACTCATGACCTGCAATAATTGCACAATCCCAAGAACTGCTGCATTTCCTTCACTTCGCGGGGGGTGAGGTCCTTTGTTTCCCTTCCACTCACTCTCATGTTATCTTTCGTCCCTCTGCCGATATTATCTGCCCCAAGTACACCACCTATGTCTGATAATACTGTAACGTTCCTTGCCTAACCTATACCCTTTCTCTAACAGCAGTGTCAAAAGAAGTATTGAATCTGCCCTTTATTGGTCCTCCATCACACTGCAAGCTAGGAGGTCATCTACATACTCTATCACTGTGCTGGGAACTTGGAAATTACTTAGATCTGTCTGGATCACCCTGTTGAACCCAATAGGAGATTCGTAATACCCCTGAGGCAACCTTGTGTGCTGAAATCTGATACTGCGATACGTGAACGCAGTGAGATATCTGGAGTCGGGATGCAATAGGATGTAGAAGGAGTTTGTTTTTCAAATCAATCACTGTGAAATCTTGTGCGTTAGCAGGCATAGTACACAGTATTCTAGCTGGGTTAGGTACAAGTGAGAACTCAGCCTCTATCACATTAATCAGGGGGGTCGGAGATGCTATATAACTCTCCAGGCCCCTCCCTTTGACTTCTTGATCGGATAAATGGTTGTGTTGCAGGGAGATGTTGATGTCTGTATTACGCCCTGCTGCCATAACGCAAGGAGAGTATTGTAAATGCCCTCATTTGCCTCGTGGAAAAGTGGATATAGTTTCACCCGGGGCAGCAACAGCAATATCTTTTAATATTATGCTTACCACCCCTGCTCCTTTGGGCACTCCCACATCATGGGGCCCTTTTGTCCATAATACCTCTGGGACCTTCTTCAAATCTTTCTGAGTGTCGATGGCCTGCTTCCTCACTATCTATGTCAGCTGTGGCATTAGCCGTTCTATCACTCGTATTGGGCAAGGGATGTGGAGTTGGAACAACACTTCTACCTTCTCCCCCTTCCCCATCTGCAAAAGCTGCTCATCAGTCAAGTCAGTCAATGTGAATGTGTGGTCAATACAAAGAATGGTGTGCCATTCCATGTCATTCTCATCTGTCCCACATAGCACTACCATATTTTTTCGTGTTATTACCTCCTCTAGGGACAGCAGTATACACGCTCCTGGGGACACTTCTGTGTGCCACGAGAGCCTGAACAAGAACTCTGTTGACAGTCAGCATGTCTTCCCTCTCATCCCCAGCACCCATCCCAATAATATTTGGACCCTGTACAGGAACACATCGGGGTGCATGGGTTGCCCTTTTAATGTGCTGTGTGTGTAGTAGGCCTGTACAATGGATGCCACCCTTGCTGGATACATGCCAGGTGTGGAGCACACCATTCCTTTTTCTGAGAAGGAAATAGTTACATTTAGCTTACTTAACAGATCCCTCTCCAGGATGTTTATGGGGGTATCTTTGGAATACAATAGAGGCTCTGCAAGGTGTTGTGTGCTATCGTCAATGGCAAATCTTGTGTAACTGGAACCATGACGACAGCACCAGAGAAGCCCTGTGTGTCCATAACTTTATTTGACAGTGTGAACCCTCCATGCTTTATACAAGATTTCGTGGCCCCCGTATCTATCAAGAAAGATAAATCTTTCTGTTCTATCTTCACTGCTAACTCAGCTTCCTCCTCAGGGTCTTCAGTTACTGCAAGGATTGGACACACAAGCACTTTTTGTGGGCACTCCTATTGGGCTGTTATATTCTGTGGGAACGGAAAGGGATTCCCTCGCAGAACTGATACTCCAGTGTAATGGGGCTCTAGATTCTGGGCCAGCAGTGTACTGTCCCTTTGTCTGTGTTTCTGCACAGGTGCTTGTTGTGCACTCGCTGGAGATTCTGGGAGGGCAAACTATACATTAAGTTGTCCCTGTCCATCGTCTGCCACGGCACGTAATGTATGTCTCCCCTCCCTTTCCGTAATTGGGGCATCTGGGTCCAGGACCTGTGACTCACCCCTACCCTATGGGCCGTTGCCACTGCCATTTTCGTTTTTCTTCCTACTGTGGAGGGACTTGGACCAGGAACTGTCTTGTCCCCCTCTGCCCACTGTTATGAATCTTACCGATCTCTCACTGAAACCCTGCCTAAAGTCTCCTTCCAGGTGGCCAGGGAAAGGCAGACGCTTTCTGATCCTGACCTTTGGAATGGTGTACTGCGAGAGGATCACCTTGGAGGAGACAAAGCTCAGGGTTGTGAGGAGAACCCGTGGGATGAGACAAAGTATTTATCCTTAAAAGGGGAGGGCTTTTTAAAGAAGCCAAAACATCTAAGGCTGTTTTGAAAACAGGAGTCTTTGATTAAACCTAATTTTAGGAACTGAATTGATCCATTGGACTCATTGTTGTACTAATTGGGAAATAAATGAAGAACTACTTGAACCCTTGCGCAGACCAACAGCAATATTTTGTTGATCTAAACATGTAATGGTATATTGTCCCTGTGGTGTATCTGAACCAAATATTAAACCTGTGGATGTGTGCACAGCTAATATAATGTCAATAAAAACCCCAAGGAAAGAAAGACCATGTGAAACCTATAAGGATAACAATCCCCCTTTCTCCCAAAGGTACAGTGAAAGGTAATTTATAAATGTTGACTTAAATAAACTGCCTTCCTCTTTACCAGTGAATTCTGATGTCTTGTCCTTTAATACCTTTAAGGGAAATAAATCTATCCTTAAAAGTGAGAAATTGACAAGAAATCATACTTTTGTTATCAGGGACTACAATTCCCATAATCCCAGAAGTACTGGGACGAGGAAGAGGGCTACAGAGCAAGTTGCAGCAGTAGTCAGGCAATTAAACCTGATAGCCCACACCTGAAGGAAGCTGAGAAGCTTCAATGGCCCCCTCAGGTGCAGGCGATTAGATGAAGATGGAACTGTGGCTAGAGTGATTGCAGCAGCAGAAGCAGAAAGAAGAGTGTTTGCAATCCAGGCAGAAGTGGGAGAACCGAAGGGACGCCAGGACTTTGAATCAGCAGATTTCAACTGCCTGTCCCGCTAGGGTCCTGTTCTTCCAAACTCTGAAGTGCAGAGGTTGTGCAGTGGAAGTCGTAAAGGAAAGCTGTTTTTCTCCATATTAACCTAATTGCAGAGATTGCGCAGCAGGATGCATGCCGGAGATCGTGGCCAGAAGGTGCTGTGAAGCCATGGGTCTCAAGAGCGAGAAGGACTCCTTAATTACGTGGCCGGACTGGAGACACATTCAACAAGGGAGACTGTGGGTCCAAACAGAAGTCACAAGTCGCAGAAGTCCTGCAGCACACGAAGGAAGGAATACAGAAGCCACTGAGTCTTACCCAGCGTTCTGATCCCTTGTGAGAACACTGCTTGCAACAGTATCCAAATGCAATCACTCGCAAAGAAAAGCGATGTGAAACTGAACGCTGATTGGCCCACAATGAAGCACTTGAAATGTAGCACTTGCGTATAAGCAAATGTTATTTCTCTCGATCACGTAGGAAAGAAACGCAGTCAAACTTCCTTATTGAACATTAATCATTTTGAAAACACATTAAAAAAATGGTTGCGTGTGGTTAATAAAGATTCTGAGAGGAAGGGTGACCTCTGAATCAATACTAAGGCAGTGAAACCAATCTCACAATAAAAGCTAAGTGTCTGAACATTATTATTATAAGTTGTAAAGAGCAAGCACTGCCCAAGCCAAGAGTGAACTAAGTGTTTCTCCAATCAGGAGTGAAACCAGCCTTTCCCAAAGCAAGGAAATTGTGCAAGCATTGTCATAAGCACAACAGAACACCAGCATTGCCCAATCCAAGAGTGTGTAAGCATTACCAAAGCCAAGAGAGATTGACAACAAAGTTTCTGGGTATTTTTTATTTTTTATTTGATTTAGTTGACATTTCAATTTTACAAATACATAAAATTCATTATTATTGGTGTTCTAATAATTCTTTAGATATGATTTGTATATAAAGAATACATACATAAATATCAGTGATCAATAAAAGTTTCCTTGGTTTCAACAAGATGACTCTACAATCACCTATAAGGACAAAATTGAAGATTAAGAATAATTAACAAAATATTACATATGGCGAGAAACATAAAAAAGAAAGAAACTTACTAGTTCATTTTCCTTTTACAATCACACAGACCTTTCGCTCATACGGGAGAGCAACGTCAAGCATATGAATAGTTGAAATTCTAACTGAGATTTTCGTAGACCCAAAAATTTCAGCCCATATCTCATTATCAGATCTTGAGATATGCTTTGATGTCATGCATTTAGTACGTTTCAAACGGTCTGTTGCAAAGGCTTTACAATGCATAATAATGTGTCGAACAGTTTCGATGTATGATACATCTTTGCAAAAGCGACAATATATTAGTTCTTTTTTCAAGAGACCTCTTCTTACCAAAATCTCATTCACCGGCCACAAATTGAGCCGTAGTCTTAGAATTTTCAGTCTCAGAGATGAAGATGGACATTTAACAAGATAGTCAGCCATTATGGGGAAACGCTTGTGACCAAAGAGTTTCCTATCAAAATCCTTTAGTTTCGAGCATTTCTCTTGAGTTAGAATCCAATCAGACTGCTAGAGTTTAAGCTTGGCTCTGGACGGATTCGAAAGGAGGAGGTCGATTGAAATATCAGCGTTGGCAAGAGCATTCAAAATATGCGTTCTCCAATTTAGGGGGAATAGCTGATTCGAGGTTAGCAAATGCTTCGCTAAAATGGCTAGACTGTCTTGGTTGGAGAATCCCAAAAGACATTTTCTAAGCAATGTGCACATTTTCCAGGTGACTTGTATATGAATGGACAAGAGACCAAGTTCATACCTAAGTAGCATAGTTGGTGTGCTTTTTGGTAGATTAAATACCGTTTTCCAAAACTTTGCCTCTAATTGATTCCAAAATACATGAGTTCTGGGTAGCACAGATTCCATCCCTTAAGTGATAACCGGTAGGACCTTTTGTTGATAGAAAGACATGACGGGCATTCATGTAAACTTACCAAATTTAGCCAGAATAATTTTGGCCTGAGATGTCAACATTGTAAGTTTGGATCTCGTTGTTAGTTCAAGTGATTTTTCAGAGGTAAAATTGTTAAAGTTCATCCCTATGTATTTATATTCTGACACTACTTGTAGATTTTGACTAGCTATTGACCATTGATACTTGTTTGAGAAAGATGATTTAGGTTTATTGAGTATCATGATTTGGATTTTATCCTGATTCACTGTTAGATTGTTGGAAGACACATATTGATCGAGTACTTCAAGAAGGGTTTGCAACCCAGAGGGAGTTTGGGAAATCAATACTAAATCGTCTGCATAAAGAAGCCATGATATTATTTGCTTTTCTAACTTAGGTGAGTCTGATGTAGCTGAGGCAAAAACATCTGCAATATCCAATAGGAAAAGGTTGAACAATGTTGAGGCAAGAATACATCCTTGCTTGAGGCCTCTTGCAGTTGTGATGATATTAGAGAGAAGACCTTCCATGTTAAACTTAATTTGCACAGATGTGTTTGTGTGTAAAAGGCTCACAATTTTTACCAGCGATTCAGGGCACTCGTATTTCGCCAACTTCCGCACAAGGGGCTCCCTATCAACTGAATCAAATGCCATGCGGAAGTCAACAAAGGCCACATACAGTGGTTGCTTCCGCATGGCGCAAGAAGACTTGATAGTATTAAGAAGTGTTAAGTTGATTGCTGTGCCTAAACCAGAAACAAATCCAGTTTGAAAGGGGTCTCTTCGAGGGGCTAATAGTGACCAGGCATTCAAGTCACGCAGGATCAGTCTGCAAAAGATTTTCCCAGGCACATCTAAAAGTGCGATGGGCCGATAGCTCATGGGATTCTGTCGGTTGCCTTTTTTGTGAATGGGCACAATGATTGAGTGCGTCCAAGATTTCAGTAACTCTTGGTTACATAGAATTAGCCTAAATAAGATGTATAGAATAGAGGCCCATAGGTCAACATTCTTTATTAGTACTGCATTAGAAAGTCCATCTGGACCGGGGGCTCGAGACATGCTAGCCCTATTGATGAAGTAGTGAATGTCGTCTTCATCAAACTTCAGATCAAAAGTGGACAGCAGCAGGTTTGGAGTGTCAAGTTGCGTTGGTGCAGCATAGATAGCTGACAAATTAGTTATCCAGTCATTTTCCGTGACATCATTTAACTGTGAGGTTAGTTGTGGATCCTTAGTGACCGAATTGAGCATTCGCCAAATGTGAGCAGTATTTTTAGTTTGAATGTGCATTAGCATAGATTCACCATCTTTCTGTTGTTTGGTTGATTTATATTCATGCAACCGATTTCTATATATCAGTTTTGATAGTTCTCAAGGCTGCATCTCTTAGAGCCAGGGGTGCAGTTTGAACTTGTCTTTTCTGCTTCCTAAACAATGATTTCCTAAGACAAACAGTGATTCTGGGTAAATTATCCTAGCTGGCAGACTACAAGGGGGTAAAGGCAAGGTTGGGGAAGGGAAGCTTGCTGCTTGTAATTATTCTATTACTAAAGCCAATAGGAAGAAGAGAGAAGTGTTTTATAAGGGCAATTGTGGGTTGTCATTGTTGCAGACAGACAAGAGTGGCAAAGAGGGTGCCCTTCTGAAAAAGGAAAAATTCAAAGGAAGAGTGCCTTGCTTACTTGGAAGTGTCCTAGAGTGAATCTTGTCCTATCTAGAAAAAAACAGTTTAAAGTCACAAAGTACTGAAGCTGTGGTGATGTTTTGGTTGTCCGTAGATTTGATACTTCAGTAGCACACTTGAGGTGGAATACTATGAGGTAGAGGAGTAGACCTTTCATAGTGAAATCTTGCAGAAGTTACTTGACGCCTGAGAGGTGCTTAGATGAAAGTAGAAGTGCTGTGAAGTCATCCCGACAGAGATACAAACTGTGATTCCTAATATTATAAAGAAATACCTACGAAGTGTCAACCAAAAGCTATTTTCCTTAATATTACCAGCAGTTGTGTTTATTTGAGCCTAACAAGGAACTCTGGTGTCTCTTCTTGGACAATTAGAAGTTGTGGCAAAGCATCTTAGTCGGAAATAACACTGATGCACTTTGATGAGGTGGAAAATCTTTATTCCAACAAGTAGAGAAATGTTTCTGTTGTCTGAACTTTGGTTAACAAAATTATCCTTTGACTCATTGAAGGAACCAAGAACTTTATTGAGACTTTGTTACAAACCCGGATTTCCTTTTTCTTTTGGTTGAACATTGGAACTGAAATTACCTTGAAACCTGGGGAAGGGGAGTTCACCCAGGTTACCAAGAAGGACAGGGAATATCATTGTTAATGTTATTGTGAAATGCTGTCAGGCCTGTCACCCATGGTTCAGTTGTTCCCACGGCTCCTCACCTTTGAGGTACACACTTTGCATATAGAACGGCTAGATCGTTCTATACCAGTTGGAGACTGTTTAATACCTTGCTTGGAAAGTGGTGTTTTTGTTTCACAAGCCGTTAGTCGATTGCTAGTCACGTGTCAGTTCGATACGTATTTAGCAGTGTTTTTGCACTACATTTGCTGCTTCTGATGAATGTTGTTTTGGCATTTTGGTGAAACTTTGTTGCTATTCGAAACCCTTGGATCTGTTTTGCGCAACAGTACTCCTGTCTCTACACTGTCGCTCAGTCCTCAGCGGTACGTACTTGTTTTCGGATACTACGGATCTCTCCGCTGCATAGATCCAGGCGGATTCCGGCAAATCCAGTCTTTCATGCACTCTTCTCGCTCCGCTGTCTCCACACACGGCGGCGTCATTACTTGCTACGAACACTACTTCCTCTCTGAGGTTCGCTGCAGCAAGCAAGGCATTCCCGTTATTGAATCTATCCGTGTTGACACGGCAGCTGCTCCGGCTCTAAGAAGCTTTCCATTGATACACCACAGAGTTTACGAACTTAGCCTACTCCTTACTCCATTCAGGGTCAGTGCTCTCTCTGCTCATTACATCTTACCTGTGTGACTACCCTAACAAATTACTCTAGCTGGTAACCCTACAAAGAATAGAATATTTTCATTAAGGGCTTTTGGTTATCTGTCAAGAACAATCTCGCCAAGTTGGTTCTCCTATTCTCCTGCTTTGTATAAACGTGCACAGGACTTTATGGACACTATCCAGAAGTGCACCAACCAGGTACTAGCGTGACCCTTGTGCCATTCGGGATTAGTTCCTGTACTAACTTCCCTTTCCCTGTTGTGGTTTTCCTTTGGATTTACTTGGTGATCTCTGTGCCGGACTTGTCCTGTTTCTACATACGCCATCAGGTTAGTGGTATACCTCTTATACTGTGATAGGCCATCATAGCATTAGTGCATACACTGACGTGTTCTTTGTTGTATCTCACACAGCCTGGCAAGTTTTTTGTGTTCCATGCCCTTTCCATTGATTCCTCTCTCTGACTGTGGTTTCAATACGGTCATAGAGTACCATCAATTGGAAGGTCTCATTTTGAACAGTTTTCGTTCTGCTCGAGCCCATTCCTTGAATCATCAAGACCAGGATACTGCACTCACCACTTGTATCTTTTAAGATGGTCATAGACCGGTATCTTTTTGTGCATACTCTTATATGATACAGTGTTCAAATCATGACAAATGCCATCCATTTCTTTATGTATTTGATGTTTAAGTACAAGGGCCAGATATCCTGTGTTAAGGTGTTTTCCTTTAGTTTTGATAGGCAGGGAAATCCTCATCAGAGTATGGATAATGAGGCATTTGATGAGACTTATACTTTAATAAAATGGCAAAGCTTGAGAAATCAACTAAAAGTTGTCCGCCTCACATTTCTGACCCCTCAAACCTACTTTTCTTCTCCTTTTACCACCTTTCCTTCTCCCTGTCTGCAGCCGAGGACTCTTTGTCCCATGTACTCATGCCCAACTCCTCGTCCTCGTCCGAGGTTCTAAGGACCTCATCACATGTGTCTGGCCCTTCTTGCTCTGCATCACACTCCCCATCGTCCAGTTTGAACTTTATTCTCCCTGAAGTTTACCCATCTCTGTCCCCTTCTGCCCCTTTCTCCTTACCTTTCCTCTGCACTGCCTGCTCCATCACCTTCTCCGCCTCCTCGAACATCGAGTCCAACTATTGCTGCTTGCTCTCTTCGATATATGCTAAATATTTCTGGCTGCCTTTTTCCCTCTTGTCTGTTGTACTCCCCTCAAGCTTGTTCTCCTCTTTATCTTTTTCCTACTTGGGGACACCCGCCAGGGGTTTGTGTACTCCGAGGCTGGTTTCAACATTGGATACAACCCATAGGGAGGGGGTGGCGTACCAGAGGGTGTTGCCTCGCCCGCATCCCCCCACCCTTTTTCTTTGACTTCTCCTTCTTTTCCTCATAAAGCTTCCAGGGCCTAAAATAATCTGCCTTTTCTTCAGTTTAGAGCCTTTACATGCCACTAATAAATATGAAAACATGCTGTCTGTTATTCCACTTTCAAATGTTCCTTCTCCTGGCCATTCGCTGAAACATTGCCCCGTGGTGTCCCGTGCCCACTGGAAGTTATAATTAAGTCATTTATCACGATATTGGGGCAACTTAGTACACACATGGTCAAGAGGTGTGTCCATCCTAAAAGACATCCCCATCCATGTCTATGTTCCATTCGTATTAGTGCCAGGAGCGCCCTCCCTCTTCCCACTTTCAACCCCACAATACCCATATTACCCTTACTACCTTTGCACCTCTTCCATGCTCAACCTACTTGTTTCACTGTTTCCTCTGGCACAACCACCCTCCCTTTTTCCTCACACGCCCATACTTACCATTCCTTCTGCTTGCACCTGTAGTGATACACGAAATTGCAACCTTGCCAATCAGGGCTTTAGATGACAGCATTAGCCGCTGAAAGCCAATAGTGTATTCAAGGTATGTGCTAAAAATGCTGACAGTAGTCTGTTGTAGCACTTCCATTATGCAGTAGTGAGCTACAAGGAATATGCAGGCCTAGTATGAAATAGGTCACATTATGCATTGTTGATAGACAGGCAGGGAGAGGGCCCCTAGCTCTGTAGCTAATAGGTATTTTCGGAGTGTTTGGAACATTATGGCACCTACATAGCGCTTAGATAGCCAGTCTTAAGCGCTATAAACACTAAGTTATGAGTGCATGCCTTTTAGAGCTTGCAGATGGGGTTAATACATCCCTGCTTCCCTTAGAATATTCAGCCTCACTAACGGTAGCCCTGGCTCCAAGCTAATCTTGCTTTTCTCTGGGAAGGCACTGATAAGACATTCCAGTGTTCGCAGATGAGAGCCAGGGAGGGGCTCAGACGGAGCAGTGGAAATTAACAGAGCTGGGTTTTTTCCATGAGCAAGCCCATATTTTTGCACAGGGAAAGTTCTGGAACTATGCGTCATGGTGACTGACAGCACGAGATTATAAAATATCCATGCACACATGACTCGGTGGGAGATCGTCCTGTGGGCTTGATTCGTGTACAGTCAAGTGCCCGGAATTGGCTCTCACGGTGTCCTCCAGCATTGTTTTTCTGAGCGGGGCTTGTTTTTACAGCTAGCTTATGAAAAGCCAAGGTCTCCCAGTGCTGATTAAAGGGACGTAAGACTGTGTTTCTCTATGTTTCTCTATATTTCTCTATGTTTCTCTATGTTTATCTAAGTTCCATGTTTCACTATATTTTGCATTGTTCTAAGTTTATGCTTTGTAATATTCTTTAACTTGAATCCCAAATGTATATGAAATTCACTGCTTAGAATAAATATGCTAAATCTTTGAGGGTGTCATTTGTCACTAGCATGAGATCACTGCTCAGCACAATAGAACCTGTATTTTGGGCTGAATTGGGTATTTTTGCTCTCAAAGGGCTGGCCCCGAGGAAGATTTGCCCATATCAAGACATTTGGTGGCAGCTTTGTGGGATTTGTGAAGAGCAGTGCCATGCTATGACATGACAAAATGTGTGAGAGAACACAGTGTAGAGTGGGGAGCAGGCTGTCGCATTTCCTTGGTGGTCTCACTGCAGCTCTGAGACTTCAAAAGGCAGCAATGTTGTGTCGGCTTGCCGTGGCCGATAGCTTGTGTGGTTAAGACTCCCTTCAGTAAATCAGTCGTGACTGACTTATTGCTTGGGATGGTGCCAGGGAGTACAAGGCGATAAACGAGCGGGAAATGGCTTTGTTTAAAGCACTCCGATGAATGGTCAAGAAAGATGTATGCTCAATTAGAAAAGAATTTTATCATGCGGTTTCCCCTGTTTAAAGTTGTAATTTGGAATGCATAGTGAGACGGAGTTCTCATCTCTATTCTGTCATGAGGGCAGGGAAAAATAATTGCAAGGATTTGACATGCAAATTGTGAATAGTGATTTAACCATTGACTCAGCCCCAGTGTGCTAGTGAGTGGGGGCTGTAATGTTCGGAGGCGAAGGTTCGCTTTTTTGATGTATGTTTTGAATGTTGGCATTCCTGAATAATGAGGAGCCATGCTTAGGAGAATGAGTAACATCTGTGCTGAGAGCCTAAAGAGTTTTTTTTTTCCTTTTGGCAACTGTAAAATTCCATGTGCTGGTGGTGGCGAATTCTGTTTTAAAGGAAACACACAAAAAATGGTTATATTGCATTTTAAGCTGTGCCATGCTTTTAATGGGTGAGAGACTCACTTAAAAAGAAAGTGAGTGAATGTTATTTGGATTTTCGATTTTTGTGTGTTGATTTGAATTTGCAGAATCAGTTTGCAATGGTTTGGGGGGAAAAACAATTTATATTTTTCTAAATTGCCCCTGGAGTATTTTTAACTGTTCGCATGCTATGCCATGGATTTGTGCTGTTGCCTTATAAGTGATGCATGGTTTGGAAATAGTGACCTGTTGACTGTGATACATGGTGAAAAAATGTTGTTGACACATTAAACAGCCCACAAGCAATATAGAGTGTGGGTTGCTCTTGCAGGAAAACGTGCAGGGAGCTGCACTAAACATTGGCATTTTTTATTATTTAAAATGCACTGAAATGAGTGGTTATAGTTTGGCAATGGTACAACAGAATGAAATATCTGTGTGTGATAAGATAGCACAAAGATTTAGTGGGTTGTGAGTTCTCTTGAAAGATCGCACATTACAAGAAAAGAAAACGTATGCTTTTAAATGGGACATTAATCAGGTTAAAACAGGCAAAAAAGACGCTTTGACATTTTGCAAAATTACATGGAGTAGAATCTGATGACAAGAAAAGTGCCTCTTTTGAAAATAAGAGTCTTGCTGTGTGTGCAGAGCTTGTGCCTTGAAGCTGTTTTGGGCGAGGTGCGCGAAAGGAAGGCAAACAAAAGCAGAATACTGCACTTCTGTTGAGTGAAATGATGCTTTTCTGAGTTACAAAAGCAGAAACAGTACAAGAAAGAGTTAATCTGGATGAACTGTCTGAAACGAGTGCCTTTCCATTGAAGCCGCCACAGTGTAAGAGTTATAGAGCAAAAAGAGATAAGCTGCGTGCTCATGGCGCTGCCAGGTGCACACGAAAGATAAACAATGCCTGCATTCCTGAGGAAGGAGGTGCAAAGACAGAGAGCTGTTCAGAAGTAAAGAATTTGCCCAGTGACACTGTGGTAGGAAACAAAGGCATGCAGGATGGCAGACGGACACATCACATCTGAACATTTACCTATGCATCTGTGAATGGGCCAAGAAAAGACAGCTGCCCATTCCAACAGACATTACTGTGCAAACCGCATTCCAATGTGATGTGATGTGATGTGAAGTGAAACGCTATTGCTGTGCAAGCTGCATTCCAATGCTCCATGTGATGTGAACTGAAGTAAAGCGCTGTGCACTGGAGAAGAAACCTCTAGGCGCTTTGAGAAGAGAAAATACACATCTGGCAAACTGCAAGCTACATTGCCAGGGATGGAGTAACTGACAAAGACATTATGGCATTCCAGATGGAAGCAAAACTGACAAAAGTGCTTAGCCGTTTTGCAAAAGACAACATGCAGAGCGGGGCTTTGAAGTATAACATGAACACTGCACATTAGCCATGATCCAGAAGCCTCATGGCTTAGTGCAAGAATGAATGATTTGTTGAAGCAACAAAAGAAACTGACTTAGACTATCGCACTCAAAGGGGTGGTCCAAGAAACAGCAAACCCCCTTTGAAAAAAAAATGACAAGTGAAAAAACCAGAGGCTTGAAAGACACTGCCTGTATGGAGAAACATAAACAAAGCTGCTGCTTGTACAACTGTAGGCGGTATTGGACTGAAAGACTTTACCTTTGAAAAATGGAGTGATGCCAGCAGTGCAAACTAAATCAAGATCATGAGACACTGGAAGCAAGTTGGCGCCTGGCATTTGTGATCGCTTTGGTGAAAAAGAAAAGCATTGTGCGACCTGGGTACTTATTATATGGCTTTGTAAAAGCACAGATCAGTCTGAGGTACCATTGACCAACTATGATCGCATTGCACAAATGAGTTTGTGATTAGGCAGTTACACCCCGTATGGTTGAGTGTAAATAAGCCCCCAGAAACATGCAGAAGGGTGATAAATAATTGCAGTAGCAATGATAAAGTGTGTAGTTACCTGATGAGACTTTTTTGAAGATGGGGGTGGTATTATGGGAAGGGGTGGATAACGCTGATATTGAAGTTTTGATGAAATCCTAACGTTTCTGTTTGTATTTTGCCTACGCAAATAACCAAGAAATAGATTGGGGGGTAGACGTGTGCAAATGCCGGGTGACACTGATCAAGGAAACAGACGCATTCTCAGAGAAAGCGAGCCACTGCGACATGCTATTTCAACTTTAAACGTGCCCTGCACCGCACTCAATGCTGCAACCTGCGAAAGGTGTCCAACAGAGTAATAACTTCTGCTGAACTGGCACGATGCAGACTTGGCTAATTACCAAGTATTTGATGCTACACATTCAAATGACTCAGTTGCTGGAAATAACTTAATTGACATGGTTTGCCCTTTCTTGTTTAAAGGACTGTGGACAATGAGTTGTGGACTGTAACATCAGGCACCACAAAAAGCTGTGTGACACAGCAATTGAATGCTAACACATTGAAAAATGGTTTTTAAATGCACTGTTGAGATGAATCTGAAAAAAAAAACGAAATGGTTTTACTCTTCCAACTGAATTGCTTTAACCAGAGATGTTTTGTTTTTTGAAGAAAAAAAAAATATTCTACATTGCACGTAGGCAGGAGAATGATTTATGAACTGTTGAAGCAGCAGAATTATGCAAGCAGGAGCGTAATTTATTTTGAGATAAGATGAGTGCGCACATCAAAGTCACCTGTGCGTAGGTTAAGATTCTTAATTGAAGTAATGCTGCCAAGTGTGTGAGCTATAATTTGAAATGGTAATCTTTGAAACACTGGATACTTTTACAGCCAGCTTAAGGCAGGTAAATGAAACCATGACTGACTTGATGTTTGATTTTATGACACAGAGTGTGACACGGTTTTTGTTAAACCAACCAGTTTCATGTTTTTGTGGGGACAGCTGTCTCCAGCACACTAATGCAAAGAGTCACCTTTTGATTGTAGACATTTGGAATAATTCTTTGGAAAAGCGCTACAAATGAGTATCCACATGGAATTGCTAGTGTACTGGCCTGGCACATTGTCGGGCATCTTTTGTCACTGAATGGATACGATTTGTTTAATTTGTCTAATGTGATGTTTTTCTGATCAAGAACTGCAGCGAGTTTCTCGCCAAGATTTTATGGACTATAACTTGACTAATGCATTTTTATACCATGGTGTGATGAAACAGCCACTGCCGGATAGTAGTATGGTGTTTGTGGCTAAAGTTAATATTGTATATGGTAGATATCCCACTTGAAGAAGAGTATTCTCCAAGTCACAATAGGTAGACACTGTGAACATGTTAGATTTTCCAGTAGTAAGGTAACATGTAAATTGTAGGCTGGTAATGCACACCTCCATAATTACAGTGATACACTTAGACATAGATTTATCATGAGGCAATGTTTCCTTAGTACTACCAAGCTGCTACAAATGGAGTCCATTTGTATGGCCCATCGCTAGAGTGCGCGTAGCTAGGGAGCTAGATTCATTAATTGCAGGTGCTTTATATGCTTGTGACATAGAAACTGTGCACAATAAGCTAGCCACTATGGGTTCTGATGCCAGCTCTGCTATAGAACCTCTGGCCTAGTGGGGCCCATTGATACGCCCAACACTGCTCCAAGTATTGACAACCACTGAAAATGGCAGAATTTTAGATATGAAGACATTTTTTCTGCCATAGGGCAGGTCAACAAGACTGCTAAATACACACAATGCATTGTATGGCAAACATTGTTTAATCAGCAGGTGTTGGCTTTTTACTGGGTGGGGGCGACCATCCTCCACACACTGGCACGCAGAGCTACAGTTACCAGCATACATATGGATTGAATTGCTTGCTTTTGATTGCATGAATAACACATGCCATGCTTTGATGTAAATTAGTAGAATTGTTTTTATTTAGATAACCTGGTGCCCATGGGTTCACCTTGTTCACGAAATTAGATGGTTTCTGGTTGGGTTCCACATACATGGGGGAAGTGTCTAGTCACACAGCCCACAGTCACGCTTGAATGCCCTGGGATCAGGGGGAGGGTAGGCCCTTAGAGTGAAAGGCTGCCAGGTTTTAGAATTGGTAACCATACATAAATGCAATAGTGCATTGTAGATTAGACTACACTGGATTGCCTTGACATTTTAACTGCATGCTGCTTTTTAACTGACAATCAGTCATACAAAATTGATTTAGGTATTGTTTGTGTAGGCCAGGTTTTGGCTAGAGTAAATGTCCATGTTCACTTGGTGTAGGTATTTTTAGTGTAGGCCAGGTTTTGGCTAGAGTAAATGCCCATGTTCACTTTGTGTAGATATTTTTGTGTAGGCCAGGTTTTGGCAAGGGTATATGTCACTGTTCACTTTGTGTACATTTTTGTTTAGGTAGTGTTTTACCTTGCATGCCACGCTAACTAACCGCTAGAAGATAGTTTGCTTAAACCTCTTGCAAAGCCCCAAGGTCTTTATCACTGCACTAAATACTATATTGATAGGTATTAGTCAGCATTTGTCGCACAAACGTTGAATAGGGGTGGAATGTAGTGATACACGAAATTGCAACCTTGCCAATCAGGGCTTTAGATGACAGCATTAGCCGCTGAAAGCCAATAGTGTATTCAAGGTATGTGCTAAAAATGCTGACAGTAGTCTGTTGTAGCACTTCCATTATGCAGTAGTGAGCTACAAGGAATACGCAGGCCTAGTATGAAATAGGTCACATTATGCATTGTTGATAGACAGGCAGGGAGAGGGCCCCTAGCTCTGTAGCTAATAGGTATTTTCGGAGTGTTTGGAACATTATGGCACCTACATAGCGCTTAGATAGCCAGTCTTAAGCGCTATAAACACTAAGTTATGAGTGCATGCCTTTTAGAGCTTGCAGATGGGGTTAATACATCCCTGCTTCCCTTAGAATATTCAGCCTCACTAACGGTAGCCCTGGCTCCAAGCTAATCTTGCTTTTCTCTGGGAAGGCACTGATAAAACATTCCAGTGTTCGCAGATGAGAGCCAGGGAGGGGCTCAGACGGAGCAGTGGAAATTAACAGAGCTGGGTTTTTTCCATGAGCAAGCCCATATTTTTGCACAGGGAAAGTTCTGGAACTATGCGTCATGGTGACTGACAGCACGAGATTATAAAATATCCATGCACACATGACTCGGTGGGAGATCGTCCTGTGGGCTTGATTCGTGTACAGTCAAGTGCCCGGAATTGGCTCTCACGGTGTCCTCCAGCATTGTTTTTCTGAGCGGGGCTTGTTTTTACAGCTAGCTTATGAAAAGCCAAGGTCTCCCAGTGCTGATTAAAGGGACGTAAGACTGTGTTTCTCTATGTTTCTCTATATTTCTCTATGTTTCTCTATGTTTATCTAAGTTCCATGTTTCACTATATTTTGCATTGTTCTAAGTTTATGCTTTGTAATATTCTTTAACTTGAATCCCAAATGTATATGAAATTCACTGCTTAGAATAAATATGCTAAAACTTTGAGGGTGTCATTTGTCACTAGCATGAGATCACTGCTCAGCACAATAGTACCTGTATTTTGGGCTGAATTGGGTATTTTTGCTCTCAAAGGGCTGGCCCCGAGGAAGATTTTGCCCATATCAAGACAGCACCCTATCCACATTCACTTGCCTTCTTCATAGACCTGCCCGCTCACTCAGTGTTAGTACAACAATGGCCCTCTCCACAGGCCCACTTTTTATTTTTCTTCAAAACACTCTATGTTAGAATGCCAATGCCTGGCCATTTCCCTTATCTGGCACTGCTTCTGCCCCTAATATGCCAACCATGAATATGTACGTTATCTCTGGTGTTGACCTTTCCACCTCGGCCGACCCCACATAAACCGACAAATACTCCAAACCGCTACTAACCCAACCAAAATACCAACAACTAAAACAATAGAAGTACCCAACATATACTATCCTGTCGGGTGCCGTTCTTCAATAAATCGACAAATCATAAACACCCTGTCCCCAAAAATGAAGCAACTACACAAATGCCTGCACTATGTGCAACTCCCATCTAATGGGGTCCGCCACCTTCTATGCACTCTTCTGCTCTAACGCAGACATGCCTGCCAAAAACTCACTCCCTATTGGAGGAGAGGAACTAAAATCTAAGACTGCTACGGCTGATCATCCTCCCCCTGTTGGATGCGTCCTAGACACCATAAGAAATGCCCCCCCCCCCCCGTGAGCATGCAACCACAGTGTTGCACGTACATGCAAGGGTACACTCAAGTGTTCTAGAGATCCTCTAGTCCTCCCAGCACTGAGCCTTCCCAATGGCTCGCCCCTCCACCTGAGTGTAGGAGGTGCGAGCCAGGCAGACCTTTGTGAACTCTGCATCTGCAGGCCTTCCTTGGGTGTGCACTTAAAAATGGCCCGTGCTCGCCTGGTCCGCACCTCCCAGGAGGGCCGCCGGAATACCCTAAACTGGCGGAGGGAACTGAGGATCTCGCTGGGGCCTCCAAATGTATCAGTGGTCTGCCAAGGCTGTTAACAACTGGAACACCAAAGGAATCCAAAAAGGAGCATACACCAAGCAAGAAGTAATGCTGTTTATTACAGGCCCAGGCGCAGCTGGGAGAGCATGGTTCAAACAGCACGGTGGACCAGAACTGTGTGAAGAGAGCTGTCAACGCTGACCACAGCGGATTAACTTTTTATACATAATCAACATAATTTGCATAAGCACAGTTGCCACATTTCTGAAAATTCCCTAAAAAGCTGATTGGCGAGACTACGTCAGTCCCCTATGGCTAGGCATACATTGAGCGTTGATGATTTTTGCACGCCATCCTGATTCGCATTGTCCATCACCCCCCTCGTGACATCACAAACCTTCTCACAATGGCATTTATTAACATTAACTGATAGAGCTGACTCTCGGAACTTTATTATTCTGCCATTGGTTAGCTCCCATGGGACACACAAGACAACCAGAGTTTGGCAAAGGGAAGACATTCACACCACATCCGACCAATGAGGTTCCCAACCGGATATCAGCAAGGATACAAAACAGTGTTGCACCCTAGGGTCACTGAAACTCTCCAAGTGATTGGTCCCATCCCAGCTCAACCTCTCGCCCCACAGCCCTCTTCCCAGGCCCATCTGCCAAATGGAGATTTGAAACTGCTTACCCCATTGTGATTTTGTTTTAGTTGCTTGCCTCTATTTGTTAAGTATCTACATTTTCCCAGCGAACATCCAGGTGCCTGGCTCACTGTCCACGAATATATCTGTTAGCCCCATTCCCCCGCTGCTACGTTCTCCTGGGAACAGCCAACTTGAAACATTTCTCCATCACTCTGCAGCAGCAGAGTGCTATTTGCTCCGGGCCCTGGGCCTGGGACTTCGAATAGCCAAATGCTTTTACTTACCTCTGGCCTCTGCTCTGGCCTATGCTCTAGCATGGGTGCTATTTTGTTTTATCTTGCGGTATACAACCACTTCTACCCCTTTCCCCCAACCCTTATTCCTATCCCTGGCATGCCCCTTTGCCCCTCGCCTGACTTGATGCCCCACCCCTGCTCTTTCCCACTGACTTCTCCGGCTTCACCTGTGCACACGTTGCATAGGTTACAGTGTACAGCTATCAATGAGGTACCCACCTATAAGGGTGCCCTCTCCCCTTATCCACTGTGCTCCCCCACATCAGTCACATAGTTGGTAGATGCGCCCCCCCCCCCGCGGCAGCACTGAATTTGCACTTTTACTGCAGTCTTGCGAATGATTGAAGGGATCAGCACAATATGCCATCAACGTGTGCGGAATGGAGAGGGTTTTGACTAAAAGGGAAAGGGGGATGCCATGTCTCATCCGATAATGTATCAGCCCTCTGAGGGTCGCCTCCCACATGTGGTCCTCCCTCATATAACTGCCACAGGGTCAGTATCAGGTAGTGGCTTCCGTCTCCTGGCCACATGGGAAGAGACTACTGCCGGGAAAGGAGTGATGGCATCATCAGATTCATCACATTTGGCTCTTTCTTCATGTGGGTGCATGTCCCAGACTCGCTATGGCTTTAATTGGGATCTTCTTGGTTTGCTTCTACTACTACTACTTCATCTTTGGACACAGCCAACATGGTGTACTCTCCTTCCAGGTAGCTTCCTCCTGGGAGGGTCTCTCTCTTTTGGCAGTCCTTCTTCCCTTTTTATTAGACGAGCGGCATTAGCCGTTCAGTGGCATGTAATCCACACACCTTGGTTCTGCGGCACCTGCCATGTAGATCCATGCCATTTCCTCGTCCCAGTAGGGAGAGCTTCATTCCTCACTAGGTTGTTGCTGTTCCTCATCCCAGTATTTCTTGGGGGAAGAGACATTGTCTACTCTGCAGACATACATGGAAGTGTGTGGGGTTATGTCTTGTGCAGGGCAACAGGGTGAGGGAGGTTGGGATGTAGGGGAATAATACTGTGTATCTCCCAAGATGTCATCCCTCGTCCCATGGGGTTTTCCCTCACCATGAGATAGATACACCTGCTAAGTACCACCCCCATGGGGACCATCAGGTAGCAGCCTCACTTCCCTGGTCTCATGGGTAGGGGCTTTCCCCACAGAAGCAGTGGCGACATCCTGGGCTTTATCACATTGATCAAAGACATATACAATGGATGTATCTAATAGCACATTTTTGAAAGTATTAGCCTTTAGATCTGTTATTAGACTTGGCAGAAACCCGTGCCTAAGTATCACATACAGTCTAATTACCAAACACATGGTAATATGATGCTCAGACAGGTCTCTATAGCAATAGGGCAAGGCAGTGCAGGGCCAACATGGTAATGTGGGTGTGTTTGCATGGTCAGTGAGTCTCATTTTGATGAGTTAATTCATTGTGCAGCCACAGGTTTTGGCCAGTGTGATGGAACTAATGTAATTTAAAATGCACAGTTAGGAAAGCTTTTTTACCCAAATGTTCACATTGGGAACTGCTCAGTCTACTTCAAGAGGAATGATAGATTTGGGAGTGCAGGCCGGGGTTTCATTGTTGACTGACCAGATTTCAGTCAACTGTCCCAAGCCTCTGTGATACTCCAAATATGTTTTCTTAATTGGGAGTCACTGACAACCATGATACTAAAAGTAAAATACATTAATATTACAGTTGAGGATGGATGGATAAAAGGATGGATGTTGTGTGTCACACCTGAAGGATATGGGTCAGTAATATAAAACATTGTTCCATTGAACAGAAGGAAGCCAACTGGGCTGCTGAAAGTGCAATAAAGTTTGAATAATATTTTAATTAATTTAATGTAATACTCACTAGTGGAAACTTCCGGACAAACAGTGTCACTTAGCTAACACATCAATGTTTTCAGCATATGAAGAACAGACCCGAAACAAAATGCAGCATAAAAGTCCTTTTGAGGGGTAATGCACTTTTGTGGGGTACCTTCTTCAACAATGTATGCCTGACACGTAGAATTCTCCTGGCAACAGACATTGGGGGTCATTACTAGCAGGCGGTACAAGGTAAAAGTGTCTGTAACTGGAATTTCTGTACTTTCACCGGACTGCCGAATCACAAGTCTGCGCAAATACCGTTTTACCTGCATACTCATTCTGGCCACCATTGTCCTGTCATATCGGCATCACTTCACACCACTGACATTGGCATCAAATCGATAGATCAGCCAGACGACTGCGTTGAAGTGCAGTGATGTCGCCTTTGCTGCCACTGCCTTGCACCGGGAGCTATTGACGTTTCTTGACGCCATTTCTTTATCAGTATACTCAGGTTCAAACATAAAAGCAGACAACCCATCCTAAACACATTTTAAAGAGGCTCTGTTAAAAAACGAATTTGCTAGTGTTGACAACCTATAACAAAATGTATAGATGAACCAGGTATTAGTGAAAAGGATAAATGATTGAACAATGGTAATCACATAGTTTGTGAAATTAACAAATCGAAAGATATGTAGATGCAATGCTTGCCACACAATTTATTTACATTATACATCGTAAACAAAGTGTAGTTTATGTATTATTTAAAAAAGCACAATTTCAGAGAATGCTTTGTGAAATGCAGAAACCAAAGCTGCCGATTGTTTCGTAGACCAAAACATTTCAATTAAAAATCTATTCATCAATTGGTGCATTCCTCGAACATTAATACACCCTGCACCCGTTTTATATATATCCAATGTTAAACACTTAGTTTGGCTGAGTTTCACCAAGATGTACACGCGACACAAACGTGGATAACAAACTTAGAACTGCAAAGGGCTGTGCTGATATGCACTGAAGGTGAGGACTTCTTCTGCCTTTGCATGATGACACGTGATTGCGTAAAAGCGTTCTCAGAACGTGTAACTCTCTGGCGGCGTCCTGCGTCGGCAGCAGGGGCATGTGTTAGGGTTTGTGCCTTAAGAGCAGACTAAGTTAACTTGCCCAGGTCTGCCTGCCAGTTATCACAAGATGACCATGGTGGACATGCGGAGTCGCTGGGTTAAATGAAATGACACCAGGGATCCCGCAACGCCCAAGAAGACCAGGAAGAGGAATCAACACATATGTCAACATAGAGTAAGAAATTTACTTTCACATACTTAGTTCATAAGCATTATTTTCCAACACGGGACCACCTTTCCTCTTGCAATTAATGAACAGCTATAACACACAGACATGGACATGGGGATATTTATGTATCTCTACATAACATTAAACAATTTCAAAGACAATCAAAATTGCATCCTGCACATTAATACTTACGGCTCGGTACGCTCAACAAATGTTAAATAAATAAATAAAAAGTGCTAAATGTGCCATAAAGTGCTGTGATTTCTAAACATACATGTTAAAAAAGCACAGCACTTTATGGCACGTTTAGCACTTTACTGTTTAGCACTTGTGTTAGTATTAATGTGCAGGATGCAATTGTAATTGATGTTATGTTGTCTTTGAAATTGTTTAGTGTTATGTAGAGATAAATACATATTCCCATTTCCATGTATGTGTGTTAGACATGTTCATTATTTGCAAGTGACAGGTGGTCGTGGTTATGATATAAGTATGTGAAAGTATATGTTTTACTCTACGAAGCCACATGTGTTGATTATTAGAGTCGCTGGGTTAAAGGCATGAAAATGTGTTTTCCCAAAGAAAAAATCTAGAAAACATACCTATGAGGTGCGGTGTACCAACGATGGACCAAGAAACAGTGAGAGGGGCGACCATTCCTTTAAAGCTTTGAAATTCAATATTTTAACCCACATGAGAATGTTTAGGACCACACCAGTTAGTATTCCCCTACTTGTATACTTCCCTTGATGAAGGTGAAAATAACGCTACAGTAGAATCAATGTTTTGCAAAACATTGGACATATGGATTTTTAAAACAATATTATGATATTGGGTTATCGTGTGATTCGTGTACTTTCAAAGACAGATCTACAAAAGAGAGTATTATTTTAGTTCATGATAATAAAATATTCACAAATAATTGCTTTCCAGTTCTTGGCATAAAGAAGGTGTGATGTGGTTACTACTGAAATTGCACACTTAGTTAAAATCCCAGCTTCACCAGGTAACCAAAGTGTGGCACCTTGGGCAACTTCGTGCTAACCTGTCCATATTGCTTGTCTGTAAATATTTCAAAATGTGCTGCCCATACGAGTGATCAAGTTAGCAGGGTCCACTCTTCAAAAACGCCTCACTTATGGTTTAACTGGCTAGTGTGCTTCGTATATAATAACAGTGACTATTGAAATATTGCACAACGCATACATGGTGATACATAGAAACATCCTGGAAAACCATTGCCCTTTTTCAACCTCATCTTATGTTCGGATATGTAGGAAGCTTGCATATTCTTTCCAATCTGTCCTGCTTCCATGTTTGAGAACATGTACATTCTGTAAGGTTTCTAATCTGAGATCTGCGTCTATACTAGGTAATGCGCACCTTTTTCATACCGTTACTGGTTTGTGTCCTGAATCTATGCTACAGTTCTCATACGTTCTTTGTGTCTGATATTTTTAAAACGTGCCCTCTACCTAAGCAACACAAGTATCTGTGTCGTGAATTGCCAAGGTTGCCTCAGAAATTACACGTGTTTGTTACTCTGATTCCAGCATGGATTAACTGGATACTGGGACTTGAAGGGAGTACCCATGTTTATTTATTTCGTTTGCTGCCAGGGCAGCATATCAAGCTTTACATTTTGATCATGAAAAATGGTGATCATAGATTTTTGGGCCGCCTTCATTTTTTTAGATTGTGTGGGGCCCCAAATGTATGTTAGCTCCGGGCCCCAAATTCTCTAAAAATGACCGTGGGTATCATTTCCAATCAACTTCATTTGTAAAATTCCATTGCCGTGGTTATTTTTACATAGGAGTTGCATTTAAAACTTGGAAGTTTCACTTGAAAGGCATTGCGCAGTACTTACTGCGGATTTCACAACAGGGAATACTGATTTTCCATGCTAACTTTATAGAAAGTCAACATTCTATTAAAGACACAGAGACCAAGGATTATGCTTTCTCTCTTTACTTAAAACTCAAGCAGCATTGAAAACAATTACAACTCATATAAAAAAATTACACATTAAAAACTACATTTCCCAGATATAGGGCCTCATTACGAGTGTGGCGGCCACGGAATGAACGGTGCCGGTAAGGGACCGGCACCGTTCATTCCGGGCCGCCACATTACGAGTCCTGCAGCGGGTCCCGCTCTGAACGCCTGGCCAGACCAGACATGCAGAGCTGGACCCGCTAGCAGACCAGGATGCTAACAACGGGCCCGTCATTAACAGGCCCGTTGTTAGCATCCTCCCCATTCCCAGGGAATGGGGACGTACCGGGTCCGGAACCCGCGAAAGGGAATTACCGGGCCCTCCAAGGTCGGAATGGCCCAGTAAATCCCCTTTTGCGGGACCCGGACTCGAGTTTGGGGGTAGCCATGCCGCTAAAAACGGCATGTCTACCTCCAAACTCGTAATGAGGCCCATAGTCTTTTTGTGTGTAGTGCATTTTTGGTATGTCCTCTAAACCACATGACATTTTAAACTGATCTGGTCGCACTATGTCCCTTTTCTTCCTCTATATTCCTCTGTCCTTCCTCTTTCTTTGCTGCTCGTGCAGCAAGTTAAGTGATTCAATTTATTTATGATGATTATTCGGTTTGATGACAGAAAAAAAGGCTTAGACGGCTTAACGTACATAATTCAGTGCGAGCGCAGCGCATAGGTGTTTGGCAGAGCGCATCCACATATAGTAAGAGAGTATTAGGTCACGGTGAGTGGAAGTTCGCAAGAGGGTAGTAATGGAGAGCTGGCACTACTATCACAAAGGTGATCCTGAGCGCGACGGGACCAGATAGGTTCCGGCGCTCAGTGATCCCATTCCGGATTGTTGAGAGGTGCGAGGACGCAACGCTCCGGGCAAGTATAAATCATTATTTAAAATATAACGTGCACAAACGAGGGACAGCGTAACAAAGGGAGATCCGCTCAGAGGCTGACACAGAGAGTCGTCAGAAATAGCTCAGAGCGCCATTTGGTCGTCAATTATGTTACCGACAGGAATCAAGTCGGGAGAAGCGAAATTCTCTTATATTCTGGCAGAGAAGGCAGCAACTTTCATCCTGAAAAGTGCTGATACACAGATTATAGGCCCATACCCAAGATAAAGTGGTGCAGTGAAGTAACCCGTGCCCAGATAAATTGCAGATTTGAGACAGGCACAGGCCCAAGAACCCTGTAAAAACCCACCAGCATAAAAATGCACAGCTCCAGCGAAGAATTAGAGGAACCCCAAACTAGCAGCAGTGGACAGCGTCCAACAAGGGCCAAGCAGTGGCCCTTGTTGGACGCTGTCCACTGTCTCTTTGAGTTGTTATTGTTTTCAATGCTGCTCGAATTTTAAATAAAGAGAGAAAGCATAATCCGAGCCTCCGGTCTTGACATAGAATTGGTCATGTTTTTCACTAATAATCTGCGCATATCGAGAGTTCTATCCCCATACCACAAATGAGGATACGTGCATTGGAATCAATTTGGTGTGTACTATAAACAAGCACCCATAAACCAGCAGATACACTTTTCCTTTTGCATTAGTATCTAAAATGAAAATGCATATGGATACATTTAAGAATAGTAAATTCAATAATAATAAAGAGAAATGGGGGTAATACGCGCTAATGATGAGTCTTTATAGGACCATAAATGCGACACCGAGGAAAATACTAGTATGAAAGGATTTGCAGAAATGTATTTTCCCATCGCAAAAACCGATAGACAGATCCACACGTCGCACAATTTCATTTGAGACGTAACCAAGCATCTGCATAAATGTAACCGTCTAACCACTCAGCCACCCAAAACACATATTTACATTCGTGGGCGTGGAGCTCTGGCGACCGATAGAAACAATGGAGAGCAGATGCTGGTGATATGGGGGGCTTTAGGACCTCACGGGAGCCGACGGGGAAGTCGGCCATTTTTGCCCATCTACCACCCTTTTCTCCACCTGCCGAGGGATACTCCATCGGGTCCAAGCGCCCGCCCGTCAACTGCCGCGGCGTCCTTTGTTCCAGGAATCCATGCACCAACTGGAGCCCGAGGAAGGTTTTCACCCGGACAGACTTAGAGGACGCACCAATCTGTTCTCCATCCATATCAGCTGCCCGGGATCACAATGAGAGACAGGTATTCGCCTCGCTTTATGCATTGTACCCTAGTTCTAAGCTCTTTCAAGATGGGATACAGCCCTGCAAAGCTTGTGCTATGCATTTGGATGGGGGCATTTAAACGGGCACATATTCTATTTTTTATTTTGTAGTTTTTAAAATGGTCAGTTTCCCTTGTAATGTTGTAGCCCCGTATTAAAAGTCCCCATTTGTTTAAAATTCGCCACCCTGAATATACTCCATTTAGCCGAATCCCCCCATTTGCTTGAATTCCAGTTTGAATGGATCAGCTGGTTATACTGTCTTGTGTGTCACTAATATGCAGATCAGGGTAGATCCACCTTGTTGCAGTTGATATGCTGGACTAACCTTGTTTTGGTAATGGAAGCGCCCATTCGTCCCGGCGAATAATACATAGTGGGGATTGTTCTTTTACAGGAACATCTGGTAAATATTGCAGAATATGTACTGTTTACCCGGATGCTAACAGTACATCAATACATACCTTTATGTATTGTCTCTACTCTGGCCCAAAAGGGATAATTGAATTTGAGGCACATCATTTTATAATACGTTTGGTGTTACACTGTAGCAATTTCGGAGAGATAGATTGTCCTTTTTAATATGTATATGAAGATGCAGTCGCTTTTTGATATAATTCCATATTCTGGACTGCTATTGTGGCAGAACATTCAATAGAACATTATGCTTTTAATCAGATTATTCACTTTATGTTCCTGTTGGGGGTTATATCTTGTCTGTGAGTGGTCCATTTAACCATGGGTAATCGAGGGCACTCCCCTAGAGTTCAAGAAGACATGGACAACCTGGGCTTTTGTGAACGTTCATAGCTCTGATTAATAAAGCACTCCCCCATCTGATTGCTCCCTGTGGGGAATCAAGCAGCACCCGGCAAGAGCATTGTAGTGGGCTAAAAAGAAGTGATGACTTGCTCTGAAAGCTCTACCCTTAGTTAAGGCAAACATGCAAGCCAAAGCATGGGAGTATACATTTGCCTTAAGAGAAGGAAAGTCCCAATCGCAAGGAACATCTTGCTAAGAGTTATACCAAGCAAGAAAGACTGCCTGCTGTTTTGAGATTTAGTGGCCAAAGAGCTGATGCACGGCGAAGAGTAATGCCAGTGCCACCAGCATTAATCCTAATCAATCACGTAGTTCATTTCGGATCTTTACATCCATAAAACCATCGCAGTTACCACATTTCTTAAATCACAAAATGCATATGCACACATGCTTATAATACAGAAAAATCACAGTCTAGAACACGCACCATAATAAGATTATGAAGAGTGGGCTGACACTTCTGGTTGGCGTCAATAGGCACTGTGTAAGAGCAGCAGTCCACAGTTAAATGCACAGATTTGATTAAGCACAGCCACCCACGCTCTGCCCATCAATTGAGTCATAATAAGATATGTTTGTTTGTTTATTTTATTTAGTATAGCGCTCCAGACCCAGGGGTAAATGGGCGCTTAAAGGACAAGTTACAAGGTTACAGTATACAAACAGTTAAACAATTGTGGCGGAAGTATGCCATATATGGTATTTACATGCAGGTATTATGTCTGCATCAAGCAGCAGTTCCCTCAATTATATCAGGCGTCATCTCTCTCAGTGATACAGACTTGCAAGTACACTTACTTATATCCACTCAGACGGACCCAACCTGATTTGCCATCAAATGGAGCATCTCCACAATGCTTTCTCTAGGTAACATACTAGGGCAAATAGCTTCCCGGGCTTCCTTGAAGTTAACAAAAACAACATTTCCATTTGACATGACCTTATCCCACTCTCGCAGGCTATTCAATAAGAGTTCTGCCTGCAAATCCTCAAATAATGGGCATAGCAGAATAAAATGGGACGAGGTCTCAAAGCTGCCACGCATATATTTGTTATCTGTGCCCCTGCACTGTCTCTGTGTCAAGTCTGTATGACTGCCCCCACAAGTAGTACATTCAATCTGGCCTTCGTAAGGAGGGCGTGCGGGGCACAGTCAGCAGACACAGATAAACTGCACATCCAATGGAAGGGGCTAAATGTGTGGAGGCCCTTACCTGTGTTAATTAATCCAAACGCACAGGTGGGGCATGTCTCTGCTGTCTAGAATGGCAATGTGAAGCAAGTAGATAAAGTTCCCACCATGGGGGAACTCCCGTCCCCTGGACACTCTCAATAGCTGGAGACAGCCACGTATTCAAGAACACGGTATTGATTAGTTCAATTGAAGTTAAATATAAATTAAGCTGGTTATCAAGTAAGGCCGTTTCAATACATAACAAAGTAATAATACATGATTAATCCTATCTCCATCTATATTAAGAACAAAAGTTTTTGTCCACGAGGTACTGTTGTTTTCACCAATTCTTCTTTCAACCAGATGCCCAATGCCTTTCGAGCAGGCATGCTCTTCATCAGGGGTTCATATAACTGTGACATGTCAAAGAAAAATAATAAACAATGTGTAAGTCTCTTGGTTTGTATCAATCATCTACATTGATAGGTGATAGAGCACGATTTTCATGTCAAACTGTGTTTTTGACATATAACACATAACATGGACATCTTGACAACAGCTCCTTCTTATTTTCCTTTGTAGCTCCACGTATCAGCTCCGTGAGATCTTTTAGACTTTGACGCCAGATTCCTTTGCAACATCGTTTCCCCAAGGTGATTTATCAAGCTTTGACTACTATTAAATATCAATGTAGATGATTGATACAAACCAAGAGACTTACACGTTGTTTATTATTTTTCTTTGACATGTCACAGTTATATGAACCCCAGATGAAAAGCGTTGGGCATCTGATTAAAAGAAGAATTGTTGAAAACAACAGTACCTCGTGGACAAAAACGTTTTGTTCTTAACATACATGGAGATAGATTATTACTTTATGTATTGAAACTGCCTTACTTGACTTAATTTATATTTAACTTCAATTGAGCTAATCAATACCTTGTTCTTGAATACGTGGCTGTCTCCAGCTATTGAGAGTGTCCAGGGGACGGGAGTTCCCCCATGGTGGGAACTTTATCTACTTGCTTCGCATATTTTGACAGTCCATGTGCCAGGACCTTTCTATTCTACCTTGCACCTTAAGACTCTAAACCTTTCACCTACAGACCTATAATTTCAACTAGCACTGAGTCTACTCACCATAAACAGAGGTGTGCAGTGCACACTATCTGCTTTGCTAGAAAGACAATGTGTCCAACTATCCTCACTGGGAGTTTGCAGAACACACCACAGAGATCATTACTCAGGGCCTTCTGAGGTGGCAGAAGCAACTTAATCATTCTCAGATAATGGAGCAGCTGGCTCTGTCACGATAGCAATATACTTGTGCGAATCAGACGTATCTATGTGGCTCCCATCTTGGCGAATGTTATGAATGCAGTTGTTAATGCTGAAGCATGCCATGCAGTTGGAGACATGTAGTTGTATTACCACTTTTCAAGAAGGGTGACCGGATGGGTGCTGGATTTTACTGTCTGGTTTCTCTCTCTCTCCTTGTTAGTGTCTGTGAAGTCTTTTGGAAGAATTATTTATACTGGACTTTAGGAATAGGTTGGTGCCTAGAAAACCTTGTCCAGTAAACAATATGGCGTCTGTGAAGGGATGGACACTATTGAGCAAATCCTTAATTCTGTGCCGCATAATGGATACAAATGAAGAGTCTGGACAGGTGCATTGTGGTGGGTCTTTGTGAACCTCTCCCAGACCCTCGAGAGTAAGGATAGAAAAAATGTACGTTAAGCTCTTTGGCAGTTTAGGGGTATTAGCTCCTAATTATATCAAAACTGCAAGCCATGCAGACTGACTTTATTTGAAATTATAATCGATTTTTCCATGCAACAACCAGCCAGAGTCATGGCTGTGTTCCCCCTCCACTATTTTCTAACATGCACGCCAATGGCCAGCTGAGAGAACTAGAGGAAGCCACTCCTCATGTACCCAGAGTAGGAAAAACACTGATCCGTGTTCTGCGCTAAGTTGATGATATGTTTCCAGCGGCCCCTACGCCAATTGCATTACAGACATCTCAGAATACATACACAAGTTATATGCACGGTTGTCATTTTGGAGTAAATGCCACCAGATCTAATGTTATGTATTTACCGAATACATGTAAGACCCCCTACTCCATCGAATGTCTGTGGGAAGTTCATAATTCGAATGGATGGACAATTTCAAACCTACTGGGATTACTATCAATGACCAATTGAATTGGTAACAGCACTGGAAAGCTCCGGCGACAAAATAATGCAGTGCTTATGAGATACGAAAGGTCTTTGTGGCAATCTCTCGGCTGAAATAATGCTCAGGAATGGCTCCTCAAAGTCAATGAGCACTATCCTATATGGGACGTGTGTTTGCAGGGGCAATGATTATGTATGAATTACTTCAGAGTGTGGGACATTATTAGAAAAATACTTTGAACCTTCCACAGAGCATGTCTACATTGGCTGCACATTTGCTGTGTATGAATAACTGGGGTGTCAGGATCTGGTGGTCACAGCCAGATGTGGACAGATGTTATTATGGCTGTCCATCTGGAGGACTGACCATGCGTTCCTTAACAAAGAGCTGACCTCGGACCTGAAAGCTGCGCTATAATCACACAAAATGAAATGGCTACAAAGTTGGTGAACTATTTTGGGGTTGGGCGATTGGAACCCAGGTGTGATTACAGTATCAACGGGGCCAAAAGTAGTTTAAAGAAAATGTATATGGTTATAGAGAGCGCATTCGTGGAACTCGATAAACCCACATTGCAAAGCTATTTCCAGTTGAATCACTTGGCATAGAGGTTAGTCAAAAGTGAAGGGGCATCTTGTCCAAACAAGATCTAAATAAAATACTGATTGCTAAGTAGCAGATAAATGGCAAGGGAAACCGACGATTCTTCTGTGTGGCACCTCTCATGCATTCCCTGCTGTTTTCGTCGTTTTATAGTTGAACACATGCAAGTATTCGGCTTCCTGTTCTGAGGAAAAAGGATTTTAAACAGTGTCACTCCCCTTTTTTCTAGTGATACCTTACAAAAGTGGGGCACTAGCCCTGCAGAATTTCACTAGACAAGCCTTACGAATTGGTAGACCACGCATAGACACAACATCCTATGCTTGCTGACATGATGAGCAAGTTTTTTTTTATTTGACAGATCGTAATAATAGGCGATCATTTTCATTAATTTCACCTCTTTTAATATCAAACTGTATTTTAATGGAGTCTAATATATCTTTAATCTATTATGTACTGCAATTATTTGGAAATATATTTCTCTAAATAGTTTATAGTGATTGATATTACCTGGAAAGGAGGATATCAAGGAGTGGATTCAAGCAGCCACTTTCTAATGTAACTTTCTCTGTACTTTTTATCCATCTATAAACAACTGATCACACCACAGCTCGCCAAATTAAGAAAGCCTGTATCGTCTTTACCATAGACCCCAAATCCTGACACTTGCTATCATGCAAACCAGCCAGCCGGCTATTCAGATATAGGGCCTCAGACATGAGACTAAGACTGTAAAGTTTGCCAGGATTCATAGCATTTCAAAGGCTTGGCTCCACACTCTCAGTTTCCTATCAGGATTCGTAAGGTTTCAAAGCCCACACTTCAACCTCTTTTCCCTTTTTGGTGTTGAGATAGCCCCTAGGGATTGCCTTCCACCGCTTAATTTCTTATGATCCAGCACTGTTTCTCAAAGGCTCATGTACAATCTCTTGCTCTTCTGGATACTAACGTTCTTTAGATACTCATACCGACCACTTACATTTCTCTCCAGTCAAGCGTTTCCACACAGGCCTTTTTTCTATTGAGAGTGTATTCCATGTCTCCGATTGTTGGGCAAGGTGGCGTTACAGTGAGCCCATGTCTTTGTCATGAGCAAAGTATTCCTAAAGGTAGTCTTGAGGGAAAGAATATTTAGTTTGTCTGCCACCTGTCCCCTTCTGAATGCATGGTTCTTCCTTTTTATGCCCATTGCCTCAAATCCTATTAGGTGATTCATGGGGGTTTTCCCTCCTTCTATCTGATTGGTCATGGGGCTTTAAGCTTTGCCATATCTCCATCTCGGTGGCGGACGCTTGTCATGTGATGAGGGACACCAACCTTATAAAGGCTTCGGACACCATCTTAGATTTCAGTAAAATACATCCTCATCTGTGAGATCGGGAACAGCAATTACTAATATGGGAACTCTATTGGATAGGTTATCTCAAATCAAAGTTTCCAGTTGGAATGAACAAACAGACTAATTCACATAGATTTGTTTAAAATATATATTTTAATAAGCAGTGAAGTTGATTATTTCACTGCTCTGTTTTTGCTTGAGAATAGCAATGTGGAGTCCATTTTCTGTGTCCGTGATTCATACATTCCGTTTCCTGAACTTCTAGTCTTTTGTTTATGTTTAGACGTTGCACAGGAAATGATACACGATACACTTTATTAGGAGGATAGCCAAGTGAAGTCTCTTTATTTCAGTAAAAGAAAGTCTTCCATAAAAGCAAACCTATTATAAAATGACAAAGCAGCATAGGTAACTTAACATTTTAAATCATTAGTGCAATTCCAAGATAAGAGCGTCTTCTTATGCACAAAGCTGATGATTCACTAGCATTGCTTATTGTTTGTACATTCTATGAATCCCTTATTTTTCAACAGTGGAGTTACATGTATTTTCTTCTGTCGCCTGTATAACGTACAGGATAAATTAAATGTAAAAGTGTTTCATTCTCCACTGACCCACATGAGCATGTTTTATCTGAATTCACAGTTGATGACCAGCAGCTAACGTATATCTTGAGTGGTAGTTTCCCAAGGTGCAGTCCTATTAAAAACAGGTCTTTAGTTTATAACCCACTGTGTATAATGGCATTTATTGTTGGATCGGAATAAAGGTAAATGAGATCTTTCCTCTTCTTAGTAACATGCCTGAGCCCATATATCCAGTGGTTTGATCGCAGGCATGTCTTCTAGGTATGGCTGATTAAGGTCATGATACATATTGTTATATTCTTATGCCTAGATCTAGATAGAAATGTGATTGTTAGCATGTGCCACAATTAGGTGGAATTCCTAGCTTTAGCCTGCGTCGCATCTAGATAGCAATGTGAATGTTGGCATACGCCACACTTAAATGAAACTGTGAATGTTACTAATGGCCTCACTTAGATGGAATCGTGATCACTAGCCTGCCACACATCTAGATAGGATATTGAAGATTAGCAAGTGCCACACTCAGATGGAATAGTGAATGATAGCGGGCCTCACACCTAGACATAACTTCAAGGACAGCAATGCCAATTAACCGATCCACTAACAATTCCACCCCTCGGCATACACCGCTCAAACTCTAACCAAACACAACCACAAGTGTACAACACAGCAATCCGCACAAACGTCACTACACTGCAACAACAAAACAAACCACACATAGACTTGCACAACAGCACACAACGACTACTGACCATAAAACACCCCAAGCCTAGCCAACAGACCCACCGAGCTGAGGCTGCCAACAGCACATCACTGCTCTCTTGCACTTTTCCAGTGTATCCCCACTAACTTACCCCCCCACTCCTTCCCTCTTTTTTCAGAGCCGCCAGGGGACCACTTTGGTGGTGATAGTGCACGGTACAAATATCCTTTAACATTAACATAACATATGTTGACACGGGGACACTGAGATCTTTCTGTAAAACAATATTCTCCATCAGGCCCTTAGGGGATGTAATCTCACCCCAGGTGTCAGCACCATAATCTTCCACAGTCATTGCTTTTTGATCTATAAATTGACAGCATCGTGTAGTATCCCCAGACAGATGGATACTGCTCAATCATTGTCCCTAAGGAATAGAAGATTTCTGTGCCGAACGTGTCCTAGAGCAGACAGTTTTGTGAATGCTTCTTGTTCAGCCTTTGACAGTTTAGAATTAATCAAGTACACACCCAAAACAGGTTAGGTTTCGAAATGTGTGTTTTTTCAGCACTTGAAAGGGGCCAGTTACACCAGAACCACGTTGTGTTACTATGGATTAAAAAGCATATAAATTGATATAAATTGGATATTTAATTTAAAATAGTTCGTATTAAAGCCAAGTGGAACGCTGCAAACGTTGTGGGTGCTATTCGGAGTGCACAAGCATGGCTCGTTTATGGAAGTAGCCATTTATTTTGCTCTCATCCCTCCACAGGGCCCAGCCAGCCACACTTCCTCAAATCGACATCCAGCCTATCAGGAAAACATTCCCTTGGTAGCCCACCATGACATTTATTTATGGGCGTCAGAGACAGGTTTCACATAAAGGAACCTCTGGGGTGTAAAATGTCATTGGGGAGAAGCACATAACATATTGGCACACGAAAGGAGTAGTGAGAGACACAAGCTATCCAGGGAGCATGGATGCAGTCAGCAGATTTTCCCAGAGGCAGTAGCAGTCTTAGAGGCATACATCAAAAGCAGGAAGATTGGGAGTGAAGCACAGATGGGGATATGGAGAAGAACTTCGGAAATCAAGCAGAGTATTTGCGTGCGAAACAAGGAAAGCAAAGTATAAACTCTACTAATGGCAACACGGAACGACAACGTGGGCGTGGCCGGCCACCATGATCATCTTGCCGGACTCCAAAATGGCAGCCGACGAATTGATGAACTCACCCCACAGAGAATACAAGCAAACAACGGAAGAGCACAGGCATGTGGGCAGCGCACATCTGGATTCGGTAAAAGGGAGAGGGGACACACATGGGGAGGTGTTAGGCAAGGGT